>NW_008824306.1:1929256-1943615 GCF_000699105.1 Pygoscelis adeliae | reverse complement strand
GAAGCCGTGCGGAGCCAGGAGCAACCTGCGCCCCCGCGGTGTGCCAAGGGCGGAGAAGCGGGGTGCCGGGATGCACAGGGGCATTTCGCACCTCGCTCCCCCCGGGGCCGGAGCCTGACGACCGGGGAAAGTCGCGGTGGGCTGCACGACGGGCATCCTTCGCCTTGCTCTGCCGTCTCCCGCGGGCAGCCCTCGGCTGCTGTTTATTTTGTTATCAAATCAATTAAGCTGCCGCTCTCGTATAAAACGGGGGCGGGAGGGGAAGGAGGAGGAGGGGGTTTGGAGTAAAACTGTGGCCACTCCTTTGACATCGTCTCACCAAAGCAAAGAGCTCCTCCTGTTGGAGAAATGTTTTCCTGCCGGATGGCCCCCCCCAGCACGCAAGCGATTTCATTTTATTATTTTATTTTGTGCTACGGGGCTTTATGTTATACTGTGTTATTGTTTTATTTTACTTTACTTTATTTTATTTTACTTTATTTTATTGTACTTTATCTGTCGGTGGTCCCTGCACCAGCAACCACACCAGGCATCTGGTTCAAATGCTCTCGTGTGGTCTGCTTCTCTGTGGCCATCACGTCTGGCCCCCCGATGCAATTGGGAGGCCTGGTCAAACACTGACCCCAAAACGGTGGAGCCTTCCTGTGCCGTGCGTAGGGGCCTGGCCCCGGTAACATCAATGGTGCCCTGACAATACTCGGCACCGTGTAAGCAACATTTAGCAGATGCAGGATTTCTCGGCTTGATCCAAAGTCTCTTGCAATCTGCAGAAATCAGTGGCCTGGTCACTGGAAAAGAGTCACATTGGCTCTCAGGGGCTATCAAATCAGCTCTTACACAGGGTAATTTCTAACCTGTGCAGTAAGGTCGTGTCCAGGGTTACCTTAAAGTTTTTTTAAACTTACGGTTTCTGCTAAATGAGCTAAGCTGAACTGGGTAGCCAGTATAATCAGAACTGGCATCTTTTGGGGAAACCTTGGCAGAAAAAGCCAAGTATTTGATGAGCGAAGAGATTCTCTCGGAGCCTTGTGATTTGCTGGGAAGCGCTCCTCTGAACGCGGCGTCTGGCTGGAAGCATTGATCTGGCTGCCAGAGGAGAGCGCCTGGCCAGCCCGCCCTGCAAAGGGCAGGGCTGCCGGATTTCAAGCAGGGGCTTTTGCTCCTTATGTTTAAATGAGCTCTGCTCTTTACCTCTCTGGTTGCTGCCAACGATTTAAGACTGTACCCTACTAAATAGTGGTATCTCATATTTGATTCTTTTATAGTAGTGCAAAGAGGATCACGATCTCCCCAGTCACAGAATGGTATGGGTGGAAGAGGAGGTACTTACCCATTTTGCTCTCTCCCAGCTGATGTGATCTCACCAGGGGGACCAAGCCCTGTAACTGGGCTACTTTAATCCCAAGGTATATTGCAGGACAGACCCTGGCTTCTCTTCCTACGCTGCCTTTCCCCGAGGTATGGAACTACTTACCTCAACAGCCTCCCCCCCTTCTTTCACTCATTCGCTTCCTGGGGGCCGCAGACACTGAGTCTCTTGGGGATCCCTTCTGCTTTGGCATGCCACTGGGGGAAGGAAGATTTGTATGGAGGGTGTAGAGCTCCTGCAGCTCCCTGCTACTCAGACGGGGAAGGTATCCTGCAGCTCTGATGAAAAGAGTGGGATTGCGGTGGGGGGAGTTCGGGGAAGGCTGAGGGGAGGTGGAGATGCAGCAAGGCTGGCGAGGCGATGGGGCAGCTCCCAGCAGACATAAGACGGGTATTGCTCATGCCTGTATCGCACCAACTGGCACCTAGTCAGCAGGGGTCGTGCACGTTTTGAACTGTGATACCACTGGGATAGCAATGCTCATTACAGATACTGACATCAGGAGAAGAATGGTGCTCTTGCTCCCTCCCCGTGTTGTAAGTACTCTGAAGACAGTGTCCAGTGCACTGCATAGGTACCTCATGAGACATGCTTTCAGAAATAGCCCCTGATTATGAAAGCCTTAATTTCTGGGCACTCAGCTACACCCCGTATGCAAAAGTGGGTGCACTTGCCATCAGCAGCTATGAAAAAAAAAATCCTAGCTTAATTCTGGTTGGCCAGAAATGCATAAAAATGCTAAGACATGCAGGCTAGGTGCAGTAGTGCTGGAGGATGGTGAAAACTGTGAGCAGAGGGTGCACTTTAAGATGTTTTCTACTGCTTCTGCATGATGACTTTACCCATTTTAGAATAATTTACTTTGCTACCTTTGCTAAGTACAGTTGATTTCTGTTGTTTAACCAATGACTGCACTCTCTCAGGCCATCTGCTCCTCCTACCCAATCCTGCAGGAGCCCGGAGCTTCGTGAGGTGCTAGGGCCATGCCCTAGCCAACGCACAGCGTAATGGCAAAAAAGCACTCTTATGTATTCACACCAACATGGGGAGAGAAGTGGGAGGGGGAAAAACTTAGTGAAGCCAATAGTTGTGACCTTAAGGTGTCAACAAAACAATAATTTGGAAAGAATGACAACAAAATACTATTTTGTTATGTTTTTGTGGTCACTCCTTACTGCCACTCTTGTCTTCCCTCAAAAGTTACTGAAAAGAGAGAAAAAAAGTGTCTCACCTGTACCAGGCACTATCAGAGCCATATAAATAATCAGTGACGGTGCCAGTGTAGTCCTCAGCCAGCTCTCGCAATCTGCGAGTGTGATTTCACCTTCTCCACGTGACGTCAGCCACATCCACCACCCACAACCCACACGCCTCCTCCCTCCGTCCCCACACAAGCTGTGGAACCGTAAGCTCAAACCGCGCGGCATGGTTTGCAAGCGGAGCAATTGTGTGGATCGGCGGTGTCCTGTGGAGCAGCCGGGGTTCAGAGTATATGGTCTTAGCAGCTGGTGGAAGGGCGCTATGTAAGAGGATCACGGATGATGCAAATCTTTTGTTTGCTTGTAAGTGGGAATCGATTGTAGGAGAGTTCGTGGTTTTGAGAAGTTCTCACCTGCTCCCTGCGCTAGTGTGCGAGTTAGGCGGTGCACCGAGGAAGTACGGTGTTGCATTTTGTTTTCTCGGCAGGAGAGGGTTGCGCGCAGGGTTCAGGTTAAAGGTTTTGAGTGGGAAGGGAGGGAGGAAGCCTGCGGGTTCTAGAAGCTGGTGGGGTGACGTGCCGAAGGTGAAACTGCGGTCAAGGGCTTCAAAACATGAGCGAAGGCTTGGCTAGGGACTTCATGGCTTTCTAAAGTTTTTGTTGGTGGGATGTGCCATGAGCAACTTTAATGGATTTTTAACAATATTTTTGGTTTGGTGGGATTTCTGTGCAAACATTGACAGATGGCATAGGTAGCTCTTGTATTTTCATCTCTGTTCCTCCCGTAGTGTCTTGCAAAGCCCTAAATCTTCACAAATCACCTCGCTTTCTGTATGATCTCTTTACTTGACTCCGCTTCTCTGCCTCCTTTTCCAGACCATGTCCTGGATTAATTCTATATTCTGTTGTTCCTAGAGCCCAGACTAACCCTTTCCTTCTGTTTTCTGACTCTTTAATCAGCTCTTTCACTGCTCATTTATACAGAGTCACTGGAGATAGCCATATGAGTTGATATGTACGGGCACTGTGAAAAAAATAAAGGTGGCAAGGGAGAAGGGAAGGAGAAGGGGGATGTCTATGGGATGGTAAGGAGGGGCAGCATGAGGAGGGGTGGTAAAGGTATTGAAATGTAGGTGGGGGTTTGTCTGTAACGTGCTCTGTGGGTTTGCAGGACTGACAAGCTCCAAGGGGGAGGGAGATGTGAGAAAACTGGCTCCGTAGCCAGGCTGGACCTGAGCAGGAAGAAACAGAGGAACTGCGTGCTGACAAAGCCTGGGCAGCCCCTCTCCCCTGAATATCTCTCATTTAAGCTCTCCCTTCCTTTCCGTGCTGCCCCACACAACCCCACCGCTGCAGCTGCAGCTGCGCTGCATCCCCTCTGCCCCTGCCAGCCGAGCTGACCGTGGTGCAGCTCACCAATATGCTGGGGGGAGAGACCAAGGGAGCAGAAACAGGGCCGGGTTCCTGGGGAGGGAGTAAAAGCCCAGGAGCCTGTACCCCCGCGGGGGCAGCCCTCAGAGGCTGCCTCGCTCTTGCCTCAAGCTTTGTGGTGCAGTCAGGGCTGGTGCGCACTGGCACAGAGGTGCAGCTCCCTTGGCATGAGCTGAGCGCAGAAGAGTGGCAGGTGACAGGGGCGAGGCATCCGCCAGGAGAGCTGCTCAAGTGCTGCTGACCTGGTGCAGTACCTCAGGGCCAGGGGCCGGGCTTAGTCCTTTCCTCCTCTACTGCAGAGATGCTGGAGCACTTGGGACTTAGCAGGGCTTAACCACTTACACATGTCCAGTGCTCAGCCACTTGCTGGTCACATCACGTGCACACGCACGCATATCCCACTCATCTCACTCCCCTGTTACCTTGAAAACCCACCTCCATAATTTCTATTATCAGGTGAACAATGGAAGAGGCAGAAGGCTTTTAACCCCACATTACTGGCAAACCCAACCAGTCCCATTGGCTAAACTCAGCATAACTCAGATCTGCTGCCTGGAGCAGGAGGGATGATTTGCGGTGTCTGAAATTTCCAAGGGTCAAAGCAACAGAAACCTTGAGGTGCCATCAGATCTTCCATCTGCAAAGTCTGGTATTTACAATTATTTGGAAATAAATGTAAAAGAAAATGAGCAACATTTAGAAATTAGTAGGTAAGCCAGAAAACAATGTGTTAACCCCTCCCTGCCTTATGCAAGAGCTAGTCCCTAAAATCTGGAGATTAAATTAAATCATGAAAGTTTGATACAGAGGGATTTGATTCCTGTTTTGACCGCAAATTCCAAACCCGCTGTAACTACGGCCTCAATACTGACATCCTCCCTTTTATTAGCTTGAGCACAGCTTATTTTAGCTACTATGCACACCAACTTCCCCTGATACGAATCCCTGCCATAGGAAATCACTGACATCCCTTTGAAACGCCGTGGAAAGTGTTTGGTCACCGCTTGAGAGCAGAGAAGGTATTTCAAATGGAGAATACGACTGAAAATGGGATGTGGAAGAGGAAGGATTTGATATTTAAACCAGGCGCTGAATCCCCCCGATTACAGAGGCACCAGGAGCAAGATTCGGCCCTTGCTTTGCACTGTCATACGCACCTCTGGAATTACCGTGCCTTTTTTGTGGTGCAAGCCAGAATAGGAACTGATCCAAGCTTTCGAGCAACAGGCTTGAAAGTTATGTTATAAGCATCACAGGGTGGCCAGTTTGTTTATACAGCTCCTAATGGAGGTGATGGATTAGCCACTCTTTTTGCACCCTACTGATGCTAAGAATGTTTCTGGCCTCACCTTAAAGGAAGAAACTGTGTATTTGCCTCCATCTGCAGTGTTTTGAATCACATGGCCAGAGCCAGACAAAACACAGGTGTAAGCCAAATTACAATAATGTAAACATTTATGACAAGTCATTTGGGTAACCTTTTTGCCTTTCTCTTGACAGCTTAATGTTGCTATAGACCTTAGCCTGTATGGGAGAGGTAAGAAGGCTGGCAGGGCTTAGTTAAGCATCATTTTAAAAGCCGGATTCAAAAAAATGTGAAATTTCACCAGGTTGTGGAAGACTGGGCTCTCCTTTGTCAGCGATTCTTACTGAAGACAAACTTCAATGGTATTCATGTCTAAAAATACTTTAAAACCTGCTTCTTGGGGGAGAATATAGACTCCAGGCGCCTGATCACAACAGTAAATTGTTGTCAGTGACACAGCCTATGCATATTTAGGGGACCCAGCTTTGCTGTCTCCTTGACAGGATAGTGGGTTGGCTTGGGGTTCATCTGCTCATATCACTGTCATCTGTCATGACATATTCATATGGGACCCAGCTGCTGAAGCTTACACTAAGAAAGAAAAAAAGTAAAAATAATTGGTTGATATTTATGTGGTTCCTTAGGCTACACCTGCACGGCCCTTTTCAGGGCTCGCTATTTGAAGAATCATTAACCTTACACATATACGCTGTCCTATATCTTAAGTAATATGCCCTTCTACTGTTAACCTTTAAATAACGCAAGTGCAGAAAAAGCCTTGTCACTACTGAGCACCTCCCAGTAAATTTGGCTGCAGTTTAATGTCAATACTAAAAGCATCATAACATTTTAGTAAACTTGTTTCTGAGGTGAGATTGATTCTCTTAGATTTGCTGGGAGATTAGCAATCTTTTCAACTTGAGACTTTTAGAAACGCTCATGGTTGGAGCCAGCAGTCTGAAGACTATCAAAGCTTTCGTACTGGGGCCGAGCTTGTTCTGGGCCTGCCACAAACTAGCCAAGGCAAAAGAAAGTCAGATTGTGTCCCCCCCCCGGCATCTGCCTCAGACTCACTCCCTGCAACAGGGGCATTTGGGATCTCTTGGCAATGCAGCCATTGTCGTGATGGGCCCTGCCTCCTCCAGTGCTGGGGGAGGAGATGATACCCCAGTCCTGCCCTAGCTCCCCATGAAGGAGCAGTCTAAGGGCTCAGACCTCAGCAAGGAGCAGTGAGGATGTTGGTGCTGCACGGTGGAGAAGAGAGGGGAGCACAGACTGGGTAAAGTGGCCGCTTCCCTCTGAAGCAGTCTCCCGAAAGGATTTGGGCTGAACGATGCCAGATCATTGCGGTAACAGCAATAACAAAGCAATGATCATTGATTTGAGTATCCCCGACACAGCGCTGGGTCTTAAATATTATCATTAACCTGGCCGATACAGTTATAGGGAAAATGAAGTGTGGGCCCGTCGTCTTTCATTTAAGAGATTGATTAAACTGAAATGGGTAGCTATGGAAATAGGTAGAAGAGGACGCCTGTATGTATGGTAGGTAGGAGAAACCACATGGACAGCTTCAGGAAAGTTGGCAAGTGAGCAGTAAGCATAGCACCACTCGTAGCAAGACTGAGAAAATGCGCAGAGAAAGTGCTCTGGGGTTAAAGCGCTTCCAGAAAAAAGTTGAAGCTGTAGGTAAAGAAATTGTCTCTTCTTGCTTGATTCTTCCTGCATTCTAGGAATCAAGTGTTTGCAAATAAAGAGGGCTGCACCAAAGAAATAACTCACTGTTTCCAATTTCTAATAGAAATGAATGCTACATTTTAGCCATGCTGCCCATCAAAAAGGGCAACTATGCATTGAAAAAGGTGTCAAAATATGAACACATTTTCAAGGAATGGAAATTGTCCATGTTCCTTTTTGATAACTCCTGAGTTGTGTTTTCTATGATACCTCACCTCTGGTTCTGCGAGGGAAGAGCAGTAGAAAAGTCTTGCAGGTTAGTGAGATAGGAAAATGCCCTTATTTATGGTCTTTGAGGGCCAGGCTTGCAAACGCTGAGCCCAT
Organism: Pygoscelis adeliae; assembly: GCF_000699105.1. Classification (NCBI taxonomy): domain Eukaryota; kingdom Metazoa; phylum Chordata; class Aves; order Sphenisciformes; family Spheniscidae; genus Pygoscelis; species Pygoscelis adeliae. The sequence continues at coordinate 1,936,250 of NW_008824306.1, read as the reverse complement.
GTCTGTTCTAGAGAGGCGGCCTCGGAGTACTGCTAACGCCGGGTCCCTCTGAGCCAGCATAAACTTCCGTGCACGCAGGGCTCTGGCTGCTGCTGGCTGTGCTCAGCGCTGCCTTGGCTCCCCTTGCTCCCGGTGGAGTTAGCACTGTCAGCGGCGTTGGCAGAGCCTCGGCTTGGGTTATGTGCCTAGGCGATGTGCTCTGTATATAGCAATATGCTATATGTGTATGGTATTTGCTTAGGCGGTGGGTTACTAGTATTGGGAAAGGTTTAAGTGGGGGGAGGGAAAAAGCACGGTCCCTTAACATAGAGACTCACACACCAAAGGCTCTGTAAAGGAAAGCCCCGTATCCCCGAAACACAATTTCAGATCCATTGTTAGAGAGTAAAAAGGCAGTAATTACGATTGGAGGCCAATTGCGCTCTATTGCCAGGGAAGATAATTCTCACCGCAGATACACAGCTAGCTCTATTTTTATTCTATCATTTCTTTTTTCAGCGTGCTGAAAAACTCAGAGAAGAACAAGTGACAAACAGAATTCAGAGGTGTCCAAGTAAAGTTACTTTTGAGCAAAATGTAATCCATCAGGATACCATTTACAGTGTCTATTTTAGTAAAAGTCCCCAAACTACAGTTCTTTGGAACTAAAATAAATATTGATACAATGCATAATATAGGCAGCTGGTTTCTGGATTGTACTGTGCTACCATCTATCACCATAAGTAGTTTTTAATGTAAAAATGAAATATACATTCTGCTGCAGCTACTTATGTTTTGTACCAGGTTGTTTGGTTGTTTTTAACCATATTGTGTTAGATGGGGAACATGAATTGACTGTCAAAGTGCGATGTATATACGTCTTTTAAAACAGCTAGCCCGAGCGATTCCTTGTGTGAAATTTTATTAGATCAGACCGTATTGTGCTTAGTCATCAGCGCCTACAAAAGCAAGGCGGGCCATCGCTGGGCACCGGCCCTTGCTGAAGTGTGATGCTAGAGCCCGCAAGGGCGACACGGCCATTCGGGAGTCCTGACCCATTCGTTGCTGCACATTGACCAGGCAGCTCCAGTCCAGCGCCTGCCTGACTGCCACACGAGTTCAGTGACATGCTCAAGTCTCGTTGCGCTCGTTACCCCAGCTCATGCGTTAGTAGGCTCTTTGGGCTTGCCTCAGCGTACCTAGATGTGCTCGCCTTGAAACGAAATGCAGAACAAGCTCACCCTAAACACATGCAAACATTATTTTTGGCCCAAATGAAAATGCTCAGTGTACAAAAAAGAAGCATCACAATGCAGAAAAGCTCAGGAAAAGAGATGAACTAGAAATATACTTGTTAGGTGACCTGAAACTTGTGTTTGTGTCATCTGAGCTATCGTTTGTTTTAGACTACAATAACCCATGATCCCAGACCAGAAATAAAGAACATCGAAGTCTGTGTGCTCCACAAGTATCTTTCTGTATATCCTGGCTGCTACCTGTAGCTTCCTATGGTGGAGCAGAGAAGACAAAAGGTCTGTTCAGAGGGAGCCCTGGTTTCCTCCAGCGTCAGCATCTGGAGGGTACAGTGAGAGCAAGCCACATCAGGACCAGCATTGGTGAGGCTCAGTGACATCTTCAGAGAGCTGGGGGAGCACCTTCAGAGAGATGCACAGTCAGCAGGACACCTACAGAAAACTTCCCAAAACTGCAGGTGGGAGACACTGGAGGCAGTTTGAGGAAGCTGTCCTCTACTGTGAAAAATCTGCCTGTTGGGTCCCATCCTGCCTCTGCCAGCATCAGCGGGAGCTTGGCCTTTGATTTGGATGAGCCTACAATTTTCTGAGCTCCTTCTATTACATTCAGGCTAGTTCGGAATAGTCCGATCCGTGTGTAATAGTCCGTCCCTGCTCACAGACTATGCAGGAGCAGGTTTCCCTTTGTACAGGCTTGTGATTTACAACTCTTCAAGGCGACTTAGTACCAATGCTCTTTAGCAAATTAATTTTTTTCCACAAGCCAATCGCTAAGGGCATTTGCTACTTGCTATTCACGCCGTACGGTTGGGCGCTGTATTCCAAGGCACTGTCCCTGTTCCAGGACCAGCCCCACCTCAGTTCTGTAAACCGGAACCCCCTCTCCGCTCGCAGATTGGCCACAAACATATTGAATTGTTCCTTGGCTCCATTGTGCTCACCAGGAAAAAAAAAAAGGTATCCAAAACAGCTGCAGCGCTGCTTCCGATACAAAGGCTCTCACAGGCATGGGGTCATGCCAGTGCATTTTGTTTCCTACAAGCACTCTGGGGAATAAAAGACTGATGTACCCGGGCACCGGTGAATAATACATTAAAATTATTAATAAATACGATAATAATAAAACCCCCCAAATAAATATAAAAGAGATTGCAAATAGCAGCAAAACTAATGAGGAGGCTGATTGCTGGGACTGAAGTGAAAGCTTTTCTTTTCTGTAGCATTCACCTTGCTGACATAGATAGGACTGGAGAGTAATGCTAGAAACTAAACCTCCTTCCCAGCCAGCACAAACCGTTTAATAGTACGTTACGTAGACTTCCTGAAATAGCTGCCCCCTGATTCCTCAGCCGCGCTGGGGAGGAGGTGGGAGGGAGTATATATGGATGGTAAATGCCACCGCAGGCTCCCCTACGCAGGCACCCCCATCGATGCCAATTTTTGATCCAGCAGCACAGGGCGGATTAGCAGCGGAAGATTAATTCCTTCCTGTCATCTCCCCGGGGAGGTTAAATGATCTCAGGAGCAATTTCTCTTCCTAGGAACACTGTAATCCCGAAGCAGACTGCTAACTGCTATGGTTTATGTGGGGCTGTAATGATGCAAGGAGGTTCCAAGTTTGGAGAAGGGTCATCGGCCAGAGATGTTTATTTAATTAAATGGTGATTTCTTGCAACCCTTCTCTTGTGTGAAACCTGAAGCTCAGAGGAACTGTTTTGAGCCATTTTTAAAATGTCTGAAGGAGAAAAACCTTAATTAACTAAAAAGTGAGTCCTACCGAGTATGAGCAGTTGAACACGGTCCATGGACGTGGCCTTAGCAATGCATGCTACCCATCTGCGTCCTTGCCCCACTTACCCAGCATAGCTACTTGAAAACGGAACTCTGGTTTAAACTTTTTGGCTTGGTCGTACCGTCTCTCTGCACCCACAGCTTCCCGTCAATATGCTCCCCTGCAGCCTGCCACATCAAACTGCACTGAGCCTGGTCTCCAGCCCATGCTAGAGGATGGCCCAGGTGAGAGCAGATCAGCTGAGATTTGCAGGTAGCTGTGTGGCATCTCTGCTCCTGTTCTCCCTTACTCTTGATGCAGGAGGCTGCCTCACCAGCAGGAAGAAGACGTCGGAGTATTCCCGACTGCAGAATCAGGGATAATAGTTAAAAATTCATCACGGCGCTGTCCTGTCCACCCGCAGACGACGAGGCACCTTTTTCTCCAGGCCACTTCTGCGCGGCGAGGAGCATGCCGTCACATCATTTCTGCAGCGCAGTGAGTACACGTGGGGCTTCCCTGCCTCAGAGCACGCACTCGCAGACAAAAATAAAACGCGGAACACGAAGCGAATAGTAAGGAAGAGCTGAAGAGAGGCGAGATGAGAGGAAGGCTTCTGGTAATCATGGGTTTGAAAGGGAGTCTCAAATAGAGATGGTTGTTGGCAGCAGGAAACAGAAGACAGCTCTAAGTGGGGAGAGCTGCGTGAGTGACATACAAATGGGAGCGTGGGAGCAGCCAGCCCCTGCGGCTGGAGCAGCAGCGGGAAGGGGAGGGGGAGCTGCAGGAAGGGCGAGTGGAGCCGTGGGTGCACTTTGGATACGCCTGGCGCAGGAGGAAAGAAAGAAGAAGGTGAACTGGGGTCTGTGGGCACTTTTATCACAAGATGTCCCAGCCTGTGGATCTACAGCACATCAGCCAGTCTAATACAATGCCTGTGTGCCTGCTCTCACCCTGGAGATGTGCAAAGCAGGGCTGGCAGAGACACGGGGTGCATCGCATTCACCTCAGGCACCACCAGCTAAGGGCATTTGCAAGCAGCAAATTACCCTGACGCAGCAGACGCTCAGTAGATCGTTACCCCTCAGCAACCTGTTCCTCTGTCGGAGTTCTTATTTGAGGGCCCAGCTTCAATTTAAACCTGGCTTGTAGGTGTTTAATGTGCACCTGCAAATTACTGGCTATTTAAGAGTTGTCCCTACACAGAATTTGTATCACTTTAATTTAAATCAGGTGAAAAAAACAGTGGAGACCTCTCTGTAGGTACAGCGTTCAAGTAGATCCCAGGGGTGTATTTTGCCCTGTATGTTTTCAGGTGTAGCGTAAACTCGTGTACATACTTCAACCTGTGTGTGCCTAATGTGGAAATTGACTGTTCTTACTGAAGCACCTCACCATCCTGCCTTTGGAGAAATCGTGGCAGGGAACATCAGAACAATAAGGATGGAGGAGGGGGGAGGCAGGCAAGGGTATTTTGAAGTGAAAAGCAGAATGAGAAATGGGATGGGGATTACAGAGATGAAAAGCAGACGGTTAAAACCAGGGGTCTGATTCTGTCCCCTGCTAAGAATTAATAGCAATAGTTACATGTATCTTGTGTGTGGGTATGGAATTGAGTCTGCATTGCAAAGGATGAATTTGGGGAAGATACCCAGCAGCAAAGACAATAGCTCAAAGAGCTTCTTTGCTGACCGCATCTTCAGTTCCATTCAGTTTATGCACTAATCCAGCACAGCAGTCAAATATATGCTTAGTTGTAAGCACGTGAGGAGTTTCACTGGTCGCAAAGGCACTACTCAGTTGTTTTAAAGGTAAGTGTAAGCGTGAGTGCTTTGCTTGCTTCATCAGGCTTTACAAAAGCTGGATACGCTGCCTCTAAATCAGCACCTTAAATGATACCCTGACACTGTAATACAGTCACTGAAAATTAGAATAGAGGGAAATCAGAGACATGCAGGATGGATGCTTTTTAAATAAATTGAAGAGGCCAAAGGTGAACTCCCTATGTATTAACAGTTTATTGCAATGGTTTACGTGTGGATTGCTCCCGTAAAGTTGCAAGATTGCTGCTATTCTGTTAACGTAACAAATCACTAGTGGCACCCAGTGGCTAGAAGGGTTAATCAAAAATTTACCTTTGTCCCTCATGATTCCCCTCGCACAAAAGTTAGCGTTTAAATGCAAACACCACTCTCTTGGTATTCCACGTATTAAATCCAGACATAGCTATTCTTGAGTGAGGTTTCAGCTGAAAGGTATCTGCTGAGTAATGATTGCAATTTCTGTTCACAGAGGCATTTAGCCTGCAAGGTAAAATGCTTAGGCTTCTAGTACAGCACACGGCAGGCTACAAACCCACTGCATTTTGGCACGGTTGTGGGATAGTTAATGCTTATTTATTCTGTGAGAGCACTAAACCTGCACAAATGAAAATTATGCCTGTTGTAAGAGTTCCAGGACTTTCCTCCAGAGAACACTTTCCAAAATTTGCTGACTTTCAGTACTTATGGAATTTCAAGAGCCAAGTGATCCATAGGAAAGTTAAAACCCAGCTAGTAAATGAAACGAGCAATTAACCAAACTGATGAGAGGGAACGCCAAAACTCCATAGCCGTAGTTTCTGGATCTTTAGCCTCTACTTGGTGCATATATAATGAAAAAATGTGTCTTCTAAAAGACAAGTAAAAACGACCTGGTTTATTACTGAATGATACATTAAATGGGCTTAAAGTACATGCCTGATCCTGCAGGCTGCGGTAGTGATTTCAGTAGGATGAATTGTGTGACTTGAGTATGTAGGGTTTTATGCGTTACAAGGTTAGGTTGCAGCCAGAGGCAGAGGTTTGTTATCCCCATTCGCTCTGCGGGCTCTGCCGAGGTACAGCCCCTTCACACCGTGTTGTGTTCCTCTGCCACCCTCTCTTCCAGCTGGTGGCTCGCAGCAGGTCAGAGCCACCTTGTCCCCATCTGACGCTTGTGCTATCAGGCTGATGACAATTTCTATCAAAACTCACAGCTCTATCCGTACACCATTTTCTACTCCCCCGTCTCCCTGTTTGTCAAAAGCTGGCATAGCAAGAGGGGGGAGAAGATGCTAATCTCATCCCCACTCTGTTTTAGAGACAGGAATCCTGTGTGTGGTAGGAGGATAATGCCAGGAGCCTCAGTTATTGGGTTTGCTGTGTCTCCCTGCGGTGCTGCAGGAGCAGAGAGGGGCAGTGAAGCCATTTCACTGGGTCTTGAGGAATGGGGCGCTGAGCAGGAATCACATGCTCATACCCTGCCAAGCCCCCCCGCGGCATCCGAACAAGGGCCGTGGCGGGGAATAATGGGCCACGCCAGAAGGTAGCTGCAGCCTTGTTATTCCCAGTTGCCAGGGCAGCCTTTCGAGGCCGAGGGACAGTAGCACCCAAGCCCAAAACAGTCCTGCGTCAGCAACTTTTGAGAAGTCAACTACCAAATACAAGGTAGAGAGCAACGCTCCCTTCCTCCTGACACTGGACAGCTGGTTTCTGCTGGGGTCTCCTGGGTCAGTAACAGCTGGTTTTGCCTGTGGCGTGATGTTGCGCAGGCTGCTATGGCTTCGGGGAAGCATGGATTTAATTCCCCGTGCTCTCCATGCAGGACACCTCTGGAAAGCTTTACTTGTGGCATTCAGATCTTGCTGGACCAGGACTAATAGGGTAGTAGCAATCTTCATTTTTGTTTCAGCCATTTTGTACATTCCCTGCCATCACAAGGACCCAGATCACCAGTCATGCCCTTTCTAGCTCCTTTTTATGGAATATAACACTTGTGGCTGCAGGACATTTACTACAGTTTGCGATGGGTTGCAGGGAAGTGTTGGTGACCTTGGTGCACAGGGTGTAGGTGTATATTTTGCAGATGCTTCGTATGTCTCTATTCTTGGCTTTTCCAACATTGCAAATAATAGGTAGAAATGTAAGTCTTTGGGCAAGAACCTCCTGACTATCAAGGTCAGATCTCTGCA
>NW_008824306.1:1924161-1929214 GCF_000699105.1 Pygoscelis adeliae | reverse complement strand
ATGTAAGTTGATTTCTCCTTTCAGAAACTGGATAACCTCTCTGTGCCTCAGTGTCCCTGCCCATAAAATGGGCACGTTGTCAGACAGGAGTTTGGTAGCAGGAAGGCAGTGCTGTGGGATTACATTGCTTGCCAAGAACTTCACACTCCTCCATTGGGATGTACCGGGGAAGCGTGCGTTAGCTTTTAAAACTTACACAGCCTTCCAAATGGTCTCCTTGGAAAGTTTTTATGTACCATCATCGCTCTCATCTCTCAGCACATTCCTTAACCGAACTGCGTGGTGTTGCCTTCATTCATCGCCCCGTCCCCCCGCCCTTCCCTGCCTTCTCCCAAGGCGGGTGTGAAGTATGTGCGCAGCAGAGTGCTCTGCCACGGTTCATTGCTTTCTCTTCTTGGTTGCTTTCTTTTCTTTGGTTGCTTTCTTTTCTTTCTCCCCATAAAAAGAAGTGAGCGGAAATGCAATAGGTGATGTAAAATTTGCAAGCCAAAGAGAGCATACGTTCATTTCCATGTGCGCTGCTTAATAGGAGGCTGAAAACTGTTCACTGGCTCTTCTTGTCCATGCAAGAAGAGCTCCTTGCCCGGCTGGTGAGTATGGAGTTTAACCCATGTGGGCATACTGGTATAACTGGGTTCGAATGCCCTTTCTGGCACGTCAGCACGTCCTACCTCAGCCTCAGCTATGTACTTTCCAGCTTTTCATTAAGAAGTCACAGTTCTGTGTGATGTCTCATGTTTGGAGGTGGCTAGAAAAACCTGTCGGGTTTTGGCTGTTTTCTTAATACAGTAATCAAACGCAGAAGTGCTAAACCATTAATTCTAGAGAGATCTTTTTTTTTTTAACCCCCAAGAGTACAAAATCCAAAGAAGACTTAATACAATTATTCCTAGGGGATGGTGTTCATAAGTGTTGTGACCATCTGGGCATACATCTGGCTAAATGTAGCCTCTACTACCGTCTCCTCCAGGAGGGATCCTTAGAAAGGGCAGAAAAGGGCTAAAACATTACCAAAGCAGACCTCTTTTCAGTAAAAGCATCCTCCCTGTTTTGGAAGTGTTGATTGTTTGGCCTCCCCCAGCCACTGAGGCTGCTTTATTGTGTATTTATTACCCAGATGAAGGCTAGAGCCAGGGTTCCTTGGCCCATTTAGAAAGCAATTTAAATGAGATAGCTGCTCTGGGCAGCAGTGCTCAGGACCAGGCTGAGCCGCCACAGCAGGCGTGCCAGCGGGAACTGCCCTCAGCCTTAGGAGTGGGGATTTACGGTTCACGTGCAGTTCAAGCACGGCTCCCGCCCTGGGATTATGTACGTGGCCAGTGCCGGGGCATGCAAGACGCGCTGCTGGGCAGTCCCGAATCCCGCAGCCAGCCAGGGGCGCTGCTGGCACCAGGCTCCTGCGTGCCTAGGGACCTTGCTGCCCACACTGCTGGGCTCTGGGGCAGCAGGGAGCCCCGGGACCTGGGAGGCACCACTCCATCTCCCTGGCCCTCGGCTCTTCCTGCTCCATCCCTGTGCGCTGCCCGGGCTGGCAGGGCTGACCAGCCCCCTGTAGCCCCGGCGGGGAGGGAGTGCTATTTCAGAAGGCGGCCATGGTTCATTAGCCAAACGGCGTGAAGGGACTTGCACCATCCTCAACGATGCTGCTCTCGCCCCAGAGACAACCGGCTGATGCCAGCTTTTCAGGTGGCTGCCTCTAACCCCGGGGTTTCACCGCTGCAGCATGCAGCATCGCAGGCAGGGCATAAGCCCTAACGGGACTGGTGCTGGCCCTCCTCCCCACCGTCCCAGCCCGGCACAGCTCCAGGACCAGGCAGGGAGGTGCTCCATCCCACCCACCCATGCCAAACTGCGTGATCACCTCACCTCGGCTGCGGTGTTTCGGCGCGGGGCCTTTGGCCTCCAGCTGCGGCTGTGGCTGCGTGAGAAATGGCTGTATTCCAGCAAATCCCACAGCCTGCCAGGCCTCACCGCGAGCTCAACATGGCCCTGGGGGGAAGTATAACTCAAGCCATAAACAAGTTAATAAGGAACAAAAGGATATGTGAACGGACCATTGGTGGATCTAAATCATCAGCTGAGACTAATTTACACCACAGAAAGATTGACATATATGTTCAAGCCAGGAAAGCCCAATTATTTAAAAAAAAAAATCCAATCTGTTCCTGCTTACAGAAACACCTTTCTTATCAGGGCAATCCTTCAAAATCTAGCAATGACCAGCAAAGCCCGAATTCACTATCGATCCACCTTCAGCTCTCACATACCTTCTACACCAACATCACGCTGCCTTCAAAGCCCCCAGACCTCCTCTTCCCCAGCCTGGCTTCGAGCATCTGCAGCCCGTCGTGAAGCCCAACCTCCCGGGTCACTCTCATCTCCACTGGCACGGCCACGCAGGCAGCCTCCTGGCACACGGGGTGCAGCGGTACTGTCACCTGTGTTTTTCCCAGGTAGGAGCTTAGGAAATTTCACAGCTTTCCAATGCAATTAAAAAGCACTGGGCAGGCACTTTGTGTGCCGTAATATGCCTAAACAGAAAGGGACTAGGTTTTACAGATAACATATCAGAAAATAAGACCCGTTGTGTCAGGTCAGATCAAAGATCCATCTGAATTGGTCAGGCAGTTGGACTAGGTGATGATTGTAGGTCCCTTCCAACTGAAATATTCTATTCTATTCTATTCTATTCTATTCTATTCTATTCTATTCTATCCCATCCCATCATCTTGTCTCCATCAGCAGCTGGCCACAGCTGCACAGGGAGGAGTACAAGCACATGACATGCACGCAGTGATCCTACTCTCAGAAATATCCTCTCAGCCTCAGCAAACTTTGGCTCAACAGCTCCGGCCCTACAGGTATTGTCTTGGCATATCTGACTTTCGGCTCCATAAGAGAGGGGTGTCGTTGCAAATGGAGGATGAGGGTCAGGGACTGTTACAGAACAAAAAGGTCAGGTTTGTCGTAAACAAAGGAGCCCAATGGTAGCCAACCTCACCTCCACTGCAGAGGCCACTGCTAAGGATGCCAGCCCCGTGGTGCTGCCAGAGCACAGTGTGCCATGGTTACAGATCAGAGGAGTCCTGCTTTTCTGGGCATGCTGCCACACCCAGGGCTTTGGGCCATTTAGGCCAAGATTGGTTTCAGAAGCTCTTCACACCTTGGGTCCATGTTCAGAAGGTGGCTTTCATATCCTTTTGTAATAATGCCTGGTTACCCTCACCATTCATTAGAGCCCTCTTTCCTCCTTCCTCCTTTTCCCTTCTTCCCTTCCCTTCCCTTCCCTTCCCTTCCCTTCCCTTCCCTTCCCTTCCCAGCACTATGTTAACAGAGTCATTAGACCCACACAATTAACTTACAAACTTTGTGCCAGGAAATGCAAGAGTTAAGGCTCTAGGACAATGTTATTTTGGCCACGGGCACATCTGTAGTGCTTTCCCATTGACACCTTTTGGATCTGAAGCTCTCCAGACCAGCCAGACTGCCTGAGCATCCCTCTGAGCTCCGGCACAAGGCAGGGCAGAGACCAGCACCCCACAGGTGCTGTTTGCCTTTAAAAGCACCCCTACTTCCACACATTTCTGTTGATATCGGTAACAGAAAAGAAATACAACACCCAAATCCATGTTTCTTTCATTTTATATACAGCCTAGCCTTTTAAAACTATGCCACCTCAAAATTTCAGTTTAGGGCCTTTATTTTGTTGCTCGTTTGTTTGTGCCAGAGGGAGAGAAGAGGGGCAAAAATCCCCTGTATTTCTTGAGGAGAGTTATTGTGGGAGCAGCTGAATGCTGCCACGTGGGTCCTACCTTGCAGGCAGTGGCTGGGGGGGAAGTCTCGCCGTTCCCTCACAGCTCACACCCCTCACAGCTCTTCTGTTTGGCAACACCTCTCTGCAGCACTGCGTTAGCAGGGCAACAGCATCCCCGTCTGCAATAAAGCAGCTCGATTCTTCTCGTGGAACAAGACAAAATCCCTCCCCACATTTTTTCTTATTAAAAAGAAGGAAGGAAAAAGCTTCAAGCTCAGAGAATATTTACAAATAGTGCTGACAGACCCACACATAAAGGATTTTTTTTTCCCTTCTGCATACATTTTTTTCCTTTCCCCGGGAAGGAAATAGTCTTATTTGCTTTTTTTTCCCTTCCCTTCCCCTGAGGCAGGACCAGGGAGAGTTACAAAAGTTTCTTACTTTGTTTTGCTGAGAGAATTGCAATGCCTCCCAGGTAAATTGTCTCATCACCAGTCGGGCTGAGCAGAGGAGTTTGTTATTAACACAGAAATGTGGGGAAAGTAGTTTTTCATTTTTACTGAACCTAGAAGTGGTTGAACAAGATCTCTTCATATTTTTCCTTTCAAGCTTTGCTGAAACACAATATTTAAACGCCAGCATAAAAGTGCCACGCCGAAGAAAGTTAGGCGTGCTGGAAAAGAATAGCTGTAATGGAAATGGCAGCCTGAACAGTCGTGACAAGTAGGATAAATTTTCCAGTCCACGGATGATTTGTTAAGCGTTTTGCAAATATATATACATATTGCAGATATATGGTATGTGTGTGTGTGTATAATCAATAAAGTGTGTGTACGACAGATGGACGGATTAGACAGATAATGATATGATTGCGGGTCTCCCGTTATATTTATGTTCACTCATTAAAGCCACTTGTGAGTTATCCCTCCTCTCCTCGCTCCTGGAGATAAAGGTCATTAATGCCACCAGCCGTCAGGTACGCTTCACATCCACCACAGCCACAGAGGCAGCGAGCCGGAGACCTGACGCCTGCTTCGGCAGCACGGTGCAGCTCAGTCCCCTTCGCTTTTGAGGAAAATGTAAGCTGGGGAAAAAAAAAAAAAGCTCAATTTTTTTCACTGCCCACTGCAGCGGGCTGAAGGTGGGATAGTTATTAGTTGTGCTATCTGAGGGAGCGGAAAGGTGTCTGCATCAGCCAGAGGGTGACCTTGCATAGAGGGGCAGGATGCACGCCCGCTCCGGGCGGGTGAAAGGCACGGCTGGGCTGTGCCGGAGGGTCCGGAGCCGCGGCTCCCAGGG
>NW_008824306.1:1913843-1923763 GCF_000699105.1 Pygoscelis adeliae | reverse complement strand
ATATCCCGGCCCCTGCCTACGCCAGCCGGCCGCGTTGCTCCAGCTGGCTTCCCCTACACGGCTCACCTGGGACAGAGGGGGTGGAGGGGAAGCCCTCCCGGTCCCCAGGGCCGGTGTCACCCGCTCCCTGCCCCCTGGCAGCGCAGGCCTTTCTGGGCAGGTACAGGGCGCTAAGGCAGGGTGAAGAGGGACCAGCCAGGCCGCAGCGGTGCACTGATCCCTTGGGGTCACTCTAAAGAGCCCCATCTAACGCTTCATTTTAACCCTTTTAAGCCATTTCTGGATCTGGCTCAGCCCCTGCCTGACTTCAGATAAAGGGAAGCAGAAATGGGGCACAGAGCAATGTTTTCTGAATTCTAGAGAGGACCTTACTTCTGGGGGGAAAAAAAAAATCATCGACCATCTTGTTTCCGATTTTGTCAACAGAGAGAGCGAGGAGGAGAACTCCAGTACTCAGCACTGCGGTAAATAAACTGGTGAGGTGGGTCCCGGCCCCCCCTACCTCCAACCCAAAGTCTCCAGTGGACTTGCCTTGCTGGAATGGAAGCCTACATTTTAGATGTAGACTAGACTTTAGATTTCTAATTAATGGGGTTTGAGTTCAAATATTGAAAATAAAATAATGTACCCTCGGGCTCACATCCCGCTACACCACCAGCGCGAAGAGATGGATTTGGGAACCAGTGGTTGCTTTGCTGGCCGCGGTCTTATGAATCCATGTGCAACAGATGAAACAACATCAGCCAAAGTAATTTTACCTCCTGCCTCTCTGCAAGCTGCAGCTCAGCTGGGTCCATGGGTATACCTCCCTGCATCCCGTCCCCCAAAGAAAATACAAAGATTGGTGATCTCTCTGCCCCTGGTCTATTGATGGACACAAATGACCTGTTTAGCACTTTCATTTCCACACTGGGAATAGGGGGATTAAAATGCCACTACCACCTGATTGTAATGCTTTTTATGCAGGCCCTAGGTAAACACTACACTAGTCAACAAACCACTGTTAATAAAAATTGCTAATTAAATGAGGGCCAGTGGCTTGCTTTATTTACATAAGTATTTATAGGCTTTTTCTGCTTTCTTGTATTTTCCAAGGCTCTGTATGTTTTGCATTTGCTTTTGCTCTCTGCTCCTGCTTGTCCTTCTAATTATTGCTTTATAGGGTTTTTTTTCTTGTTGTTTTAACCACCCTGAGTCAAACATAAGGATCTGCCTTATATCAAGCCTGTTCTTTTCTTGGAAGAACTTCTCTAACACAATACAACACAACACAACACAATATTTTGGAGCTTGTAAAGAATACCATACATTTCTCAAATCTATCTTTTGCAGTGTGTTACTAGCCAAGATAGCTTATACTTTGGGATAAGACTTGGCTTTTTAGTATACATTTGCGTAGCTCCTCAAGAAACGGGGCCTTAAACCCTGAGTGAAGGGAAGTTCTATTCAGCTGAGCTTATCTGTATTAATTCAGGATATGCAGTTGACTACCAGATAAAGAAAGGCACCCAAACTGCAGCTCAGCAAGGGACTCCAATGTATTCAGTCATCCTTCTGCAGAACATGCAGATCATCATCCTTTAATTATTAGCATGTACTATTAATTCTGTGGAAACCCACACTGGACGCGGCACACGGGACTGAAATGGCACACAAAAGCAGAAGGGCGACGATGTCAACTGGAGTGCCACGCTGCTTTATCCCTCAGAAGACTCCTGTGCAATAGTGAGGTCTGAGCATCACGTCAGCAGAAGCAGCTTCCTTGGCAGAACATACCCCAAGGACGTGACACCGCTGCTGGTTGCCGTGGAAGCTAGACTTGCACTAAATCAACTTCTCCAGGTCTCCCATATGCTATGTGTTATCCAGCATGCCTTTCCGCTCAGATACACTGCGAGGCTGACACGTACCGTGGCTTCCGCCTGTGCAAGATTTTATTCTAGAAGGCACCAAAGCTGGTTACCACCTTCACATCATGGCCCTTTGTGGACTACAAATGGGAAACCCAAGTTGTCATCAGAAGATGTGCTTTGCAGACTGATCTTGAGTAAACACTGGACAGGAATACAGTGACATTGTTGAGCCAACACGGTTGAGAACGTAAACAAAATTGAATGGAAGTGAATACGATGTAGAGCTTGTGTCCTTGAAAGCTAATTTAAGCTCTCTTGGCTCTGGTTAAGTTTTAAACATTTCTGGTGGGATGAGGGAGACAAGCAGCTGCAATACAAAAGATAAGGGCTGGAGCCCGATTAACATTGTTTTGAAGGAGGAGTTTTCACAGCCCATCTGGGAGTGATTTATCCCCACTCAGAGATACCACCAAAGACAGAGCCATTCCAGAAATGAGCAGCCCCAAAACCGGTAGTCCTCAAACTGGAGTGAAGAGAGGGGAAAGCACTAAGGATATTCTGAACTAATCACTCCAGTCAGCAGGTGAATAACAAGAAATGCCGGTTAATAAAAAATAGCAGGAACTGCAATTCTGACCATATTCTTAAAAATAAATAACAATAAAAGGGCATTAAAAAGAGGTAAACAGCGTCTGAGTGCTAGGCAGAAAGCCTGGCACACTCCGAAACACTGCAGAGCACCTTTCAGTCCCAAGGGAGATCGTGGGTTTGAACACATGAAGAACTTACTGCTGGGTAACAAATTATCAGGTGTCTGCTGATCCATGGCAACTGCCCCTGCTGATTCGCACGGTGGCGTATGTGGGATAATTCGAGATCTCTGCATCCTTCGTGGAAGACGAGAGAGGTCTATGCTAATATGGATGACCTCACATTTGCTGCAGCCTAAGAGCAGTCATGTAGACAGTTGTCTTCTCCCAGTTGACTGGTGGCAACTGGTTCTCCTGTGGTTTCTTGTTTCTGTGGCTGAGCCTGGATGAGTTTGTCATTGCCTTTATTTTGGCCATATAGGCTTTTCTTACTATGATGCAATTCTTTCCTCCCTCCTCAGGTAACCAAGTCACTGAGCCCAGGGTTGCTCCCCAATAACGGGGCTGTTCCTGCACAGAGGGAAAAGGGATAAGCAGACTGTCCTGTGGTGAAAAGTGATTTGGAGACCTTCTGATAAATAAACACCATGGTTTTGACATTACTATGGCATCCTTCTAAAATGTAGGTCCCATGAGGCCACTGATTTATCTTCTATCTAAGGCTCTACCTGGTTTGTTGGGCCTGAGCACATCGCTTTATTGGAAACAAGGCGGCGAAGAACATTTGTTATAAAAACGGGAACTGCACAAAACTAACATGAATTTAGATTTCATTACAAACATGGAACCTGGCAAAGATTAATTGAAACATTTGCCAAGGGCCAATCTAAAGTTTGATGAAATCAAAGGGGGACTTTAGACTGACTTTAATGGTCTTCGGGTCAGGTTGTAAGGCATATTGGACAAGTTTCAGGTCCCTAGGTCAATGGATTTTTTTTTTAAAATCAAAACCATGCCACACTATTAGTTTAAAAGACATTTCAGCCATCAGCCACAGAAATCACTTGATACCAGTTCAACAGGAACTGGATCAGCTCCCGCAGACCATGGGGTGAAGTCTGTAACTCCTGGCTCCTTGGGCATTATATCGCCCTGGTGGAAAATGCCTCTCTCTCTGGCAAGAGGGTAAGGGAGAAGCCAGGAACCAGGTACTGCTGGGTCTGAGAGCCCCAGACCTCACCTGGGGTGACCCATGGCAGGGCGCTCTCAAGAAACGGCCTCTTGAGATGGAGCTCTCCACCGTAGAAGAAGGCAGCCTGTAGACCCACAGGGCACAATGCAAAGCCGGTCATCTCTTCCCCTGTGTATCTGCTTGAGGGAATGGGTAGGTGGGTTGTTTATCTTGTGGGGAGGAATCTTCTTTTGACTCTTGGAAAAAAAAGGAACCACATTGTGTATGTTTACTGAAAGTCCGATGTGTTCCCTGAAACATGAAGATAGGGCACATCCTTGTAAATCAGGGTGGAGAAAAAATAAATACAGAAAGAAATGGGCTGGGAGAGCTGCAGAGACAGTGTGTGCGCGTGTGTGCGCTCAGCCAGCAAGGGGAATGACACTGACACCATTTCAAAGGAAGGTCATTGCATAGACCATAAATCTCAAACACTTAGAATTTGCTTCATTTGTCTTCGTTAACTCTTTTTTACAAGAAGTTCAGCAACTATTGGAAAATTTTGAAATTATTATTTATTTATGTGGCCCTGCAGCTGCTCATGGCTAGTGATTTAAAGTTTGATGAGGCCAAACACAGCATGACCATCCTGATCCTGCCCATGAGGGACCTATCCTTAACAGGGTTGCCATTGCCTGCAGCGGTTGTGTGAATAAGGGCCAGGGTGCCCAGGCAAATGGTACAGGCACATGCAATATGAATGTCCCGGGGCAGCACTGGTGTGAGCATTCCCTTTGCCTGGGCATAGCCAGGCACCAGTGGCAGGCAGAGAGGGAGGATAGTCTTCTGGGGAGGGAGCAGACCTTTGCCATGTTCTTACACCCCACCCCAGGCCTCCCCTTTTGGGCACTCTGGGGGAAACGGACTTCTGCTTTGAGGTGGTGAAGCCCTTCTTATGTCTGCTGCTGGCCTAGTTTTACTGCTTTGACTCTTCCAGTTAGCGTTGGGCCCATGAGGTTTTGTTGAGCACCAGACATGGTTCATGAGTCAAGTTCTCCAAAACTCTTCTGCCCAGAGAAGAGGGGGAGGGGAGAGTTTTCTCTAATTGATCACAATTAATGTACTTAGTACTTTGTAGTTTTTCTTATCCATGTCTTTCTACCTTTGAGACCTTCATTCATCTTAACACCTATTGCCATTCTTATCTACATTCAGTGAGCCCACAGCAAAGAACAGATATGTCATTCTCTCCTGTGATTGGCTGCATGAAAATATTAAAGAGACAAAACTGACCAGACTGAGCATTTAGTCAAATTCCAGCTCTGCCATTAACTTGCGTGGTGGCCATGGCAGGTCATTTCACTTTGCTCTGGGCTGGTTCATCCATACAGAAAATGGAAATAGCAAACCAATCCATATTGAAGGTCTAATCTAACCCCAACCAAGATAATAGAAGCTTGGCTTTGTCTGGCTTTGCTTGACTTGGTAAGTATTTTTGGAAATGTAAGCCTTATTGTTTTGAAAAATCCCTTTTAATTACACAGGGAAAATCTATCGTGTTGTTTAAATAAGCAAATTAAACTGAGGAAAATAACTGCAGCCTCCTCAACAATTGAGAAGCAAATTCTGTAGGCCCATGTTTATAACATGCAGAGCATCCTGACCTCAGCGTGCGTTCCACCACTGCCTCTGTTTCCACCAGAGCACTAGGCAGCTGCCTTCAGAAAGTCCAGGTCCACCAGAGGTCAGAGAAGACCTTGATTTATAAGAAGTTTAGTTTACAGTCCAAAAGCTCCTTCCCCAGCAGTTGGTCACTTTATATCAGCCCTTGCTTGCTAACTAGGAGGATTAATGACCACTTCCCAATTCCATCTTCGGCTACCAACCACCGACTGTCATGCTTGACTGCCTCCTTTTCCAAGACCAAGGGGCTAGAGACATCTAATGGTAACTGCATGCATAGCAGAGCGTCTTCTCCCACTGTAGCAGGCTGTCCTGTAAGATACTGGTTCCAATATTTAACTCCTTCAGTACCTCAGAAGTGTATGTGCTCAAGACCAATGAAATGACAACGGCTGTGTGGGTGTATGACGTCATGGCATCCCACTAGAAGGAAAATAAGTGATGCAGGTGACTCCGGGGCAGAAAATGGACAGTAGTCAGTGAACGCATTCAAAATTCATTCAGGTGCCTGCATGTTGCTGGGCACCGTCTTGGCTCTGTTCTCCTCTTCCTTGAAGGGTGGAAGAAGGATTTAAGACAGGAGAGCTACACGAATGAGTTACTATAGCATTCTTGACACTGGAAAAACACCACACTGAATGAAACATATGGTCTTCCACGAAAGAGAAGGGGAATAAAAGAACAAAGCCCTGGAGATTAAGGAAAGGAAAACAGTCTTGGTTGAATGGACAAATGCCCTTTGTTCTGCCTTCAGGGTGCCCCATGCCCTGAGTGAAACGGGTCCATGACATGAAAGCTGCAAATTCCTGAGCGTACGCTCAGAAAACATAATGTTTCCTAACTGTATTTGCTGAAAGGAGAGAAATAGGTGCTGTTGAGCAATTAATGTAAAATGCACCATAACAAGTATACCTCCAAGAAGGTGCTCAGTAGCTGAGTGGTTTACTGCCCTACGTGGGAGGATCCCTCAGGAATGACACAGTTGATGACTCAGGCAGCATGAGAGATTCAGCACAGGATTTAGAGGAGAGCCTTTGCTTAGCAGAGCCAGTGATTTATATACCGGCACAATGGGTATGTCCAGAAGCCTCATTTTTTGTGCAAAAACCCCGCAAACAACTTCAAAACAGGCTAGATAAATAAACAAAGATCAAATAGGGACATGATTCTGAAATACTGAAGGCCCCTACCTTTTACAAAGAAATCCCCTTATTTGTATAGGCTGAAGTCCTGACGTGCAGTGAGCGTGTGAAATGCCTGGGGATTTCCAGGCATGCTGCAAGTGTTCAGCTCTTCTCTGGAGATGGCCCCTCGCTAGCAGAGGTGGGACAGGAGCTGGAAAGGGGCACTGCAGAGTCTGGTCCTGATCGCGACACTGGCCCCCTTTGCTGCAACATTCCTGTTTGTAAGACCAGAACAGCGATACCCCATGTAGTCCCCAAGGGTGCTGTGAGACTCACCACGGCCATTGACAGGCAAGCCATGGAGAATCTTGCTCAGCACTGGAAACTACTCATGTCTGTCCCTTCCCCTCCCAGGGTCGCTCTCATCTCAGAGACATCAACATGGGCAGAGACGACTCAACCCCTTCCATGAAAGAGGCAAAGACTTAAACTGACTGCCACAGTGGAAAGCTGTGGGCAGTTACTTCATAAACCACTGCAGCAGGAGTCACCAAGGATTGCCTGTCAGCCTCCCAAGTAATTAGTGTCCTAGGGCACTATATCATATGCAGCTGAAAGGTGGAGGAGCAAAGTCCAGGAGCAGCTGTAGAGTACACTACAAGTAAAAAACAAACAACCCCCAAACTACCCTAAACCCTGAAGTTTTTAAACTACAGCTAGGGTCACCATAATCCCAGTCTGGTAGAAGCATCCAGCCGTGCCTTTCACCTTGCAAAGGGTGGCTAAGGGGGATCCCAAGGAGCAGAGTGGGAGGGCAGCCTCCCCGCTCGGCAGAAGGTCGCCTTCAGCCCTTCCTCACCACCTCTGCTCCTCTGACTGCTGCGAGGCACCGTCCTTTCCCTCCCTGTGTGTCTAGT
The DNA here is from genome assembly GCF_000699105.1 of Pygoscelis adeliae. Taxonomy (NCBI): domain Eukaryota; kingdom Metazoa; phylum Chordata; class Aves; order Sphenisciformes; family Spheniscidae; genus Pygoscelis; species Pygoscelis adeliae. The sequence goes on along the minus strand of NW_008824306.1, from coordinate 1,916,425 downwards.
GGTGGTGTCCTTGCTCGCTGAGAACACAAGGTCAGAATGCAGTTTCCTTCAGAGAAGGTATTTAAGAGAGTTGTAACTGCCATAGCTAGCCATGACAGTTAAATTACTACTGCCCAGCACATCTGGATTAGCAGTGTAGTTACAGCCCAGCTCTCCCTGACGCCTAACATAGAGTGTGTTCCTCTAGGGCTGCTCAGAAACCAAGTGGCAAAACAGTAGTGTGATGAAACACAAGAACATACTTGGTTTTGATGACATCATTTGCAATGACTTCTGTTTGTTTATATTTTATTTCTGATGTCCACTTATATGCTATCTGCAGGGAGTTTCATGGCTTGTCCAAGGCCCATTTAATTCAGTGGCTTTGTGTCAACTTCACTGAGTGCTGGATCCTACTTGGGCTGTGAATTGGTTCTTTAACAGGTACAGCTGTAAAAACATATTAGCTACTTCTCTGTAGGCCTGTTTTTTCTGTAAAGAAAATAGTGTATTTGCAGAAGAATGGAGTTTCACATCAAAGGAAGCCATTTTCCATTTCAAGTTGAATTTGAGAAATAGTTATGACCTAATTAAAAAAAAAAAAGAAGAGAGAATGTTGAAATTTTGGCATATCCAAGCCATCTTGTTATTTTTTGGGGAGCGGCCTTTGGTCCATGGTGGCTCAAGGGATAAAGCACTATCCCAGAGTGTGGGACGCTTAGGTATACAAGCATTATCTGCTTATTTTGGAATAAAAATTATGACCAGGCTCTTGTCCCTGCCAGGAGCAGCTCCTAGCCACCAAGCGGTCCAGAGGGATGTGCTCTCCATGTCCCGGCAGAGGTATTGCACTCAGTAGAAAGAAACACTTGAACAGTCATTGAACTAGAGAAAGAAAAGGACTTTATAGGTCAGTAATTAAGACACTCATTTGTTGGTCCCAGTGCTGGAGAGCTCAAACATCGACTCAGTACTCTGTAGGCTCCTGTGGGTAGTGCTCATGGGGTTTGAATCAGGAGACAGTCAGACAAATTACTTTCTGCGGTGTGGATGATCAGACTAAGGTGAAGAGAGAAGGACAGTTTTTCCTCCGTAGTTTTATGAGCAGTGTATAAGCTAATGTCTAAGACTTGTGATCTAGTCTTTTGTTTCTAATCTCCTCCATTCTTATTTAAAATGCCCCAAAAGAATTTTTTGTTCTCTAAAAAAATGACTAGGTCAATCTTGAGCATTTTTCCTTCAATTTTTGAGCTCTAACACCACACTGAAAAAGTGACTTCTGTTGCAAGCCGAGTCCCACATTTTCCTGCTAAAAGGTGTGCACTGTGCTTCAATACTAAGCTGTCAAATTCCATGGGACCCTACCAGCCTCTGCTTACCTCATATTGATTTTGAGGCTGGGAACTGCTGTATGAAACTGATAGGCTGACTGGGTGTTAGCTTGGGTCTTGAGGCAATTCAAGGGTAAAACGATCTAATGCGACAATATGTGAGAACTCAGCATTCAGGGTATGACCACGCTTGACTAATTGCCAGTGCCATGAAACTGGCCTTCTGTCGATCACAGCCAAGGAGAAGGCTGACATGGTATCACAATGCACACACAACTACCTAATCTGTAGCTTGCAGTAGACTTAATGACCATAAAGAAGATTTCAGAAAGAAAAAACAAGGCAACGTCTGTGAAAAAGGATAGATAATAGCTGATTCAACCAGGCTTCATTAGTGGAGAAAGATGGCTAGCCATGGGATGAAAAGAGGCTCTGATGTTTTCTTGAGCTTCAGTCCTTTCAATCTTAAGCATGTCTTGAGATTTTTGGGTTGCTTTCTTAACCTTAAAATGATTTAAAAAAAATCCTTTCCAGAAACAGGCTGCCCCAGTCTGTGCCCTACTTCCTGCACCTGGCCACCGGACAAAGATGTTACGGCTTTCAGGAAACAGCACATTCGTCAGCGTGCAGCCCCCAGCCAAACAAAGGGCTGGATTCACCAATGCAATATCAACCATGGAAATGTTCCACCTCTACCCCTCCCCGGCTTCTGACTCAATCTGTTGGAACAAAAAATGAATTGTCATTGGCTTTTGCAGCCTTTGAGGTTCCTCAGCAGATCAATACATCTTGGACATGTTGATGGCCCCTAATTTGAATGAAACTGCACAAGGATCGCAAGAATTTGAGCTTAGATTGTGAGTCACTTTTGGGGGGTTTGTTTCTAATAAGCAGAAGTAATACAAAACTACTACCAAAGAAGAGGTGAGAGGCAGTCTCGGCAGCAAGGAAAGGTAAGCGTGCAGTGAATTACAGTCAGTTCTGACTTCGCTCCCACACAGCAGCACCACTTCAAAATTTCCCTCGCCCTGGAGATGCAGGGTACCCTTTTGACAGGAACTTGGTGTTCGTTAACGGTGTTTGCTCTGCCTGACATGACATTTAAAAGCTCTAGACCTGTACCGCATTTATTCAATGTTGTCATATTCAGCAAAGCATTTAAGCAGTTATTCAGCTTGAAGCACCTAAGTAGTCCCACTGTCAACAACAGGACTTCTCAAATGCTTAAATTTATGCACATGTTGAAGCACCTTGCTGAATCAGGGCTTCAAA
>NW_008824306.1:1893482-1913817 GCF_000699105.1 Pygoscelis adeliae | reverse complement strand
AACCAGAGTGATCATTCCAGTCTTTACCCCCAGAGCCTTACAAACATCCCCGGCACGCAACGTACAAAGCTAATTTTAGTTAATTGGATAAAATTGTATACGTACACTCAGTGACGTCTGAGAGTTTTGAAAACTAATTATGCTGGTGCCACCCTGCGTACCTATTTCTATGATTAGTCACATCCACCTGTAGGAAACATGGCACTGTCATCTGATGTGCTCTGTGATCTGTCCTAAAGGCTGGCACACCTCCAGCTCTGGGTGGGTTTCCTCCACAGTTGTCACACAGTGCGGTGTAGCTACCTGTGATAACTGATGAGCAGACAGATGTCTTTTGCACTGCCATTTTCCATGTGTTTCACTACATACCCCTTTCAAAGCCTAATAATTTCCGCCGGGCAAGAATACTGTCAGCCTGGCATCAGATAAGTTCTCAGGCAGAGAGCTGTATCCTGCATTGCCTATTTTATCTCATAAAGACTTTTCCATCTCTCGTCCACTGCTTATAATTTAGCCTTCATAATTTGAGTTGCCAACACAGTCCGTTGGACAGAAAAAAAGTAAGATGCTGACATATCTTCAGACTCCTTTCAGCTGACACACAACACCCATTGTCAAAACAGGGTAAGTAGAGGGAAAAACATTTTGGCAATTAGAAACTGAATTTCAGTTTACCATTCTCCTGCCCTTCCTGTACTGTGACAAGAAGTAATGCTTTGGTCATTCATATGCTGACACAAGATAACATTTTGAGGCTGGAGCTGAAATGAAGTTTGAGGTTAACCTTTTGTTTTTTTCAGGATGGGAGTAACTGCTCAACCTACCTAACCGAAAACTTTAAACTAAAACAGGGCTGTGGACAGCACAGGTAGTATCAGAAGTAGCATCATGTTTCCTCACATGTAAGAACAGCTTTTCAAAGGTGCTTATTCCCCCTCCCCTTTGCTGCTTTCTTCAGCTAGGGTTGATGCCACATGGCTTGGTCCCTACTCTCGACGGAGCCACCAGCGCCTTCCCGGGCAGGCTGCAGCAGCCATGGCCACGCACGGAGGGTACCCGTGCACAGCTGGCAGGGTAAAATGGTCCCCAGATGTTTGAAGAGTACACAGTGAACATCCCCCCTGCAGACAATATCCGCAGCAAACATCGGGAGGCAACTGGGCACGTCTGAAACTCCCCCACACCCACTGCACGGCTGGGTGCAGGCAGGGAGGGCGGGAGCAGACCTTTCGTCTGCGCGTTTGGCAGGCTGGTGCCCACGTGCAGTCTGCATTTTCCACATTGCCTTAGTTCAAAGGAGCATTAATACATGCGTTGCTAATAAGATGAAGCAGCCAGCTGCCTGCTGTGCTGGCTTAGGGAACGAGCACGGCTTTTACCACTCCGGCTCTCCTAGTGCTGAGCTGAGGGGACATCCGCCTCAGCACACACAGCCCCGTGGAGAGGTTTGCTCCTCTTCTGCCCGTTGCCCTCACTGCCAGTGCACCTGAGGCAAGCGGTGCTTTCCCTCTGTCAGACCGTTACGTACCACAGCCCGAATCCTGCAGTCCCTTAGGCACACACAAGAGACCCACAGAGGAAAGGCGGCAGGGTCCTGGGAAGGAAGGTGTTCATGGGCATGTCTGCGTGACCGGGACCCAGAGTTCTCGTAATTTGGGAAAAATAAGCACCGGCTCCTAGCTGTGCAATAAAAGTGCACTATACCCTCATCCTGCTATATATATTAAACATGCTTTGATAATTGTCTCTAAAATTAAGTTTAATAACAACTAAAATGTTTCAAGAGTTTCCTTGGCAGCAGAGTTTACAAAAGGTGCTACCTAGGCATGATGGAAAGGAAAATAAAATTATACCATCAAACCTCCGGGAGAAATAACAGCTTGGATTTGTTAATTTTGGACAAAGTCTAAATTATTCTGCTGGCACAGTTTTAAACTATAGTCCTATAATGCATCTCCTCATACTTCTACGGCAGCGATAAGAAAATTGGCCAAAAAATGGTAATGCCTCGTTTGGATCCTAATGAATCTTTTGAGTCTCACTTGTTTAGTTTAATGAAAAAATAAAGTTAGCATGGCCATATTGCAGTCCCAGTAACAATATCCTGTGTTGGGATAATGAACGAATCACATCAGGGGCGGGCGGAGTGCCTCCATGGCAGGGCAGAACCAGCAGCCCCTCAACAGCCCTCAGCAACGCACGTCTCTTCCCAGCTTCTCCCCATTTAGGATAAAACAAACACACAAACAAGACGGAGCTGGGTCCCGAGGACCTCCCCAGGTGGCCTGAGGGGTGCAGTGGGACACGGACCATCCATGGATCACCAGGATAGGTGTGCAGGCCGGTACCTTTGAGGCCAGCAGACCCGCAGGTGGCTGTTCCCACCTCCTTAACTCTTGCCACACCGGAAAGCCAAAGGCTGAATAAAGAATGTTTTACAGAGGTTTGTAGTCACTGAAAAACAGCTTTTAACCCTAAAATTTGAGGGGTTAAACTGATAGCTGAGTTGGAATTTCTTCAGCACGTAACACAGGCAGCAGAGAAAGTAGAGATGTTTAGATGAAAGTAAATAAATACTTTTTGTTTCTTAATCATAGCATGTTCACCAGGTATTTGACAACTGGATTGAGCCTTTAAAGTCATAACATGTTACCTGAAGATGTGGGTTGATTACAGCCTAGACATGAATGTATAATACCTGTTTTCAAGGGGCCAATTAGATTCAGTATTATTTCAGGTAGCTGTTCCATGAAAAGTGAAATTATGCTGGTGTATATTGCATATTGATCATTTTGGGTTTTAGAAGCTATTTCTTAGTCCGACAACAGTAGCTTTCAGAGGTGCTATCTGCAGAGACTGCCCCCCAACTTGGGGTACGGCTAAAATCCTGAAAGCTGTACCGATTTAATTACAACTATTCAAAGAGAGTGAAAGATTTTATTAAGTCTTTCCTGAGATGGAAAAGAAGGGGGTAATGGAAATTCTTTTATCGTCCCAACTGCAGGGGTTGTGACCGAGAGCATGCTCTCATTTACTGTCTATACAGCTGTAATTAAATCACTGCAGCTTTCAGAATTTTAGCCATACCCCAAGTTGGGATAAAAATTCATAGTGAAAGAGATGAGATAACACCACATGAAAGCAGTCAATACAAATAACTAGATGCAGCAGCAAGAGAGTTGACTTTCTTCCAGAGAATTCAAGAGCAAAGCAGGACACAAGGCATGCCGCGCCGTGCCAGTGCTGCCGGCATGGATCCAGCCGGACCTTACAGCCACCCATAGCAACGCTATTTAGAGGATCACTGTGCTACTGCCATGTCCCACCAGCCACATCTGCTGGTTAATAAAATAGAAGTCCAATCCCGTCCGTGACCAAAACTTGAGAGAAGAGTTTGGAAAAGCTCCATTTTTCCAAGGAATCTAGAAATCTTTCTTGCTGAGTGCCCCAAAGAACATAAGCTCATTTTAATTGAAATAAAACACCCTACAATGGCAGGAAATCAGCAAACTAGTTATGGAAATTTAAAAAAAAAAAGAAAAAAGTGAAGCCAAACCTCAGAGCAGGGCTTTGCTATAAATGGATGCATTGATCAAGTCCCGTACGTGTTTGGAGACAGATTCATTGCAGCTGTTACCTGCTGTGCTCCTGGCCAAGAATGCAGCCAGGCTGCTGGGGAATTAGGTGTGGTTTTGGGCAGGATGGCAACGATAGCGGCTGTATGAGAGGTGGCTGTCTCCTGATTCAGCAGCACCTGGTCAAGCAGGCTCTGTGCATCCCAACGAGCGGTGACCTACCCGAGATAGGATGTCAGAACAGGCAAGTGCAGGTTCCCGACCCCACTGCAACGAACCAGTAGCCCAGCTCCTGCCCCACCAAGTGGGCTCAGCTTTGGGTGCGAGTACAGCTTCTTTCGCAGCCTGTGAACATTGGACACCCCCAGCTTCCCAGCCTCACACAGTGGCAGGGTGCTGCAGCTCTGGTCCCTGGTGGATGTTCAAGGTTTGGGGGCAGGGAATGCTGTTGTTGCTGCCACCATCCCCATAAAAGGCACTAAACATGATGCCTCACACATGGGAGAACAGAGTGAAGAGGTGATACAGGTGTTTGGACAGGGCGGAGCATCCTTAGGGGTATAGAGTTTGGCTAGCAGCGAAATTTGCTCCATGGGCCAAGGACAAGTGGAAGATGAGAGGAATTAGCCTGGGAAAGGATCTGATTCAGGATATTGACACATTTTGCCTTCCTTGCAGCTAACCAGTGTTTGGTAAATATGTTGTACCCTGCCCTCCCACCCCATCCTGTGCGCCTCCATGATGTCAGGCACCACACAATCCTGCACACGTCCTGTTACTGCTTTGCAACAAGCCTATCAATATACTCAGGCAAGGAGAAAAGCACCTAAACACATTCTGTGATAATAACAGAGAGAGAGTAAATGCTCCCAGCGCTATCGCATCCTTAAAGCCCCACTTGGGGAGTTCCTCCCTGGGCATTTGTGTTTGCCATAAATTGCTGGGGGCTGACTCTTTCAACACAAGGAGAAACACCATATAGACAAGCTACTGCATAATGTATAAGATATAGGATATGGCAGGGTTATGAAGCATAGGTATATAAGAATAATGAAAATATCCACAGCATGTGGCCTCCAGGGTAAAGGTAGCCCTACCTATCTCTCTTTACAGGGCGGCATCTTAACTGTAATATCTGGCCCCTGTTAGAGCTGGACATACCTCTGAATCCCAGGTAGCGTTGGCCTGTCTCATTTCAGATGCTTGATCCTGCCGTTATTGAGCAAAACTCCCATTCAACTGCGTGGGCATTTTGCCTGATCCACAGCCGCTTGGTTGGACCTTTTGGAGGTCGGGTTGAGAAACAGTGGGGAAGAAAGCAAGGGCAGCACTCTCTGCCTGCTAACGCACCAGGTCCTCTCAGTCCTACAGCCTGGCAGAGCTTAACATCTCCTTTGTCAAAGCGACAGTCAAATCCCCGTGAAAGATCATATAATTATTACTTCTGTTCTCAGGCGATATGCACAATTTGAAAGTTTTCTGAATACAAGGTAGTAAGATAACACTTCAGGGAAAAAACCCCCAAAACCCCCAAATTTCCAGTTCACTAAAATTTCAGAGGTAAACAATAAAAGTTACAGCAAAAAGATACTGCACAGACCAAAAGATTCCTCACTGCAGGTGAGACGATGGCCTGTTGTACAGAGACCAAATGCAAACTGACCCAGACAAAGACTAATTAAAAAGCGTTGCATCTGTTTGTATCCTCTGTAACTAGTTTGGCTTTGTTGGAGTTTAAACTGCGGATAGTTTAATTTCTTTCTTTGTACAAAAAGCTCCCCGCTTTTCAGAGGTTCAGCTTTCTGGCTGACATCATCCATGCTCAGAAGATAAGTGATTTTAGGGAGTTGTCCAGAGCAATGTCACTCAAATGACTTTGTACTGGTTAACTGTTCTCCAGCTAAACTGAAAAGCATGACGCTTTTCTCACCATCATAAAAGTGGTCTAATGACTTGTTTCCAACCTGGTTTCTGAAGGCTGGGTGAACTTTAGCAGAAATTTGGCACGAAGGCGTAGGACTAGTCATATGCTGCAGTTTGGGAGGTGGTGAGAATTCAAAGATACGTGACAGGAAGAAATCCTCTGCCGAACATGTTCGCTGGGGATCACTTTCTACCCTTTCTATGGCAAAACCAGCAAAAGCGATGAGGGGAAGGAAAAAACCTCCTCTGTGAACTTGCATGCAGACACTTTCACTTGAGCCCTCGCAAGGCTTATGTTTTCCACCAACATTCTGGCAAACAAGTGATATCGGTTGTGCAAATGCTGGTGAAAAACAACATAGGCAAATCTTAGGGTTTTCTCTGAATGAATGTTCACAAATAATGTTTTGGAGAGCTCTTGGCTGGAACAAAATCTATTTAGTCAGAATTTCCAGCACAGCTAGGGACACTAGAATAAAACAGCAGATGAGTTGGAAAAAACACACCCTACATACAGAAATGTCATGGGGACCTTCCACGACCCTCCCAGTGATAACGTCGCAGAAATAGCGAAGCACATAAACCCGTAAACTTCCGTACTGCGAGTTCTCTCTCCTTGAGCTCTTCCTTAAAAGCGTGTGCATAGGATATTGCTGTAAATTGGGCAGCGCTAATGCATTCATTGATCAGACAGGATGTATCCACTTAATACTGCAGTGCGGGCTTTCCATTTGTTTACCGTGTCCTACATTTCAGTGGCATTTTCATTTTAAGCAAATTTCAGCATAATCACCGTATTTGCTTAAACCTGCGCATGTGCCATATAGCCGTTCCTAGCCCATCTGCTCTGGCAGCCTCTGTCATGTAAAATGGAAAGCCGTCCGTCCGAAGAGTTGGAAGCAGAAGGAGGGATCCCCCGTCACACATGCAACCGAGGACAGAGGGGCAGAGGCACTGGGGAATTGTTATCACCAGACACTAAGAGGCTCATGTTTCGGAGCCAGGGTTTTACACCCCTCACACATGCATATGTATTTTACCTCATTATTGGCTTCAGCTATACTTATTGTTACCAATTTGTGTCCTGATGCTATTTTTCTAGGCAGCCTCGGTGGGAGAGACTTGTGTGCAGAGCAATATTTGCATTTCTGCAAGCCTTTATGGGTATACATATTGTTAATACACACATAAACAGGATGCCATTCATATTTAAACAGTGCTTTCGGAGTCGGATGGCATCGCAGCTGAGGGAATGGAAATGTTCTGATTTGTATCACTTAACTCAGTGGAGGTTGCTTCCTTCACATATTCTGACTTCTACAGAGCCGCTGTAATAACGTAGTCATATTCACATAGGATGAGACACTAGGCATTTAATAACCCCCGCATCCTCCCCCAAAAGCCGAATAAGCTTGCTTTGCCAGTTGATCTTTACAGTCACTTGCCCCTCCGTTTTTTCCAGACTACTGTGCTTCCTTTAAACTTCAGCTCTTTTTTTCATTTTCATTTGCATATATTCAAAGCCCTAAAGAAAAACAGCTCTGCATTAAAAGGCTATTACAGATATATATGCTATTTAAGTAACAATAGAACATGTTTTTCATTGGGAGGAAAAAAAAAGAGGATATTTTAGTTCCAAATAAGATTTAAAGGATGTCACATGATGTTCAGTGCACTTTGGCTCACAGAATTTGTCCTGCAGTTTGTTGCGGCTTCTGCTTTAGTCATTTCATCTCTTTTGCAGAAATAGGACTGTAACAGGACTGTGTGTGTTCAGGCCTGCCACCTCCCTCTTCATCTGAGGCTTTCCCCAAGTGCAGAGGACCTGACGCTTCACTGCACTGCACCCTCTACCTCTATTCGGTCTTGCGCTAAGGGGGTGTAAAGCAGCGCCGCTCACGCTGGGCAGCATTTCACACTGCCTTCAGCAGGCTGCAGGGAGCCCGGCTCAGCAGGGCTCATCCAGGCATCAGTTCCACAAGCTCTTCATTCCTAGAAGTCGCGGCTGTGTCAGGCGGGATGCTTCTCTGCTGCCTTTAAGAGATAAAGTGCCAAAAGGGTATGCGTTTGCAAAAACACATGGTGAAAAAATTTCGGTTACAAAAACACCCCTGCCCCCCAACCTCATGGGTGCTTAGATGCGTGCCTGGGGGTCTCTCTTGTCACCCCCGATGGGTTTAATGCCCAGGACTGAGGCTGTTCTTGTCCCAGCTGTCTGCCACGGCCTTCTGCTGGCAGTCATCGTCACTCAGGGGAACTTGCCGAGTAGGATGGGTGCCCTCTCCACAACTTTCTCAAGGCACAGCCCTGCAATTGGACCTAAGATCACATTTCCACCCAAAAGGATGATCCCGCCTTCCTCCAGGCCGGCTGCGTGTTCCCAGTGCCCCCCCGCCCCGGTGCTGCTGACTCTGCAGCCGCACAGGGAGTGGGAGCCGGGTGCTGATGGAGCTGAAAGCTCACGCGGCAAAAGGAGAAAAAGATCCTTTTTCACCAGGTCAGCAAGGCAACCTGTCCCACCCCGCAATGAGGTGGCAGCAGCACATGGCTGGGAGAAGTGGACACTCTCCCTTTCATTAGTCATTAGTTCAGCTAAGCTGATGGCAAAGTTGCATTTTGAGTTTACAGCTCGAGCACTAATTTAAGCTGCTGTTGATTTTTGGTTTGCCTTGGCACCCGGGCCTGTCAGTGCCGCAGCCGCAGAGCCTTGCCAGTGCCTCTGCTAGGGGACAAGGCGCTCCATCAGAGAGAGAGAAGGGCAGGGATGGCAGCAGTATCTGCACCTGCTGCAAATCCATCTTCTCGCTTCTTTCTCTGGGAGGGCTATTTTTAACGGGATCATGGCGGTGACCCAAGATGTCAAAGTGCAGCTTCACAAACAGTTGTCTTGGTGCAAACAAGGTGGAAGCAAGCTGTGAGGACGTGGGGACAGGGAAGTCCCCTTAGACCAGTTTCACCGCAGAAGCCACCGTGCCGTGAGGACCACCGACAACATGGGGGTTCTGGAGACGTTCAGGACGGAAGAGGCTTCCCTCTCACATTCGGGTGTATAAATGTGGTGTTACCCATTCCCTTCAAGACTCAAGCTGGCTTTCAGGCAGGAGCTTTGCCTTTGCCTAGGGTCTGTGAAGGATTGAGCAGGATACATGAAAAATCCTAACGTTTTCCCCAGTGACAGAAGAACTAATGCTCTAAGAGGAAGGACAGTTTGGCTGTATTTTCAGTATATATTTTTTTGCCAGTGAGTGAAGAGGTGGCTGCTTTATAGGTGTGAAAACGAGAAGCAAAGGACAATGAGCTCTTGCTTCCATACCTGTATTTTAGAAAGCAGTACACAAACCAGGCAGTTTTTGAATGCAGGACAAAACGTCCTCTGAACAGAAATACGCAGGGTCGTGACTCTTCAGTGTTACTCTCATGAGGGAACAGAGAGGATTAAAAAAAGAAACCCTAAAAGCCCAGTGACATATTTACTCATTTTGTGTGTGAAATAGCAGAAACAACTAATTTCGCTACCTTTATCCAAGGATTTCCATAGCCCAGTCTTACTGGGTATCCAGGGCAGACTCACAGATAACCGCACTTCATCATTCCACCAGGAAGCTCATTCAGACTGAAAGTTGGACTATTGGTTTTTAATTTTAACACAGTTTTTCATTTTGATAGCTCTTCCACCTGACATGGAATTGCCACAGTGCAAATTGAATACAATAAAATTGCTAATCAGCCCATTAGAATATGTTGATGGTATAACATCTATTAGTTGTTGAATAATGTCTTCCTCCGATGTATTTTGAATTAAGTCTGCATGATAGCAATATTAATCCAGATACGTGTACCTACCCATAAACACAGCGTGCACATGCACGCGCAGCCTTCTCTTGGAGATCCATACAACTTTTTAACATGGTGACAATCCCATACAAATACCAGCGAAAGAAAATGTGTCTTCAAATAGTAAAATAAGCAATTAAATGCAAAGAAATTATCCGTGAAGTAAGACAGGCTACAGCCGTTTGCTATCATCATGTGTCTTTCATGAGAACACAAAACCTATTACAGGCTCCAATCTTAAATCGTGGTGAATTTTCTGACTTCAAGTGCTTCTTATCCCAGGAATACCTCCCACATTTTACCTCCTGAACAGTTAAAACAAATCACTCTCCTGCATTGACATCTTCTTACCCCATTTTCTACTGCTTTTTTCCAAGCTCTTGCCTGACAGTTTCTTAGGTCCTTAATTCTTAGGCCACAGTTTTCCTCAGCACCCCAAGAAGAAGAGCCCTTAGCCTGTCTCTTTTAAGGTCTTATTTAATTTCTCTACCCCTTGCTAGAGTCTTCCCTTGCTCTACTATTGCAAAGACCCACAACAAGAACTTATTTTCTTGGCTGCTTTTTCTTGGGGAAAGATAATTTACTACACTGGCAATTTCCCCTGTCAGCATCCTCCGGTGCTACATCCCGCGTGGCTGAAAGCTGCCACGCCAAGAATGCATTTGTCTGAAGCTGAAAATAGCTGGAATGTAGCAGTGAATCCAAATTTTCTCTTATTTTTTTAATATGCTCTGTTAAAAGCTCCTAATCATTATAACATAAGAATTGTTGAAGTTGTTAAGGGGAAATTTGTCCCTGTCCACAAACACAAGTTCTTTATATTCAGCAGAATCAACCTCTATGGTAATCTTCTAAAAGAAACATAGTGGTCCTACTGTAAAGCCCTATAATTTGGGGGAGTTTATTTTCTGATAGGAATTTTGGGATTTTAAATGGGTCCAAATCCAGACTTATCCGGTATTGTGTAATAAGGATATAATATTATAGGAACTTTCTCATAAAATGGTACAGCCTACTATGAGAGCAACTGTGCTCAGAATCTTACTGGAAGTTTGATTTTCATAAATTGGAAATGATAGTCCAGGAGGATTCGTAAACTTGGGCATTTGAGAAAAATGTCACTAGGCATCTCTGCATCTTTATGCATCTAAATGCCTTCAAGGATCGGGTTCTTAATGCACCTAAAGCTCGTACAAACCAGCATCTGTGTCACTTAAGACACGGGTTTGAGAGTAATCTACTTGCAAGAAATGTTAGGACTCTACCATATGCAGATAAGAAAAGGAACAATAGAGCTGGAACAGGCAAAGATGATTCCGTTCAATCTGAGGAGAGTTGCTTTGTATTCCCAGTCAGTTTAACAATCCTTTCATCTTTCAAGGAAATTATGACTGTGATTCACTGGGACAAAGTTAGCAACTTCTCTTTTTGCCTAAGTCCTATTACTGGTGCTTGTCACAGCCATTCAAGGACCGCCTGGGAACCAAAATGGACAATTGCATCCTCCTCTCTCTGCCAGCAAGAGGCTGGGTATCATTAACAATGCTTAAGTTAATAGCCAATTTTGGAGGGAGTAAATGTACCCCTGCAGGAAACCACGGATGAAGAGACAGGATATACATTTCAGTTCAAAGTCCTGCCTGTGAGTGGAGGTCTGTGACATTTTCCCGTTCAAAATTAGACATTCATAAGTTCACTGCAGCAAGGTGCACTTTCTTGTTTTGGTCTATGGAATCAATAGCTGTGAGGGAGGGGGTGGAACGTGGCTTTTTGAAAAAGGGAGTGTTTTTCACAATGGAAAGAAACCCATGATGTGTAATAAGTGGCTGTAGGTGGTTCCCTGCCCTTGCTTCTTTTGTGCAATATAGGTCTCAGGGCTCTGAAAGGAACTGGAACACAGGGTGAGGTCTTTTATCAAACTTTATATTACTGTGCATAACATAGCATCCAAATTTTGCCAGATTATGTGAGCAGAGGAGACATGTAGAAGCAAAATAGCTTGAGCTTAGTCTAGGTGAGGTCAAAGTGGGGCTGGTAAGCAGAGAGGAAGTCTGGCTTGTGGCCAGCTGCAGCCCACCAAACCTTTGCGTGCAGCCGGGCAGGGGGATTTCATATCTGCGGCCGAGAGGCAGCTGACCTTGGAGGCTGCAGTAGCAACAGCAGACAAGGGGCTACACTGGGATGAGTGTCCTGGCACTCCAGGGTTGGAGCAATAAGCCGGTTTGAGCTGAATGCAGCCTGCATCCCTGGAGTTACCAGAGCTCAGAGCATCCTGCAGCAGTGTGTTCCTGCTCCTCACTGCTCCTCCATCATCCTGGGTACATTTTACCTGGCAGTGAGAAACTGTTGCAGGGCCTGCCTCATGGGTGCACCACCACCGAGGCTTAGAGGACTCTCTGCTTTCATGGGGGATGGGAGGAGTGGGAGATGTACAGCCTGACAGCCCCTTCTCAGGGGCCCAGGGGGCTGAACTGTCCCGAGGGCTGGGGGATCTGGTGGTCAGGTCTTTTCCTGCAAGTTGCAGCATATGTCAGACTGAGGTAGGGGTCACCCCCAGGCTGAACTCTGATCCAGAATATACACGGAAAATTCCTGAATTTATGCTGTTGCCACTGCATCAGATAGACACAGAAGTACTGACTGCACTGCAAATGACTTTTGTTACATGATCCCCTACTGTGATGTTCCATCTGCTAAAGAAACAAAACTCTGGGAACCATTGGTCTTGGAGCAAATGCCAGGGTTATCCCTGCACCTCTTAGAAAGGATGTACATCCAGTCTGGGCTACGATGGTGGCATCAAACAGAACCCACCGCTGCTACGAGACTGAAGGCAGCAGTAGCAGTATTTAATGCCTTATGTCACTTAAGGCTGGTCAAAGTTGCTATATTCATTCCTTTCTAAAGTGGACCAGACTGGTATAATGTACATTGTTGTAATTTGGAGGCTGTGTAACTGTAATACAGTCTGTCTAGTTTCAAGATCATAAACTGAGATAAAAGAGAGCATTAGATAATCTACTCCATCTTCTGTCCCTTGCAGCATCTTTCCCTCTTAAGTCCCACTAGTGCTTTGTTGTATATGTTTTAAGTGTCCGAAATGACAGAACTTCTACTCTTCAGAGACCATCCTGAAACTTAGCAGGACTCTCCAGAGGGAAATTTTTTGTTGTTGCTAGTTAGTCTTACATTTTGTCTCCTTAGAATTAACTCCACAGTTCCTGTTTCACCCTAAAACATACTATACTTTGACCTTGGTTCCTTTCACAGCAACCAATGAATTTTCATTAGCATCTTCAGAAGAAGCTGTGAGTGACCTCAGCCATGATGAGTCTAAGAAGGGAGTGTAGGAATGTGCATTGCTGTAAGCAACTGCCCCATCCCTTCTTGCCCATCTAGCTTCTAGATGCTAGAAAGCATCTAGCGCAGCCTGCTACTGCTGCAAGCAAGCAAGCTGGCTGAACATTATCAATACCGGTGAAATCATGTCAGGTTCTCTTTTAGGTAAACTCACAATGAACGCTTTGAGCACGTACCTGAATAAAACTGATTGCCAGGCTTCAGAATCTGGAATGGCAATGATCCATGCAGTTTGTGACCACCTGAGCAGCAGCAGCAAACCCCTTCCCACCCAGCCCCGCTCGTCGGCCGCCTCAGTGGCACCAGCAGGAAGCACCTGCTAGTAAACCGGTGCTTTTCTAGTTCCTCTCCGTTATCCTTCACTAGAGCATCTTGCACCACGCCGGATTCACCTCTTTCCAGTGGTATTTACATACTTCAGAAGCGTGTTGTTGGTTATTTTGTCACCCTCCTAGCTGTCACTTTGTTGAAATTTACATTTTCCTATTGTCTCCTAAGTCAGTTCCTCCAGTCCTAGCTGAACCGAGCTCAATTTGAGTGACCTTCAGCAGATATCATTATAATTATAGCCTTCTCCTCCTGACCCTCTTTTCACACATTTTATCACAGACTAATGACATTTACCCTTTCTTTAGCAGCTGAACAAGCTGATGAGCTCAAAGTGTAAAAACAGAGGGTCTTCTCAGTGTACCTCAGGGAGAGGGGGTCTTGGAGGTAATAAGAAGGATGTAGTGTACGGCTTTGCTCCCTCTCTGAAGAAAAAGCTAATTGAAAAACAGTTATTTTCATGCTGTCAAAGAAACTCAATCAGTAACAGGCAAGAAATAATCCTCTTATATAACAGGTCAAATAATAATATGTCATCAAGGTGCTTTTAACTTCATTAAAATTTGTCCCTTGATAAGTGACATTTTAATTATGTGATCAGGTAATAAAATAATACATGCCTGAAAACTTATGTCCAACCCACGCATTATTAATGGTCCTAAATTAACCCTGGATGATAGGGTAGAACTTAATCTTAGATAGAAAATACTCTACTGGACATTTTTCACATGCCTGTTTTGGAGTTTTGAACTGACGGTTCAATTTGGCAAAATAACTGACATAGTGACATTAATCTAGCCCATAAAATAAACAATAAAGGTAACAAATGCTTTTTAATCTACACTGTAATGGTGCCATAATCCAACAAAATGTCAGGAATTTGAGGATTAGACTTTTATATTGCTTTAGCACAAGTATTCCCCCAAGGGTCTTGGCAGTTCATCTAGATCTCTAGCTGGGAGGTGGGTCCCAAAATGGTGTATGTCTCTCATGAACCAAATAAGACAGCAACTCCTCTGAACCAAAGCAGCCTTCTTTCAAGACTGGATGAATTTGTCTATATGACTGTGGTTTCTGGTCCAAGGCTAGCCAGGCAGCTATTTCCCTCTTTTTGTCGTTGAAGAAAAGACATCTTGTTTGCTGTTTTTTGAACCACAGTCTTGTGCTGCAGTTTCTCCTTTACCGCTGCCTGGAGTACATGTGGTTCCTTGGAAATCGCCGTGCAGCTCACACCAAGCACCCTGCATGCCCTTGGCAGTGTGCTTTGCACCACGGTGAACCTGGAGCACGGCAGCCCCCGTGCCGCGCTGCATGTAGAGAGCAGCAATAGCCAACCAATAAATCTTTGCTGTTGGAGAAGAGGCTGTAAAACCGGGGCAGCGGACTTCCTAGGGGAGAGTCTAATGCAAAAGGAAGACATTCAGTTCCCAGTAAAGATGAAGCTACGGTTGGGGTGGGGGTTGACCCAGAAACAAGGCCTTAAAATCCAGAGCCAAGATCTATTAGCAGAGCTGATTAGGTCTATGAGAGAGCAATGCCAACCTGGGGTGTGTGAATGCTTTGCTCGGGGAAAACTACAGCTGCAGCAGTTTCTCTCCTTGCAAGACTAGTGCTCACCTGGCTCTTTTTCCCTCTTTTGGTAGTCTGGCATAGGGGGATCTCAGATATCAGAACTTTTATAAAAGAGCAAAGCCTGGGGTTGGTTGGAGAGGGCCTTGTTTCACCTCTGCCAAGCCTGCTGCATCACTGACTGGAAGGTTTTTCAGCCCTGTGGGAGAAAAGGTACAAGACATCCTCAGGGAGGTAGCAAACACCATTTTAATCTTGGATACAGTTGGATGAAAATTGGCCTGAAGAGCATGCTTCAAAGGGCTGGACTTCAGTATAAGCTTGCTGCTAATCTGTGAAAAAAACAAATCTGGAGTGTTTTTTCAAGCATTGCTATGAAACAGAGATGTAGATTATATAGGTTTATGCATAAAGAGGCTGATTTAAAGACAGTCTTGTGTACTTTAACTTGCGTATCAAATATCTGAATATGCCTGTCTGACAGGAAAGTGATCTTAGTTGATTTGAATTTTTATTTAGTGACCTTTAGAAATAAAAAAAGGATTTAAGAAATAAAAAGAATCTGTGCAACAAAATCTTAATCTGTGAACTTTTAAGACTGCTTGCATTTAGAGCTATTTGTTGGAGCAAAATCCCTTAAAAAAGAATAAACTGTGCTGGTCAGAAAATTCAGTGCAAGTCATAAACTCCAAAGACACAGCTTCAGAATTCAACCACTGGGCCTTAAACAACACGAGTCTAATCTAACGAATAAATGTCTCCAAAGCATTTATCACTGTAGTATCTGAGCCGTGCACATATATTTTAGGATACAGTGGGATCTGTCCAGAAGAGATGATAAATTTCCCATTCGTCTGCTGTGCTGCCCTTTGGCTTCACCATTACATTTAAAATAATGGAAGTTACTTCATGATCATAAGCATGTAATTCACAAATGTGGTGTCCTGATGTGATTTTGATGCCGGCATTCAGGTAAGATTTCCCAGGGTTTAGGTTTGCTTTTCTGCAGCTCCCCAAACATTTCGCAAGAGTAGAACCTCTGGCTACGTTGCTCCATTCACGTCCTGCTGCTCCCAAAGATTGAACTTGGGTATCAGCAACCCCAGGAGTAGAAACAAACTGGGACGACATAGGTATACTATTTCAAAAATGTCCACATGCATCTGTCACCTCTTTTATCCTGGAGAACGGGAAGCTATTGGGGAGCTTTGATGTTCTGTGGGGAGACATAGACCAGACAGGGATGGGCCTGGCCCGGCCTGGCCTGGCCTGGGCGTTGTTCTCTTTTATGCCTAAAGGGAGTATAAAAATCCCCATATCACCTGGGAACCAGCAGAATCCGCTTTCTTCCAGCTTCCCCAACCCCTAGTATTTCCTCTAAAGGCTTGTCTCTGATGCTGGGTGTAAGCAAATGCAATGTCCAAATGCTGAAAGATATGGAAGTTACCCCCAAAATGTACTGTCCACCTTCAAATGGCAACCTGCAGGTGCAAGAAGACAAGGGTAAATTTATGCATTAGAAAGATGGGTGCCCAAGTGCCCAGGCGCCACTCTTGTGGCAGTGTTCTTTAAAAAATAAAGCAAGCAAGCAGTGAGAATCGGAATGGTTCTGAAGTGCAAAGCATATAATAAAAAGTGTTATTTATTAATAGCGCTGCTGGAAACTCCCTGGGAACCATATCTGCCAGCAGTGATATCTGCATGTCAATCTAATTCCCTCTTTTTATTCTGTAGCAAAAAGGCTGCGTTATTGCTCTTGCTGCTGTGATCCCCTCTCAGGCTGCTCTAATACGTCCCTCCTTTTGGGATAAATCCCCTCCCATGCCATCTGTCTTGCGCTCCAGTTCCTCCTCAGCCCCCTGCCCCCGCTTCCCACACACAGCCCGAGTCGGAGGCTCCGTAGCACCCTGCCCGAGCCCGCGGTGATACGCCCTGTGCTGAGGTGGAGGTTTTGGAGGTCACTGACACTTCTGTTGGCCCAGAGGACCTAAGTGATGCGGCTGAGATAGCGAGGGACACGGATGGAGCGTGTCCGTGTCATCCCTGTGGGCTCAGGCTTTGCCAAACATAAGAGTACACTGTGGGTTTCCTCTCCCCCACGCAAAGCTTGCCCAGCCAGGACAGCGCGCTCATGAACACTGGCATGGGATGCATCAGGAGGGTGTCAGGCAATGACAGGGCCTGGTGTTTACTTCACACCGTACCCTGTGTTTGCCCCTCGCTGGTTTTGAGGACGCTGCCCACTGGTGAGCTAATGAGACCACCCTGACCTCAGAGGACTGGCAGAAAAAGGTTTCATTACAGGGAGTGGCTGCAAGGCGGTGGCATGTTTGGCAGGACGAAGGAACATGGTACTGTCTCCAAAACCATTTGGATGTCCACGGAGCTAAAGCAACCAAGGTTATGGGGTAGCATCTTTTCAAAACCCTTACAGGAGGGCAGATAGAGCAGGATTTGCCATATTTCCAGTCAGCATCATCTAGCTGGTGGTAGGCCAACTTGGTGTCCAGCTTATTCCCTGGGCTTGAAGTTTTTTACTGGACAGTCTCTTCCAGGTGCTCTGATCCAGACACTGCTTTTGGACGTATTTCCCCAAATCAAGTTTCACACTCGGCTTTCCCCAGATATTAACTAGCAATCTGGTGTGCTCCCACAGCCAACAGGCAGCACAGGGGAGAAGGAGCTTCCATCAGAGCCTGCGTGATGAGAGCTGGATGCTGTGGAAAAAGAGCAGACCTCATGGAAAGCAGGCTCAGGGCATCTCCAGCGTACAGAAGCCAGCAGGTAGCTCCCGGCACGATGGATGCAAGTAAGGAATGGAAAGGAGTAGGAACTATGAGCCTGGGCCAGTGCTGCACGACATCGGAGAACAGCGATGACTGCAAACGCTGCCCAGGTTTGGGTAGCAGGATCTCGTGGGTGAGGGGCACAAACGCAAATGAAAGCGTGTTTGATCTGGTTTCCTTTCAGACTGCAGCTTTTTGTAAAAGCCTGCCTACACTGGGCTGTGTTTGGCAGGCTGTCCTGCGGGGAGCCAGCGCCGCCTCACACACTCTGCATTGGCAGGATGTAGCCAGGCAGACGGCACAGTCACCAGTTAATAGCAGACAGCAATATTTAAACTAATCATTATGGGGATCAGCATAAAACAAAACTCTTATTAAAATTAACAACATAGTCACTAAAACTGATGCTGTTTCAAGCTATTCATTATAGCTAACAACTGAATCTAGCCAACAGCACTTGACCCGGGACCTCTGTCCTTTTTAGTTTTGTGTCTTCTGGAGACAAGGCTTACCTGATTTCAAATGCTTTGTGGACACATCGACATAACCAACTGGAGTCATGCTAAGCGGGAAGGACTCTAGTTCATTTTGCTGCCTCCCATTACGGTTCCAAAACCACACGTTCACGTCACATCTTTACCAGCCATGAAGTCTGTGCCAGTGCAGTCTGTGGTGCAATGCATCACAAATTCAGAGTGCTAACAGCTGGCAGACCTGTCTACTCTGCAAGTGGAGCACCCTGGGTGGCACATCAGTACATGACTCCAACCTTGGGTCCAACAGGTGGGAAATGGCCCTGAGCTGCTCACTGCTGTGATCAGATGGATGTCTGAGTGCAACCGCAAGACTTAACAGTAAGGACACAAGGAGAATTTATAGCAAGAACCCCTCCAGCACACTAAATTGCTGAGGTAGACACCTGTTCCTAATAACTTTTGAGCACTTTGACAGGGCATGAAAGGCTTTAAAGTTAATCAGATTCCAAAATGTGTATGCAAAGGGGCAGATAGACAGAGCCTTCCTAGACAGAAGGAAAGGCCTGCAGTATGAACTCGCACCTCCTCTGGGCGGAGTGAATCCACACACGAGAGCACCCTCAAAACAAAGCTGCCTGAGTGATCAAATTAGCACAGCATAAGAAATGTTTGACCACTAAAAGAGGGGGTTCCTGCCTCTCAGCTGACGTGATACGAACCTCTGATGCAACCTCTCGTAGTCCACTGCAAATACCCAGTGAAATATTTGCCTGAAATGCTTTTATACTTTACCTTGCATTTGCAATGGTATAGAAGTGCACGCACCATCATTTACCATGTCTCTTAAGGGGGAAAAACTGCTCAAATGTGATTTCCAAGAGACTGAGTTGGTACAACAGCAGATGCTAAACAGGCAAAGAAAAGTGCCATCAGATTTTTTTTTTTTTAACCTTTGTATCTGTCTATCTATACCCTTCATTTGACCTCCTGCTCTCCCTCCTGTACCCCCTTGGACTCTCCACTTTTTAATCCTAACAAGGTCGCACTTTTACTTGGTGGCTTCAGATCCAGCATTCTCCCTGCTGACCTCCAGCCAGCTAATTGTTCAACTCCTTAACGTTCCCAAGGTCGCAGGATGTGTCACCTCCCCCCTGACTTACAGGGCACTTTCAGTCTCTTACGAGTTGAAGCTAGCAGACATCTCCATCTAAAACCTCATCAGCTGTACTGCAGTAGCATCAGGAGGACCCAGCGAGGATCAAGGCCCCATTGTGCTCAGATCTGCATAAACACCCAGTGAGAGACAGCTCCTGCCCTCCTGAGGTTATGGGCTGAAAGGGAAAGCAGGCAGAGTGAAGGTGAGCGGGAGACATGTAAGCAGAGTATTCATGGTGATGCTAGTCACATTGCTTGTTAGTCTCTCTCTTTTTTTTTCCTCCCCCCTGAAATGAAAATAAAATAAGTTGTTGGCTTGTTTTGGGGAGTGTTGTAAGTTACTGTTTGCAAAAGCGATCATCTGTTTCCATCCCCCTTGGTTCTGTGCCAGCGCTGCTCCGGGCTATGCTTCCTGAGGAGGTCCTGCAGCACTGCAGGAATAGCGCAGCATGGAAGCACCAGAAGACGAAGGAAGAACACTTGGTCTCCCACCCGCCCCATCAGAGATGGCTGCAGCCTAGCAATAAGCTCACCAACGGCAAGCCGAATGCAGTGCAGCACAACGTGTCCTGTCAGCCGCCAGCCTAGGGCTGGAGAGGAGGGAGGGACTGCATCCCTTCACTTACCCTCATTGCGACCCAAAAGGGAGGGAGCATCTCAGCCAGTTCAGAGAACACACACCTGCCAGAGGAGAAGGAAAGTTTTGAGAACCAGAAAAATTTCTCTGAAGTAGGGTACAATATCACTGCAGTCTAACCCTAAGGAGAATAATTTATTCTCCTCTTTCTTGGGCAGCAGAAGTGTACCAGCATCACAGAACTGCAGGGACAAAGGACAGCCTGTCCTGTCCTGATGCAAAAAAGTCCTACCCTTAAAGTGAGGCTTCAGAACGGTGTGTGAGAGTTTGATTTGCATCCAGAGCGGAAACATGCTTGCCAGCCATCAGGCTGATGTGATTTGAAGCAGCTGAGATATTAAATGCACTAAACCAGAATGTATAATAGCCATGCTGGCAGACCTTTAATTATTGTCGTGCTTGTGGGCACTGATATCATTCAAATTAAAAGCTTTCCCCACTACTTGCATTTTTTTAATACGTTGATGTACTCTGCACTGATGGATTGTCCTCTCTTGTCCTTCTCTCACAAAATGCTTGGCACAATTTGCTTCAGTGCAGAAATAAAAATTATTGGCACTCACTTGGCATATTTTTGGTGGTCTTTTTGTTTTGTTTTAAGCATGGACCCCCTAACTAGAAGAAAAGTTTGGTGAGTTTGGAGGGGCAGTGTTAATTCCTCCGTCACCAATCCTTCTTCTCAGAAAAAGCAGG
>NW_008824306.1:1869300-1893433 GCF_000699105.1 Pygoscelis adeliae | reverse complement strand
TGAAGCGCCGGTGCAAGCTTCCCTAGAGCAGTGCCTTTGATAGTGCTGGCTGATGACATAGCAAAGTTTCCTTGCTCTGTGCTGCACAGATGCTCTAATTTTCCTCTCTCAGCTGGTCCAGAGACAGATATTTTTGGCCAGTCCAGTGCTCAGATACAGCAGCAGAAACCTCGAGCAGCTCCTCTGAAGTTGAAATAGCTTCTCTGTTTGCACCGTTGTCACTGATACCAGAATCTGGCTGCTTGTCTAGTACCATGATAAGGCTGCTCGCTCGCTCGCTCAGTGTAATTCTGGAACAAGTGGAACTGTTTTAAGCAGAATGAGCACAGTACCAGCACAAAATATTTATCAGAAAAGTTCTTCACACCCTCTCCTGAGATGGAAAACCCATAAGATAGGCAGAGGAATATTCTTATTTATTCCCCTGGATGACAGGTATAGCACATCATATCTCCATCATATGGAGACTCATTTGCAGGAGATGCAGCACTCAAGTCTTCCACACTGCTTCTAAATTACAGTCCCTGATTTGCCACAGCTGCTGCAAAACTCCTTTCAATTCTTGCTACATTCTGCAGCTCCGCTTGCTGTACATGTTACGCAGCTCGTTTTATCTTTGGGGCAGTGATGGAGCACAGTTAGAAAGGGACCGGGGCTTAAACCAGGACAGTGCTTGCCCCTACCTCACCCCTCCCTAGCTCTGAGCCTCAGCCTCTCTGCAGACCCCTGAGCAATGCTGTTGCTTCAAGGGGAAGGTCATGCCTTATAGCCTGTTTTATCCATTGGAGACCTGGCCTAATTGCCTGCATGCAGAACCAGGAGCCAGAAAACTCCTGTTTTTATAAACCTGACTGCAGGACTAAATCTTTCACTGGCCTTAAGCAATTCACTTCACCTTTCTGCCTTAGTGTCCCCATGTGTAAAAGTGAGATAGCGTTTACTTTCCTCCCAGGGATATTATAAGGATTAATTAGTTAACTGAGTTTGCTTGAAAGGTGAAAAGCATTTTACACGTTAAGTATTGTTGTTTCTTTGGGAGAAAAAACCTCCCTCTACTTTACAGAAATTATTTTAAAAGCTCAAAACCAAAGAAAAGAAAAGCTGAGGATACTGGCTAACTCAAAACCAGCAGGATGTGGGAATGCTGAGGAAGGGAGATCATCGTAACATGGAAAGGTTTGCAAACACGAAACCTTTCAGCCCTTTGGAAGCCAGATGAGGTGAACAAGAGCAGCATGTAGTGGGCAAGTAGGATCTCTTCCTTGGTTCGTGGCTCAAGCCCAATGGAGTCAGCAGCCAGCTATCCTGACTGCCTGGTGGCCTCTGAATCCAGTCAGTCTGGCAGCAGGCCTAGCATGCACCTTACTGGAAAACACACTATCCCAGCTGGGTTTCCAGAAGAGCAAACAAGTTCAGTGCTGCCTCAGGTGTGCTTCCGACAGAGACCAAGGAAAGGCAAGGAAATTTGCACTTTCCCTGCCCAGGCTAGATCCAGCCTTTGGGATTAAAGTCAGGATCACACAGCTATTCCTCCTGCCTCTCATCGGCATTAAATTAAAAGGATTCAAAAGTAAATGCCCAGGACACAAAAGGAGCTGCTGTCACATAGAAGATGAGAATCTGCTCAGGAGATTAGTGTCATGGTTTAACCTCAGTTGGCAACTGAGCACCACGCAGCCGCTCGCTCACTCCCCCCGCAGTGGGATGGGGGAGAGAATTGGAAGGGTAAAAGTGAGAAAACTCATGGGTTGAGATAAGAACAGTTTAACAGGTAAAGCAAAAGCCGCGCACGCAAGCAAAGCAAAACAAGGAATTCATTCACTGCTTCCCATGGGCAGGCAGGTGTTCAGCCATCTCCAGGACAGCAGGGCTCCCTCACGCGTAACGGTTACTTGGGAAGACAAACGCCATCACTCCAAACGTCCCCCCCTTCCTTCTTCTTCCCCAGCTTTATATACTGAGCATGACGTCCCATGGTATGGAATATCCCATTGGCCAGTTTGGGTCAGCTGTCCTGGCTGTGCCCCCTCCCAGCTTCTTGTGCACCTCCAGCCTTCTCAGTTGGTAGAGCACGAGAAACTGAAAAGTCCTTGACTAGTGTAAGCACTACCTAGCAACAACTAAAACATCGGTGCCTTATCAATTTTGTTCCCATCCTAAATCCAAAACACAGCACTGTACCAGCTACTAGAAAAGAAATTAACTCTACCCCTGCCGAAACCAGGACAATTAGGATGAGCAGCAGCACTAGTTCCTGACAAAAAAAAAAAAAAAAAGGAGGGACGAAGTAAATGAAAAGCAACAACTCTCCTAAGGTGCCATTTAAAGAGGTAAACTTAGCAGGACAAAACCAGTTACACTGGTTACCCTTGGAAGTGCTGTTCTGCAACTTCTCAAGGTGCTATAGCTGTTTGGGCATAAAGGCAGCACTAACAGGGTGTCTACAGCTACAACCAGCCAGTCTCTTCTGCATGTGGTAATGTTTCTGGGAGACATCCTTAGCCTCAGGTCCGCCTCCCCACCAGAGTGTGGTCTTTCCAGACGTGCTGAAGGAGTAGCCCATGCGTACACTTCGTATCCCACAGCAGGAAAGGACAGGCATAAACAGGCTGAGCTGCCTACTTATTTTGCCTAAAGTAAAACGGGTGAAGTTTATGCAAGCTGTTTTCCTGCCAGACCTGTCAAGAAGGGATTTAAAGTCTATCAGCGAGGTGCTAAAGAGTACTTGCTCACTGACACAACTGGATCCAAAAGATGGTGTCTGCTTATAGCCAGAGTGATGTGAGAGCTAGCAAAGGTGAGGCTGTGTCATCAACAACTGGCAAGAGAAAAGAAGAGATGCGGGTGTTGCAGTGCTTCTACTGTTTTCGAAACTGCATAGCCCCTTGCACAGCTGCCCCACCTTGCTCACAGCTGCCCCATCCCCCTTCTCGCCTTTCCTGTATTTGTACCCACTGTGCCGAGATGTATTTGCACCTGAATTGCTACACACATTTTGGCTCTAAATGCACTTAGTGGTCCTGTATCTTCTTGTTTTTATAGCAGTATAAGTCAGGAGTAATCCTAAAGGAGATGCACAAGGGCAAAACCAGTGAAAAGGAGTGGAATTGAAAGAAGGTCCAATTTATAGAGGCTGAAAGCTAATTTTCTGTAGAATGGAGGCTAAGCCAATCAAAAATAAGAAGCTTCCAGATTTCAGGACTTCTAAGAAAGAAAGTTTTTAGCTATAAAGAACCGATCATTCCCAGCTGTCACAGGCAGTCTAGAAGATGAAAGCAATGGATGTATTGACTGGCTCCAGCTGAGGACCTGGCCAGGTGGAATTAACACTGTTCTAAAGAACAACCCTGCATGAGTTTATAGGCAGAGAAAAGTCCACGTGACAGGCCTTGGTGTAACCTTCCGGGGGAAGCGTGGGCCTGAGATGTGCTCTGTATTCAGAGAGAGGAAGGGCAGATGGGAACTGGCTGTGAGGCATCTGCACGATGTTCTCCTCATTCTGGTTTAGCCTAACGAACGTAAGTGTTTGTGGACTCCTGTCTCACCGAAGTTCTTACTATTGCTCAGCATGAGAGAAGGGGGAGAAGTTAAGGGAAAAAAAAAAAGAATATACACAGTATTAAGACACTGCTGGAGCCTGGATGTTCTCCTCATTCTGGTTTAGCCTAACGAACGTAAGTGTTTGTGGACTCCTGTCTCACCGAAGTTCTTACTATTGCTCAGCATGAGAGAAGGGGGAGAAGTTAAGGGAAAAAAAAAAAGAATATACACAGTATTAAGACACTGCTGGAGCCTGAAGTCAATATTGCCTGCTGTTCACAGAGTTGCTGCTTCTGTTTGAAGGACCCTGTGCCTCTCTTCCTTTATCACATTTGCAATTAGCTTTCCATACACATCTGCTCCTGACCTTAAAATAATTTCCCCTCCACCTCCAAAGAAAAATGATTTTGTAAAGAAATTGCTTCCAGAATCACGGTTCTTTTCTCATCCTTCAGTGGCTTTGGCAGGCAGTCTCATACATCCCAGCTTACTCCAGAAAGAATCTGTGCCTTGCCGAGCATCACATTTTGTGGCCAAGATTTTGAAGAAAGCAAACAGAACCAAAACTTCTGCACCAAGCTCGTATTTAGGCACTTGTGTAAATGCCCTTTTTTCAGCAGTGCGTAGTGCATAGTAGCTCCAGCTGACTTCTTTTCATTCTGCTCCTCTTTTTCACAGTAAGTCCCAATATAACCACAGTGTTTTGATACAATGACAGGAGTATATGCTGCCTGGTAGACTCGGATCCGCATTTCTGCATCCTGTGATGGTACTTCTCTGGAAAGGCTGAAGGGCAGAAAAGTGAATATCCCTGGATCTCATGGCCATTTAACACAAACAGAAAGCCAGAGCCGAACCAGTATATTTCCATGGCATTGAACAATTTGCTTTGCTCCCTCCAGAGACATTTTCGTTCACTCCTGTTTTCACCCTATGTGCTAATTATGTTCCACTGAAATTCTCAAAAATGGGCTGTAAAGGGGACTTATGTAATGCAAAGGGCTCTTGCTGGTGTAGAGAAGTATTTCGCCAAGTAACAGCTGGGTCTTGGTTAGTCCTAGCGTAGATAGTTGAGCTTTTAGTCTTGTTTACGGATTTTTTTCACCCTGGTTTGTTCAGTAGCTGCCCTGGTGTCCGGGTGCCCTCGGTGGCCACAGGGGAACCCCTGCTACCCCCCCAGTGTCCCACTGAGGAAGCCAGAGCTGCTGGAGGCAGCGAGGAACGTGCAGCCGGGAGGGAGCCCCTCAATACGGGCACAGAGGGAGAGGACTCAGAAGAAAAAGCTGGGAAGATGGAAAATATGGATTTAGGTTATCTAAAGGAAAGAGAAACTACAAAACACTGATAGCAGAAGACACACAGGGCTACAGAAATTCGTCCCCGACGTAACTTTTATTTCAGTCAGTTACCCAAGAGCTGGATTTGGCCTGCCTGGCAGAAATTGTTTGGTTTAGTCAGTAACGTTAATTGGAAAAAGTGAGCAGTATTACTTTAATTGCACAAAAGAGAGGGAGGACAGATCCCATTTCAAATTTCAAAGTAAGGCTTTTTTTAAGGGGGGGATAAATATTAATACCGAGGCTGTGTTGATGAGCTTTAGGGAGGTTGCTAAGCAACACGGCCCTTTGTCTATAGCCCAGGTGATGCTTGGGAGGGGACCGTGTAGGAATAAAATTCATATGGCTTCTATAGAAACGTATTTTTGTAGCTTTTTTTAAATAGACAGAAACCCAAATCTGTCTCCTTGACTTTCTTTTTTTTATCACATGAAAGACTATCTGCTGAAAATGTAGTTACGGCTTCAATCTGAGAGCACGTATTTGGAGGATGTTGTGAGCCCGACAGCAAAGTCGGGGCAACGCGCACAGGTTTTTAACACAACATCAATATTCACTCAATGTATCTCTAAATAGCATGTTTTTTTTTAAACTCTCAGATTCAGATCTGTGTACTAATTTGCTGTTTATGGCACCAACCGTTACATTTTAGTCCGTTATATTTTGTTTTTTCCAGGTCACCTTAAGCAATTTCATAAATGTATCCCGGTCAAGCATAGAAATGGAATAGCTAATAACATACCGTTACGTAACTGATAAAATAAACCCACACATTTCCAGATATTAAAATCATGTATGTGTTGGTCTAAGCCTTGTAGTAAAATTCAGCTCCACGATCCTTCAAATTCAATACGTTCATTTTTATTTAAAACTTAGAGCTCAGGAGTACAGGGCAAAGGAACAGCTTTTGATTTGAGACTCGCAGAGAGAAAATTATATTTTATTAAGTTAGTGAAAATGCTGACTGCAGAGAAATTTTAAATAATTTATTTTTAAGAAATGAAAGTGCTCATGTTGTGATATGAAAGAAAAGCTAAAGCTTTGCTGTTTATATAAGGGAGCAGAGGTGAAAAGTGGTAAACTCTGTGAACTGCTAACGGTCAGTGCCTTTCTTCTGTGATTTGTCCTGGTATCGCCTCCTCAAAACACATACACCGCACATTTTTAACTACTGAAGCCATATTATTGCAGAAAAATATAAGGTGGACTGGAAGAGCCTGCTGTGCCGGCAGAGAGGCTGTGGATTTGATATTTACTCCATACAGCATATGCCATCGCGAGATCCTCTACACGTGGACGGAGGGTCTGGAGCAAGAAGATGTTCCTACCCAGAGCAATAGGCTTGGGAAAATAACGCTGCTCTACTTTTACCTGCACGTCGTGAAGAAATGATTGTCTTGAAAGAAAGGGAGCACGCACCGTCACTTCCTATTGCCTGTTCAAAGGAGCCAGCAGGGGAGCTTGCCAAAGGCCCAACGGAAGCCAGCTACAGATCCCAGCTGCTTCCCTTACACCCTAGGTCCCCAAAATCACAGGCATCCATGCTGCCTTGCAAGAGACGAGGGCCCAGGAAACAACTTGGAGCTGTTATTCTGCTGGCCATCAAGTGCTCCAGCTCCTTCCCTATGTACAGGTCAAGTTCTGGCCTGTAACACAGCCATACATTTGCCCCTAAGGATTCTCCTGTGGTATAGGCAGAGCAAGAAGCTCACCTAGGCTTATTAGGGTAGCATGCAAAGAATATTATTCCTTTCCATAACCACGGAGATTTGTAAGAGCCTCGTGCATTTACAAGTGGAAGATGATGGCAACAGAGCAAGAGGTGCAAACCTCAAAAGAAAAAGGTAAGGAGGAGTTGTTACTTCTTAGACATTTACTAAAACGCATAGTGAAATACAGAAAAAGAAACCATTTCTCTGTTGATGTGGGTTTTGCTATTGAATCTACATGAGATCCAAAGGCAACCATAAGGAGGTTCTTCAGAGGATCATTGCCCATGTTACCAGCACAACAGTTAATTTCACAAAACTCAAGGTGAGTCCACCATTGAGCATGTGGAAACCACTGGGGATATTATTGCTGGTTGTCTTGGGTTTTGTTTTTAAAATGAAAAGTTTTCTTTTACAACAATATGATCTCCTCTGCATATGTGCCCACTGTGAAAGTGTGATATCAAAAAATCAAACACAGTACCACTGGACCCCCAACAGGGTGATGGATAGCATATTCCTGTGCTTGCAGAAAATTTTACCTACAGACCAGTACCAATTTTCTGATTTTCTCAAGAGTCCACCAGACATTGCTTTTTATGAACACTCTATGTGAAAACATGGTAACAGGGATGAGGTCCTGCACGGCCTCATAAACAGCAATAGTGTGTCTACCTCAGTTTGGGGGACCATGGACTTATATCAAAGCTGCCAGTATCTGAGACAAATTCTTGTAAGATATATGTCCAATATCTCTTTCACAGAATTCAGCTTCCTTCCTGCATATGTAACTTCTCTGGCTTCACTTTCCTCCTTTCCCGGCTCCCTCTTCTGCTGTAGGCTGTAGCAGTATCAGAGAAGTCATATGAGGCTTTTGAAAGCCACAAGAGTGTTTTTAAACGCATTGGGCTGGTGGAAGTGGGAGGCTGGATCATGATGCAGGTGATAATGTGCAGGCA
Organism: Pygoscelis adeliae; assembly: GCF_000699105.1. Lineage (NCBI taxonomy): Eukaryota > Metazoa > Chordata > Aves > Sphenisciformes > Spheniscidae > Pygoscelis > Pygoscelis adeliae. The sequence continues at coordinate 1,885,888 of NW_008824306.1, read as the reverse complement.
ACTCCTGAAGAATAAGCATTCCCGGAGGCCTGATGGCGTGCAGCCCCTCCACAGAAGCGGCACAAGGCACTGGACGGGGAGCACTTTGTCTTAAGATCTGTCTGCAATATACGGCACCCAACAGTGAGCCAGACCCAGGTTGTCAGAGCCTGGCTTGGAGCCTCTGCCAAAAAAGACAGTGAGCCATGCTGTTCTCCTAGATCAGTCTACAAATTGAAAAAAAATCGATTTGATCTGAGGCTTGTCTGCTCAGTCAGGCAAGCAATTGGCCCGGAGAGAACAGGGACATGGTTTAGTGGGCATGGTGTTGTTGGGTTGATGGTTGGACTCGATGATCTTGGAGGTCTCTTCCAACCTTTAATGATTCTATGATTCTATGATTCTAAGATCTGTCTGCAATATACGGCACCCAACAGTGAGCCAGACCCAGGTTGTCAGAGCCTGGCTTGGAGCCTCTGCCAAAAAAGACAGTGAGCCATGCTGTTCTCCTAGATCAGTCTACAAATTGAAAAAAAATCGATTTGATCTGAGGCTTGTCTGCTCAGTCAGGCAAGCAATTGGCCCGGAGAGAACAACGCTGGGCAACCGTTCCCAGTGTGCTGGGAACAAGAAAGAACAAGTTTTCCAAAGACTTTTCCAAAAGAGGTAGACCTGGTGTCTGCTTTTCGCTCCTACTTAGCAGGTATCTGCATCACTCAGTCTTCTGCCCCAGCATGGGACTTTGGAGGTGGTTCAGAGCATGTCTGCAAACACTTTTTCCTGCACCCATCTGTGCGTAACTAGCCTCCTCTGAATTCTTTTTGATATGCATTCATATCAAGCCAGTCAGCCTCTGGTCTGGGAGTGAGTCAGCTCCGCTGTTTTGTTGCTTTGAGGTATACTGCTATTCAGCTCAGGGACGAGGGGGATACCTGCAGACACCACACCTAAGACGGAATAAGCAGTCTCTGAGCAAACCCACAGAATGTATTAGGACCCATACATAAAAGGATAGGTACAGATCTAGCCAGAATCTATCTCTCATTATAAATAAGAGCAACAGGGAAGAACATTTTGAGTTTTGCAGTGTGTACAGCTAGTATAACATCAGAACTCTTCCATAGCAACGTTATGGAATTTCATATCATGGTAAGTTACATACAGAATCTGTGCATGCCAAAATTAGAAAATGCACATATAAAGTTTTGAATTCAGCTTACCTCAGGCAGAAGGGACTGCATTTTACAGTGGAGCTCAGGGTGTGTTGTGTCTATCAGCTGCAATGCATAACTCAAAATTGTGATAAATAAATGACAGGTGAAGAGCCAAAATATAAAGTGTTTTTCCCAACAAAGATGTATTGTGTCCTTTTCTTCTACCTATGTATTACCTGCTCTACAAACAACTCAGAGTCTTGATTATATCTGTTCAGATAATTTCCTTTCTTGCAACAAAGACACTTGTTCAGAGAGGCACATCACTCCTCATCTTCCTTTTGACTTGTCTCAAAGGAGTTTTCTGCTAATGTTGTAATCCTTCCGGGCCCGTCCTACATCAAAGCAGACAGAGGGTGTAAGCGGGACTCTTGCTTAGCAACCCCTGTCTAGAACATAATATTCAGCTACCTGCTAAGTGACTTCCTACTAGTTAATGTGAAGAACTGTCCGTGTTCTAAAATCCACTCAGGTGAAGGTATAAAACAACCTGCAAATGGGCTGCTGGGGGTGGAAAAGCTAAAGCAAAAAGACCTTGGAGTGAAGAGGTGAGCCATTTCGTCTGTACTCTGCCAGGCTCTGACATCACTTTACTGATGAGGAATCCTTTTTCAGTACATTTGATCAATGTTAAGAGGGACAACTAAAGGTTTCTGGATGCAAATACAGTAGATTTTCATAATAAAAGCACATTTATTACCTTCCATTCTTGTCTTAAATACCTAGAGCAGATGCAGAATATTGTTGATTCATACTACCCACTTAAGCAATAACAACTGAGGCACAGGGCATTTCCTAGGGATTAATGAGTAGCTGAGAGAGTTGATGGCCCAAAGCAAACTAGAGGACCATTAACCCCAGCCGGCCATTAATTCCCTGGGAAATGCCCTATGCCTCAACTGTTATTTGCCACTATGACCTCCGTCCCCTTCTTTATACTGTTATTATACAGAGGAAAAATAGATCTTGAGCAGGGGCGATGCTAGATGCTGCTCCTGCCGGAGACGGATGTTTCTCAGCCCGGGGAATTCCTGCCCAGGCCAGGAGATACTAGCGACACGTTGTGCTCCGTTGTGTTCATGTGCTGCAGCTGCCAATCAAGAAATATTTCTCTAGATCTTTGCTGAAAAAGTGCTTGTCTGTCCAAAATGCACAGATAGCAATGGAGTAAATTCTTCTGTTTTGAAAGATGAGCTTATGAGCCACAAGGAGTGCAACGGTCAGTGCTCTAAGAGCTGGGCAAGGATCACAGAGCCCACCTCATCAGAAGTGCAACAACGAGCTTTCCAGAAGAGAGCCCTTAGAATTAGTTCTTGAGTCTCCTTTTTGGAGGTGCTGTGTATGTGTCCCATGTTTGGAGTCTCAGAAAGAGCAAGGAGATGGGGACATCTTCCTGCTCCAAAGCCAAATGCAGCAGCAATGGTAGTAGAAGTGAGAACCAGCATCTTCCCTGCTGCACGATACAGAATACATGCCACGCTAGGTAATACTAGCTGGAAGACAACTGCTTCTATAGGGCGTGTAATGCTATGGATCACATGGTAACCTGCTGCATATAGTGTTCATTCAGAGCAGAGCAGTTTCTGCCCCCCCTTTAAGCCCCATCTTCCTCCTGGGACACCAGCCTGGAACAGCAAAATCCTTAGGTCGAAAATCTCTCAGAGCAGCTGTGGCCGGTTCCCTTCCCCTGTAAGTGCTGGAGCTCAAAATACGCTCCTCCCTCTGGAGAATGAGGTTTCCAGGTCATTTTAATGCAGTTTGCTGTTTTTCAGAGCACAAACTTTGTGCCAAATCACAACCTGCATAACTTGAGCTAAATTAGTGGGGCTATCCAGAACACAAGCCACTGCCTTTTCTACCCTCCCTGGTAGCTGACATAGCAGACAAAAAACCCAATCACTTAAAAACTAAACAACATTACATGAAATAAACACTTAAAAAATACACTTATTTAAATTAGATGTGAAATTAAAACAATTCATATCAAGGCCTAAAATTATATCAATTATTAAAATAACATTCAGCAACATATTGCTACTGCTGAAGTTCTGGTCAGATGAACTAGGTGGGTTCCCTGGGACAAACATTTGCTGAAGTAGAAAACCAGATTTGGAAGCAGCAGCCTCTTTGCACATACAGAGCATTTAATCACTTCATTTTGTTCAGTTAGTTCCATTCAACAAGTTCATTTCAAGTTGAGAAACCATAGCGAAGTTAAAAAAAAGGGGAGGACTTGTTTTTTCTTCTCCAATCTATCAATAAAAATGCGTGCAATGAGTTCTGCAATTTCTTGGCTGTGACTTTCTTCAGTGACTGATAACTTAATTGTTAATAGTGATAAACCACTAAGTTACTTTTAAACTTAGAAAAGCATGTCTGTTTTTTTAATTTTCTTATGAGATATCACTTAAGGTAGTTTATTTAAGTAACAAAGAGAGTATTAGGCTATTTTGGGAAATTTTGATTGAATTCTAGTTTTCATTCAAACACAGATTCATAAAAACAAGAAAAAAATCTGTAAATAAATGAACCATCCTTCATTTTCCAATTAAAAATACGACAAAATTAAGAATCTCCTAAAGTGATTCTTAATTTATCATCATAATAAATGTACATAGATAAATACTTTTGGTTAACAAGGAGAAAGACCTCACTGAGTACTATCTCTTGTTATAAATCAAGGTGTTCTAATGGTTACCAACCCATGAAAGCTAACTTTTCTTTCAAAAAATAACTAGCGTAACTTACAACTGCAAAGAAGAGATAAAATCTATTATTTAAACCAAGATTTCCTGCTTGATGATTTAATTCTTGATTTAAATCAGTTCACTGTGGGTGTTGGAGTTGGCTTACAGCCAAATAATTGTAGGGAGGAAAGGAAACTCTGCTGAGACACATGCTATAAATGTAATATTTGCTGGTATCTGAGACTGCAGTGACGTCTTTACATTCAGAACCTCTGGGTTATCTGCATTAGAAGACCGGGTAGTGCCTCTGAATTGCACTAAAATAAGTGACTGAGGTTATGGAAAGCCACAGCAGTCGGTAACGTTTTAACATTGACCTAAAACGGTGCGCATAGCTTTTGAACACTGTTTAACAATCGAGCTGTTGGCCAGTTACCTTCCAAATTTATCTTTCAGTATAGGACAGATCCTGTGATCCCAAAGTTTCATGGGCAGCAGATGTAACCTTCAAATCATGGGACCAGCACACATTAGAATTGCTGCAGGACAGCAAGAAGAAAAGAAGAGAAGCAGAACCATACACCATAAAAGAAAAGTATGGCTACGGGCGCAGACAGCTAGAGAAACCTGCAAAATGACAGTTCATAAAGCATATCTATAAAGACTGCAAACTGGCACTGGTAAAGTAAGGTGGTGTAATCTGTGCCTTCCCATTTTCTTCAGTTCCTGGCGAGCTGACTCCAAAGAACAGTATTGTCTTCTCTCTTGGCTATGTCAGCAGTCTCCAAATCCACACAGACAGCAACACGCCTGCAGCTGGTGTATATGCTCAGAAATAGCTTCTCAGTTTATCCAGTTGCTTGAGTGCTTAGCCTGAATGCTTTGGATGGTTGGTGCTACATCCTACATCTGTATTTGTCTGTGTTTTAAAAGCATCACATCTTACTATGGTTCCCAAACAAATCTTTGTCAGTGGTCTAAAAAAGCCGAACGACGGCTTTTCTATCCAGTACAGGCACTTTCAAATCCAATTCAAGAATGGCTGGTATCCATTTAAGCCAGCAGTCACTTAGATTAAAAAATCTATTACTATGAATCGTTTTAAAAACAATTTAAGGGTTCATCTGCCCTTACTTTCAAGTGGTATAAGACCAGCTGTGATTTACCAGTTGGATGGGCTTAAAAGGGATACAATATCAATCCTACCCGGTGTAGTGCTTAATCTCAGTCTTGTGATGGCGAAAGGCTTCACCACTGCACAATGCTTCCCCTCGCTTCCCAGTTCCCCCCAGTTAGTGTAAGAGACCTGCAAAGCAGTACATTCTCCTTACTGGAGTTATGGTTGTGTTGGTATTCAGATGTGGTTTGTTCTGGTAGAGATGTTCTCTTAGGGGACAAGGAACAACTATGCCACTTACTATTTACATACAACTACATCTACAATGGTATTTTTTACAGATATGACAACACTGGTGAAAAGTCACCCCCACAACTGACATAGTTACTTGCGTGCAACTTTTCAGTTCTGCTGAGGGCAAAGAATGACCACATCCAGTCAAACACTAATTTAAACTAAAAAGTTAAATCAGTAATTTCAGGGGAAGGGGAAGGGGAGAGAAAGGTTTGGGCACTTTTGAGCAAAGTCCTTCCGATGAAGCAACCCTTTCCTCCTCCGATAGTCTCCTGATCACCTATGAAAAAACCCTAGTTGTGTATGATGCTTGAAGTGCAGTTTGTGAGCAAGCAGTCAATAACAGCTGGGGAATATGGTATCTGCCAGAGAGCACTCCGTCTCACAAAACTAAATCTGCTTTTCTCAAAATTAGACGGCAATCTGACTGTGGCTAGACCAAATGCCAGACATAGAGTAACATTCGTATTACTCCATTAACCATGGAAAGAGAGAGAAACTCTTTCAGCCTTGCCTTTATATTTGACAACTGTGGTACAGAAGTGATAGCTTTTTTGTGTGTAAAGAACTGGAATAATTGTTGATACACAGCTTAATCAAGAAAAGAGCAATCTTTCTTTTTAAAGATTCTGCACTGCTTGCAGACATTTTATCAGTCCTGCAAAACCATTCTCTGATGTAACTAAATATTATCCGTTTTACAAATGGGCATGCTGTGATACAGGCGGAGACTCAGTCACACAGTTGCTGGTGCTAGATGACCTATAAAACCCTTCAGCTTTGACACGTGGGTATTAGTATAACCATTAGACAAGGCTACCATCTTAGGCATGCAGAGGTACATTTGCAAAGGGTATTGAAAATACAGCACTCACTTGAGATCACAGCTGAAGCCAACGGGATTTCTTTAAGGTCAATAAACCTCAGAGCATCTCACAGGCTGCAGCCCATATTCATTGCTCTAAAGCTCCTCAGAAGGGCAGATGGACCGGGCACGAGAAACGGATCTTCTCACTTTTCAGGTTTGCAGGAGGACTCAGCAGAATGGCCAAACACATTACTATTTGATGGGATCCATTTGGCTGGAAAAGACTTCCTTTTCCCAAAGGCTTCTCTTTACAGCAATCTGCCTTGGCTGTGAGGGTCTGGAGCAGGCTCCCTATGGAGCTTTTCTATGCTGCTTCTTGACTGCTGCGCAGTGAAGTAGGCTTTCCAAGCCTTAGAGAAACATGCTGGGCAAAAGTCCTTTACCAGACACTCAGAGCCCAGGTGACAGTGCTAACCCTCTGGGTCAGCTCTATAGCTTACCCGTTATTAAATTTCAATCCTTCATCGCTTGTGATAAAATAGAAGCCAGAGGGTGGATACACAATGAGCGTTTTTGAGAGCCGTACTTGTGTGATAGTTTACTCTGTGGCAGCTTAAATTCAGACCAGAATGAATGCTGAAATCAAAGCACAAACTTCTTTGGCCTCAAGGTGAGAAAAGCATTTTAAACATTGCTGGCCTCAAGGTACAAAACCAAATATTTGCTAAACTTCCAGACTTCAAAGAGTTGGCTTTTCTAAGGCAATCCCTTATTGCTGCTCCTCTGGGAGGCTTTTCCTTTTCTCTGCTTCCCACACTTCAGAAAGAACATAGACAAGGACTAGGAGCACAGCCTCTATCTCCCGTTCCCTCCGCTCCTGTGGGATGATCATCTCAGCTCCACAGGTGTCAGCCAACACTGAGAAGCAAAAGGAAAGCAAGATGAGAGAAATACCATCCTCTGCCGATGGTTCAGAGATGGCTTGCATTGTTCTCATGCACTTAGTTCGCTACACAGACCTCAAGGAAACACTGATCTCATCACACCTACCACAGGATCAGGAAGCTTGCTGATAATATATGTACGCTTTTCTGTGCCTGGCACAGCACCCCTTCTTACTTGGTGTGAGGGAATGTGTCTTGCAAGGTGTCAAGAATGTAAAAACGTGATTAAACAAAGACCACCACCACCTCTCTTAGCTCCTAGGTCCAGTCAAGACAGGGGATGCGATTAGGCATGACACAGAAGTTGTCATTTATTTATTTTTTGTCATCTTTTAGAACTTACTCTAGCCTTTGTTCAAGTTCAAGTTAACCTCCCTCTGTCCCCCTACATATTACACAAACAACCTGCTGGGAACTTACCCTGCCAGTGCAGTGTCAGGTCTTACTCTTGGCACCTGGGCGTGGTTTCGGGCATAAGCTTAGCAGCAGACTGCCCATTAACTCACCGTTCGACCCAGTTCCCTCACGGCCGGCAGCAAAGCCAGGGAGAAAAGGAAACCCTTGCCATAGTTTGTTGACCGTTTCCTTCAGCCTCAGTGCCAACGCAGGCAGCCCCGCACCTTGCTGCTTGCTCCTACACCATGCTACGTCTTGACTGTGCTAGAACAGCTGCTCACGGGGCCACGCTGCGAACCAGACTGAAGAACTGGTGCGAGTCGAAAATAACCAGTGCAACAAAAAAATAGTCATTTTTAAGCTGCAGTGGTTCCCTGACCCAGCCGGGCCACCACACATCAAACTGTTAGAGGTTGGCCAGGCTACACCTTCCACACGGTACCGTGAGATGCGACGTTGATTTTGCACTGCATCAGAGATGGAGGCAGTGCAAGGAGGTACAGGCTGTCCCGCCAGGAGCCCAGCGGTTAACAGAGAATTTGAGCATCTGATACCTGAGACACGTCCCATGGGGCACCGCAGCTTGCCAGACAGACTGAGGTTAATGTCACAGTGAACCAAGTGGCAAAGGCTCCTCTTCCTTCACCAGGTGCAAACCAAGCATTTCAGACCAGGAATATCCAAACTTTTTGAGAGGACGTTTTGAAGTTATACACTTCAAATTGAAATATTTTAGGACATTCCGCCCCACTGAGAAATTCATTTCAGTTCAGTTTTCATCCTGAGTCCAAGTGAAAACAGATTTTAAACATCTGAATAAAATTGAGCAAAAATTCTTATTTTCAGTGAAGTAAGGATTATATTTATACCAAGTATAAATGACAACAGGGACAAGTAGGGTTTGCACAACATATGATGCACAAAGAGGATGAAAATCCAAGGATCAAATAGGTATTATCATCTTTACACAAATCTTCTGTAAATTTAATAAAATAACATAGCAAAATATAATACATTTAACAATTGCTGTACAATATAATACACCGTCATACCATATTGTCATACAATACTGTCATACACATATGCATATAAAATATTCACTACTTGCTCCTCTGATACTTCAGTATAAGTCTAGTATTATTTTAATCATAAACACTCTGAAGCAGTTTTAGGGGAAGACTCCAGAATATAAGAAATGTTGAAGCAGCAACTTAATTTCAAGAAGAGTGTATGTAAAGGGATTGGTTCTGTCAGTGGAAGGTGAAAAAGGATGTTGTTAATTTGGTCTTTTTAGAATGCTTTTTTAACAGACAAGTAGATTAGAACTTTATTGCCAGTGATGGAAAGTCTCAAATATTTTATAAAAAAACAGAAATATCCCCACCAAAAGAACGACTTTCTTCTTTCTGTAACATATCTTGCCATTGTCTTGATCAATCAAAGATCTACTACTCACAGATATAAATGCTTTGTATTGCAAGTATTAGTGTTATACAAGGATTTCTAATAATACGTCCATATGACTATATAGATACTGTCACTATGCCACAAACATACACCGAACAGTCAGCGAGCTATTGGGGAAAAGCTGGGAAAAAAGAAGTTACAGCAGGTGAGAAGTTGTTGAGAAGAATTTCTGGATGAATTATGGATTTACAAAAAATAGGGCTGAGGAAAAGACCACAAGAGGACTTGGACCAGGAGGCAAAATTACAAGCATTTCTGACATGTTTGTTTATTCTCTCTTTAAGACCTGCCTCCCTAAGTAATCTACGGTAGTGCTTGCTATTCTGACCTCTTACCGTGAGACTGGGAGGAAGTCTGCTGCTACAATTTAAAACCCTTACACCCTGCCCACCCCAGCCCAGATTTGGTGAACCAACTCTTCCTTTTTCTCTTTGCAACAGACTTTTCCACAGGACTCAGGGAGTGATTTAAAGCTGAAAAGAAGGAAGTTATCATGGAGAGAAAAACGGTTAAATGGGACAGAGCTTTGGGGACAGAATAGCTGAATGTTATTTATAAAAAATAAACAAACTGACCTTGGAGGAAAAGCACTGTGAGTTACTGAAGGAATGAGTGGGGGGAAATAGCAAAGAATCAGAAAGAAATAAAATCCAAGATTTCATGAAACAACTTAAAAATGGATTATGCGAGGGCAGGTGAAGCGAGTACTTCCTGAGCAAGAACAGAGACACAATGGCACGCTGAAGCCTTTGCTGGAAGTGAGCTGTCCTTTATAACATTAATGATTTTTTTTTTCTCTTCGGTGTGCCTAGAATAAAAAGACCTCGGATACATGGACAGCATCTGCTTCCCCCCCATTGTGCTCAGATGCAAAGGGAGAGTAAACATTATGCAACATCAATGCAAATGAGAGGCAAACATTTACCTTAAAAAACCTCTGTCTGCAGGCCTGGGTTTGGAAATCTCTGCACTTACGAGATCTGTGGGAACGACTCTGTTTTATGGTAACTACTCAGCGACGTTCACTGGACAGTTTCTTGCCTAAAACACACGTGTCCAGAAAAAGGCTTTTAAATCAGAAAACCTGCTTCGGCGGAGCCTGCAATAGGTAGGACTGCAATAAACTAAGTTAATGGTATACAGTCGCAGTAATAAATACTGGCTCATGAAGAAGATGCCACAAATCTTATCTCTCAAGCTCTCTGAATTATGGATTTCTCTGTACTGTTCAGGGAACTCCTGGAAACCAGTCCTTGCACGGGAAGGACAATGTGAGGAACCCACACAGCACAGCTTTTTCACTCAGTCTTTTGCACTGGGAGGATAATCTGTGCAAACTCTGAAGCTCAGAGCCTATAATCAATGGCTTGCCACTGTTAGTACCACCTTTTTGTGATCTGCTCTGGGAAAACAGTGGTTCATGCAGCACAGCTCCAGTGGTGCCCAAGTTCACCTATATACAGGACTGTGGAGTCAAATGCAGAGACTGAACCCTGTTGAGGGCTTAGGACTGATACTTTGAGTTGTCCGTTCTTCTCTTCACAGCAGTGTTTAATCCTCATAGAAGCTACATAAGCTGAACTTGAGGAAACTATACCGCCACATTTGCCTGGATTTCCTCCTCTCTTCCTCCCTGTGGGTGTCACATAAGGCTTAAAATAGCTTCTGACTTGAGGTACTTTTCCTGTACTATCTATTGCGGATATTTGAAAAGGGTGGAGGGAGGGAGGTTAAGATCTGGTGTAGTAATTATAAGCCTAGGGAAATCATTATAATGGTGCTAACCTAGCTCAGGACCAGCTACCTCTTGGACCCAGAGGTCAGAGTTTTAATTCCACAGCGTCTCCTGATTTTGCTGTTTCAGAAATGCACATCGTGTTAAGAAATTAGGAAGCTGTGTCTCCTTTTGTCTCAAGGGATTTGGCTTTGTTCACCATTCTGGCAGTCCCCTGTGTCCTTCAAAGAAAAAAACCCTCTCGTACCTGCCACTATTTTTAGTGTGTGTTTTTGAAGGAAGAGCTCTGTCTACATTGAACAGATCCTTGAAGACAATCTCCAGTGCAGACACATAGTAGCATATCAAAATTAATGTAATGCTCTGTACGTTGTGCCTCTGCTTCATAGGTCAATTCTGCAAATCTACCACAATTTGTGATTCACGGAAGTTTACTTCGTCCTTAGACACAGAACCTTAATTCCCCTCTATCCTGCGTCAACCCACTGAAACACTAATTCTTAAGGAATGCAATATTGTCTGTTTGCTGATGTAAAAGGCTCCTGGTATGAAAAAAGCAGCTTTTCCTCTACCGCCCTGCAGTGGGAAGCAGACTTTGCATAGCAAGGTGATGTATTATTACAACCAGCGAAATCCACGAAATTCATTCATGAGATTGAAATAAATTGTTTTGTTTGTAACTGTGTTTGCTATTTTTGTTAAACTGCCCCCTCTCAGGTCCTATCCCAAGAAGAAATCCTGTCAAGAAGAATTATTTTTGGCCGATTCTCCTTCAAAGAGTCACAATCAATAATCTCTCTTATAGAAGGCAACCTTCGGGAACACAGTAAAGGATGTTAATGGTAGTTCCTATGGACATCTCACTTTCTCCAAAGGCAACAAATGAAATATTAAAAACTAAGTAGCATTTAAACGAGTCGCTCACCATGAAGTCTGTCTCAAAGCACACAGAGTAATCAAAACCAGAGCAACACAAGGGACCTTGGCTTTATAAAAATAATCTGTCCTCCTATATCATCAATTTCATAAAAGGCCTTCAAAATCCACAAGAGTAAAACTGTTTCTCACTTAGAGAGCAAAAAAAAAACCCCGTATGTGAGCATTTCAGGCTTTTTAAAGGAAGTAATGTAGCAAATGTAGCCTTGCGTAATTCCATTTAAGTAAGCCAAGTAAAATACAAGTGGCCTACAAGGTTGTGGGGTGGGAATTTGGTAGGCTGTAGAAATTCAGAAATATTATAATCTCCTTACTATCACCTGTAAGTGGGATATCACTCCATATTTTTTCAGCACTAAGTGGCTTATCAATACAGACTCTCAAAGAAGAGCTTCAGGTTTTGTTACATACCCTGAAAACCTTCACTTTGAAAAAATGCACGCTGTTTATCAGTCAGCACCATAACTATATATACAAATATATATATGGTTTTGTCGAGAAAGCATGAACTGAAACACCCCATAATACCTTTCCTGCCAATATCTGCCTATAAAATTATGATGAACCTTATGCAAATTTGGGTAGGTCTGTGATCTGTCAGGTATTAGAAGTAATAGTTGGGGTCATTTGCCTCTGCAGCTGTAAGCAGATACAGAAGGACGTGGCTGGCGATGCTGGTTCTCAATAGTAAGGCCATATATAAGACATGCTGCAGTAAACTGCCTTTTGCTCTCCTCATTCCCCCCTCACCCCAGAGAGAAAATACTGAGCTTCACTGAATCAGGAGCAGGCCTGCCTCTTTGCTGCAGGAGCGAAAGCAAGATCTTTCCCGTTCCAGTTAGTGCAGCATTGGCAGCCACACAACGAAGATCAACCAGAGCCAAATCTTGTTTCTCACGAGACAGTGAGGTACCACAGATCCTCCTCTCTTTTATCTCAAAGAGATGGTAATGACTTTGCCTTCTCCCTGTTCCCCTTTGCTCCTGGCTGCCCTGCCCGGGTTCCTCTGCATATGACCTCTGTATTGCCCACGCTGTGCTGAGCTCTCTAAAACTGCAGGCAGAAAAGCAAAGAACTACCCAAACAAGCAAAAGGGATGGCAGTCTCCAGCGAGAGTCCCTCCTGTGCAGCACATCAAGTGCATCAAGTGCTGGAGAGCCAGCGTTGCACAGTGTTTGTCAGCCAGAACAGGACTTTAAATACTCCAGACAGCTTAACTCAGACTACAGCTAGCTCCAATTTCACTATAATGAGTGTTTTATATATATATATTCTGCAGTCTCACAGTTGTGAAAATCGTTCCTATGCAACTGTGCTCTGGCATCTCTGTTTAGCTTTTAATTGTGCTTCTAGCCTTTTCATTGCGAGGACAGCCTAAAACCCACAAGCTGAACGCAAACTGAGACAGCATCACTGCCAGAAGCTGCAGGAAGCCACAGCCATCAGTCTGGAAGGCCTGACCTGCCCCGCTCCCCTCCCTGGGGACTGTGGGACTGTAGCCGTTGGTGGCTGCCCTCAAGCGCAGCTGCAGGCACGGCGCGCTCTCCCAGCCTCTAGCTCTCCCCACGCGCGGCTGCTTCACAGGCAAACCACAGCAGATGTGCAGAGCGCTGCAGGCAGCCCAAAGGCAGCCTGTTCGGGCGTGTACACTGGGGTAACCAGGCCTCCAATGCCTGGAGATATGGTACTGCAGGGCACGCTCCTACCGCACCGGAGGCTACGCTTCCAGCTTCACCCTCAGCGCTAAACTGCTAAATCTGACCACACAGGGTCCCTTTCAAAATGCAGCAAAGATCTACACAGTGAGCCCAGAGGCCACGCAGTGTGCACCTTTCCCAGTTTGGCACAGAGCTCACCACCCTGCCAGAGCTCACTGCTGGGAGGCGCTGGGGCTCTCTCTTTCCCGGCCCTGCCAGGTCCTTCCCACAGCTCCCTCTCCATCTCTATTTGCAGGCACTAACTGCTTTACAGCACGTGCACTGCAAGGCTGCACGGCCTCAAGCAAGAGAGCTGGAGTCTGCTTTGCCACAAAGATCAAGAGCAGCCAAAAGCACAGGATGGCAAGCTTGCTTGCCTTGAGGTTAGTGCAGCAGCTCTCTGCCACCTGGAGAGCAGGGAAGATGACTTCCTAAAGATGGCTATGAGCTTCCTGCTTTCCCAGCATACGTGAGGAACATGTGGAGAACATTGACAAGCCCAAACCTGAAAGTCAGGGAGATGCATTGCTGAGAACAGATACACATTCTCCCTTTTCAAGGCTTGGGGCTCTGCAGATGGGTGCAGAGAATGAGTCCTCATCCTTTCTACTGTTCCTGAAGGAGGGAAAGGAAAGCTTCCCCCGACTCCAGCAAACAAATTAATTTACTGGACTCCTATGTCACCTGTTGGAATTAGGAAAGAATTATTTGCCTAGGACACTTGACTGCAGAACTTACATCCCTTTTAAGCCTAAGCATGAAAATGTCATGTCAATGCTCAAAACAAAACTAACCAGCAGCAAATTCTTTGACGTCAGCTCCTCACTGACAAACTGTGGACCAAGAATTATTTACGGGAATCCTTCTGTTGGGACATTTTCAATAGAAACACTTCATATTTGACTATTTGACCTGAATGGAAGCAGACCTCATCCTTTCCATCCAACTAATTAAACAGGCCAAGAATGTATCAATCGTATCAAGAGCATGGGCACAAGGTTGTTTTTTTTTAAATTATTTTAAATAAATTCATCACTAGTAAGGATGTGGAAATGAAGTGTTCTATTATCACAAACATGAGAACACCAGAAGGAAATACAAAATTAACATACAGCAAATATTCTAGCATAGCTTTCCAGGTCCAGTTTGAATGAGGCTGGAGACGATACCAAATGGCCCGTGCCCCCCAGGTATTTGCACATGTGTTCAAACGGTAAAGAAGGCAAGCAATCTGACTATATATTCTTTGCTGATACTAGACAAACTGATAAATCATGGTGAAAACTCATTCATAATCAGATATTTGAGTGGTCTCAAGTCACTGCATGCTGCAGAGATGTGCATGGCTCTTAAAGCATGTGTTGACCTTACTGCATACCTAACATTACGCACATTCTTAACTTCAAGCATGGGAGTAATTCCTTTAATATGAAGTATTTCTGTGAGTATTTGCAGGACTGGATCCTAACTCTGAGCTGGTCTTCACACAGATATTCAGGAAAATTAATCCAAATTAACTAAAGGCTTAATTTAAAGCAGATTAGTTAAAGTGCATTTAACCCTGTAAAGACTTTTCAAAATTAAAGTAGTCTTAATTCAACTTTGTATAAAGCTTAATCCATTTTCAATTTATACTTTAAGTGAATTTGGACTAATTAAGTTGAATGTCCTATGTAAATGAGCCTGAGGCCCTAATTCAGAACTGTGTCCAAGCACAGGTATAGAACTACCCCTATTCAGAAAAGCAAATCCTTGAAATCAGCTGTTTTCAATAAGATGCATACGGGTACTTGAATATTTTCCCGAATCACACTCAACTATTTTATATTCTTAAACCATTTGAGAATTATAGTTTGATGGTAAGGAAAAATCATAGCCCAAAGGGCTGAAAGGCAGATAAATATATTTCATTTACTGTCCTCCAGATGATACCGGTTTCTCCAGTGTGCGTACGAGAAATCTTCAATCATTGTTTTCTGTAGGAAATCTCTGATTGACACAGAATTAAAAACTGGTTCTTCAGGCTGGAATTATTTTTTCCTTAGAAGGGGAAAAGAAGATTAACCCTTCATTTTCTGGGAAGGCTTCATAATGGGGTGTTGTTTTCTCAACCCAAACTGGTAAAGCACCCTATCCATTCCCAATGGAAGAGATGAATTTCAGCATTGATATTTATCTAGGATTTTACATCTCAGATTTTGCAACTCTGCTTTCAAAGCTCCCTTCCACAGAAGTGTACTTGAAGTGTTTGAATTTAGATTATTTTCTTGCTGGATATGCAGCAAGGAACTGAGAAAAAACCAAGCTTTATAACAAGGTCTGAATAAGTACCCTACTTCATATATAAGTTCAAATATTCAATGTTAGTTACATATGTGCTTAACTACTTCACTGAAGAGAGGTAAAACTGTACAAAAGTATTATTGCTAGCAATGTAGCATCAAAGGCATATTAAGTGGCAAGTTGTCTGCTGGCTACCTAAAGTGAACTAAGAAAAAAACACTACCTCCAGAATAAAATTTGCCAACTAAATCAGGCATGAACCCAGAAAGGCTACTGACAGAGTCATGGAGCCTAGGCAGACATCCCACGTCTGCTTACGCAGAGTGGGTTGCAGCAGTCAGCTCACACGTGATACAGCTCAGCTCCTGATCCATCCAACTTATTGCCCAAATACAAATTCCTTCAGCTCCCCCTGGTACTTGAACAGTCATATTCACACAGCGCAACAGAGTATAGGTCAGCAATCTCCAAGATGCTAAAGACCTGAGATGTTATCCTGTATATATGACGTGCTGTATCCTAACATAGAGAACCAGTACAGTTGTATTTTCATGGCACTGAGCCCAAGCAAATGCTCTTCACCTCTTAGCAAGACAGTACAGCTTCTGGACACAAGCTGGCACAGATACAGCTGACTCATGCATCTTCACCTGATCTTCCTCTACTAGAATGAGTATGGGTGGAAGTAGATTGAGTATGTCTGCACCACCACGTACCCACAGTCCACCCAATGCAATGATGCAGTTATGAGTGATGTCCACCTGATGGCCACAACAAAACTGAGATTTGACAGCTCTGTGCATCAAATTCACCAAGTGTCTGTATTTTGGTTAATCTTCCCCAAAGAAAAGAGTCCAAAGAGATGACTTTTTCATCTTTTTCTAACTCATGCAGTGAAAGAGAGAGAATTTTATCCTATGTAGGTTCTTCAAATATGCTTATCACTATGTTAGCTGAGCACTGTCCAGAAAGAGGAAGAGGAGGTATTGCGAAGTAATCCAATGGCAATTACTACCATCCTGCTCAATGAC
>NW_008824306.1:1861981-1869252 GCF_000699105.1 Pygoscelis adeliae | reverse complement strand
TCTGGCCCTCCTTTCTTTTACTGCCTTTCCTTACATTATTTTTCTACTGTCTGGTGAAGTTACTACTACCACCTTTCCCACTTTGATTAAAAAGGTGAAGAGAAAAGATATTCACAAGAATACAGACATGGTTGCCTTCAATAGTGCTTTGCGGAATGGTTGTATTGTGAACATGGCAGTCAGTAGCTTAATGTGGAGGGGGCACTGCTTGTAAATGGGGCTTCTTTTTAATTTCGCTACCATCGTTTCCAGAATTTCCATGGCTCACTTTTAGTTGAAGAGATGTTTCTGTCACACTGAGCTAAAAGAGCTTTTCAGATGTGTTTGAAGGCTGTTGGCCGCCATCACATGCCAGCCATTCTCTCCTTGTGTTTTGTAGCTGCTTCACATCAAGCACCCAGTGGTCTCTGCACTTGCTGCTATCTCATCTTGAACCGAAAGCTTTTACTATTCTTCAGTTTGAAGATGTGGTCCGGATGAGGACCAGTGCCTAACTGAGGTGTGTACAGTAAAATAATCACTCCAGACACAGAAAAGCAACTTCTCCCATGCACACATTAAGCTGGTAGCATTTAACTGGCATCTAGATAATAAGGACATCTACTTCACCGCAAAACACGGTCAGGACTCGCAGCCATGAAATGGACTCGATAGCCTTTAAATTCTGTTTTACTGTGCTGGCTTACAGCATCGGCTTGGAGCCGATGTGGCAGCTCATTAACACTCAGTTAACACTTCTCTATATAGCACAGCATTGACTTCTACATTTTCTTATTTTCAGGGGAGCAATGCATGTGGAATTAAAGGGAGGGGTAATAGCTTAAGACACACAAAATATTATGAACAAATCAGTTTTTAAAACATTGAAATAAAAAAACTACAATGTACTGAAAGTACTATTTGTGAATATAGAGTCCAGGAGAAGCATTACTTTTACCTCACCAAGTTTCCAATGCACGTGATTTCTGAGAGTCCCAGCTTCAGGTACCAGAGACAGACATCTACAGAGGAGCAGTTCGTTATCTGAGGAAGCATGCATCTAAATCAGCTTCTGTTTTCAACCTTATAGCAGCATCTGTTTTATTTAAGAAAACTATTACTCTCTTTTAACTGTTAGGCTGCAAAACTGGGGAAAGTGCAACTCACTTTCTTTGATGCTGTAGCCCTCAGCTCTGAAAGCCAGAGTGATCTCTTCTTGCAAATAAAGCGGTAAAAGAGGAAGTGAAAATGTCAGACTGCGTTTGATTGCCAGAAAACTGACTGTTTTCCATAATAAAAGAGAGTAATCCCCACGTGAAATGGGGATCTTGCCCACTGGTTGTCGACCTCAGACCTCAGACAGTACAGTGAGAGCGTGCAGGAGATTAATAGGCAGATTATCTTTCAGCCCTCCCCACTGCAACATCTGTCTGTGTTAATGAGTGGCCTTGCACAAATGGGCTGAAACCCCACTTCGGTTGCTCTCCATCGGCATGAACCCCGGTCTAGCAGCCACCCAGAGTATAACAAAGGATCGCCAAGCAACGACCTGCAAAGCGACTAATGCTAGCCAAGGAGGAGAAGGGCATGCCGAAGGTGGCCAGTAGATACACTGACAGCCTACACAGCTCCCCAGCTCCCCTCTCCCTGCCTCAATGACTTTCATCAGACAATCTTTCCTGGAGTGCTGAGCAGAAACAAAAGCTGCTTCTCTCTGCACAGGACTTTGGCAGGCAGCATTTCCACTCTTCCCCCCCAGGTCGAGCCTGCCAGGAGAGAACTGAACTTTTCTGACAGAAGGAGGTACCCCTCAGACTCCCCACCACCTCCAGGAGGTCGTGAGTCTTCTAAGGGTCCCTTTCTTGCTAATCCAGGCACTCTGTGGACACTGGGGACCTGAGTGCGCTGCACAACACGGTGCCCCGCAGAGCTACCCAACTAGTTTTAAGAGAGCTAGCGTGGTAGTAGGCGCAGTATAGCTGCATTACTGCAAAGCTCCACCTGGCCCAATTAGCCCCACTGGAAACCACTTCGGGTGTCTCCGTGTGGCCCTGCGTTGTGCCAAGTAAACAAATACATACAGCACATTTGCAAAGATGGCCTTTACAACTACGCCAGAAATGTTCATGCACAGATTGAGTCATTAAGCAGATTTCAGCTGGATGGCCGTGCATGAACTCTGGCGTTTTGCACATGGAAGATGGCAGGCAACAACCGAAGAAGCAGCTCCTGGCCTCTGACGGGGGCTCGTCTCGCAGTGAAGAAGCAGTCCTACCTGTGGAAGTTAAAAGGCGCTGTGATTGCCAATGGAGATGGAAAGCAGTAGAAAAAGCGGTGGGAGATGATATGTTCAGACAGAAATCTTTTCGTCTACAATGCCCAAGAGGAGTGCCTCCACGTAATGCAACTAATTCCTCTTTGGTGAGGGAGCAGATGGGACGAAGGCAAGCCTGATGCAACCTAGGGTTTTGCTCATCTTTGCAAACGAAGCAACTATAGTGTAAAGAGGACTTTTAATGACCTCTGCTCTTCCCTTTTCCTTTCTCCCCAGATGGCCCTAAAAACATTCAGCTGCAGTCATCTTTCTAGTTGATGAGTCAATGCTGGGTCTCCTGAACATTTTCTTCCCAGGTATTTGGTAAACTGTAATTCATCGTAATACCATTTCTGGTTTTATTTTTTCAGATCTACCACTAATTCAGTGGGGTATATTCCATCCTTGAAAAGCAGTAAAATCCTTCATATTTTTAATCAATAAATATTAAAGGACACCTTATTTTCAAATATTACATCGCTTATATATTCAAACACTGATTTCTATTATTGATCCTGATGTAACTTAAAAATCTGACATCTCCATATTCTACATTCTCCTCTAATCCTCACCTACATTATCTTCTGGACATCAGAGGCCCAGAGTTTCCAGCAGGAAGAAAAAACATTTTACTTCCCCCAACCATAGAAAAAGCAAAGTAATTTCACACAACATTTTACACGAAAAATTCAGCTTTGCATCTCCTTTCACACTCCAGAACACCCCAGATCAGAAATACAAAATATTTAGGGCCTCATAAATTGGCCAAATATGACTCTTTGTTACAGCAAAACAAAAAAGTGCACCTTGACATAGGAAGGATCTCCCTCATTTAATACTGTGTCCCTGCTATGGATGCATGGATGCACTGAATTTCTTATATAAACTGAACATAAGCTGTTTGACATGGAAAAAACAAAGTTTTATAGCCAGCCTCATTTTGAAAAAATGAGCTAAATTATCTTATGTGAAACCTCATCATCCCTGTCTCCCTCCCACGAAAAATTATAATCAACTTAGTGTACGTAGAACGGAAAATTGCAACCCCAACAGTTAAAGTTTGGTAAAAAGTCTGAAAAAAGAGTTGCAGTGGGAAGTGTCAGGTGAGCTTAAGTGAAAGAGTTACTACCTGCTTCACCTGTAATGTCTTCATTATGGGGGCCTTGGATATTACGGTGATAGCTGCTACTAAAATACCTCAGACTAATATCCTTACATTAATCTCTTTTGGTGATATTGGAAAAATGCCTGTAAGCTAGTAAGTGCTCAGCACATGGGAGGATCAGATCTGATATAAGTGAACAATTTTTTCTGGGGCTTTGGCACTTAGCTACATACATAAGAAGCAGAAAATAAGACAAAACCGGCAAAGTAATATGAAAGCACGTGATGGTGGTTTATTAAAAGACTTACAGCTGAAGAATATGAATGCCCCCTTTTTGTCTCTATACGTGATGTACCAGCCCCTCTCCCATAGCTCTTTGAAGGCAGAGAATCCAGAAGTAACAGCTGACTTCTCAAATCAAAAAGCCAATGAGCTGGAATATTCCCCTCGAAAGAGATGATGGTGGCTTTATTGAAATGACTCTCCAAGAAGTGGCTGGCTCCCAGAGTGTGCTTGGAACAGATTTGGCATAAATGAGGAATAATCCAAGGCAGTGTCCATGGCAGGCCTCTTGTCATCAGCCGACGTCGCTGCCGAGATGTTTAGTCTCAGGACCCCTGACTCCAGGAACACAGGCTTCCCCTCGGCCAGCGGCTTCACTCGGGCTCATTCAGAATAAGGAATCAACAGTAGCACAACCAGGACTTTCAGGAAGGTACTTGGTGGGGCATAATGACAGGGAGCCTGAGCCTCAGGGAAGAGACTACAAGGCAGCATCGCCAACTAATGCTGCTGGAAACAAAGCTCTTGTGATAGCATCTCCTCTGCCGGGAATGAGCATGAATACCAGCCAAGCTTACATTCCAGTTGACTGCAGGGGTATTTGAGCAAAAAAGCCATCAGATACCCTGAATGGAAGATCGTCTTGCTCTTGCCAGTCTGCCCGATGTAGGTGAGCTGTGATATTTACAGATGCCTTGGTTTACAGAAAAATGAAATAACTACAAGTAACTGCAAAAGCACCACCACATTTACCCAGTATAAATAAACTTGCAACAAACACATCTTGCACACAAACTGTTGGGGTTCTTTAGCATGCAGTCCTGTGGCCCAAGACCTTACAGAACAAAGGAAAACAGAGCACTTAAAGAACCGTATGTTTGTTTCACTATACAGTATATATAGCCCAGACTTTGCATCCAAATTTAGCAATAAGTCTTCATTGCTTTCCATCGTGCAAATTGCCAAGTTGCACATCAACAATTGCTTTAGTTTCAGAGAAAGTTGGACATAAGAGGTGAAATCATTTGCAAAATAAGATGAAATGTTGATGATCGTGTCCTCATCATATGATAAAAGGATATTTCACTGAGCTTCAGGATGCAGACTAACAGCATGGTCCCTCCTGTGATCTCGCTCAGGGAAAGGTCAGCTAGCTAGAGAAATTATATTTACTTTTGGAGCATTCAGCTACATAAGCTACCAGCTGGGAAAAAAGTGCCGAGTGACTCAGAGAGGGATGCTTCTACACTCCCAACATGAATTGAAGTTATGAAGGGTTAACAATGAGAAATGGTGGAAGATGGTTCAATCAACTGATCTGTGCCCACTGTTCCAAAAAGAAAGCCCAAATGTTCCCAAAGTAGGGAGGATTCTCCAAAGCATTTAAAGCCATTCTCTATTTCACAGATGAAAAGGTGCGTACACATCCATGTTACCATGGAGAAAACTACATCTTTGCTCTCCCCTACTTGCGGATTTCAGGCTTTGAACTTTAGATTAATACAGGTCATTTTTTACCTTAACCTACCCTTCGCCACAACACAGATGGTCCTGAAACTGAAAAGTAAAACCATTTACTAATGGACCCATAGGGTTAGATTCAAACCCCAAACATTACACTAAAACTCTCTAACCTTTGGCATATTTAAACCTAGCACTGCATTTTGCATGGTACCTATTTTTCTAACGTGTTGGATCAAATTCTGAAGCCTGACCACTCGGGCCAGATTCTGATACCTTTCACAATGAGCACCATTTTTTCCCTTCAAGAGCCCCAAACTGATAGAGTTTGTACGAAGAGAGACAGGAATGTGACACTTTCTAGCATTCAAAATCTGAATTCAAATTCATATTTTACAGCTTGCATCTAGCCCACAATCCAACTCATTTGGCAACACTTTTTCTTCTAATTGAGATATATAGTTCAGCACGAAGGAAATACTTCCACAGTTAATGAAGACACTAAAAAGCCTTTTTCCAACAGTTAATTGAAATTAATTTTAAAGTAGTAAAAGTCTGATTATAGAATTATGTCATTTGCATGGACTAACTTCATTCTAACATTGGGCTAAGTCAAACGAACAAAGCTAATGAAGGTGAGAAGAGTAGCAGTGTTTTTAGCTGAAATTAATACTTTCAGCACTGTATGTTAAAACAGGTAATAATCTCCTAATCTTTACTTTGATATGTGCTTTATTTCCATATACACATTAGTGGCAGGACATCAATTAATTATTAAAATGAAAAGAAAGGTCTCTAAGGCAATATTAATATTTAAAAAGTCAAACATCATTGTTCCTTACGCTGTTCTCTTTAATCTTAAGTTTTGCTCTTGGAAACTGAACCTAACTTCTCCAATGCAAATATTGCTCAGGGCCCCTGATGCTAATCTGACTGCTGTTCTACATGGGTTTCAAAAAAGTGAGAACACGTCAAGTATAAAAGCAGTACAGAAAAGAGACTATGCAAGAATGGTACTTTCTCATTCCTCATGCACCAAAACAGCAGGGCAAGGGAGCTTCATGGCTGAAGCACACACCGTGGTTCCCCAGCTGCTCCCAAGGGACCTCTTGGAGGGCACCACAGATGCATCTCTGCCCCATCGCCCATGGAAGCCAGGGCTCACGCAGGGCTCGGGGAGGGAGGTGAGCTTTCATGTCTCCCCTCCACATGTAGTCAAGGCATTGCCAGGATGCTCATTCAGAACCCTTGGATCCCATGGTTTAGACGTAGCCTGTATCTATCCACTTCATAGACAAGAGCAGCTGCTCACCACTGCACCCCCAACCCGCTTGAGAAAACTCTGATCTGAGAAAATGAGCTAACTTCTATCCCGAGACCTGCTTTATCAATAACATTTTCTGTTAATTACATTGGAGCAGAAAAGATCTCATGGGTCATTGAATTTGAGGTGCTCTATCATAGAAACTACATCACAAAATCTTTTCCATAAAATTACCAAGCACAGACTAATAATAAGCTAAATTGTTTGCCGCCACCACTCTTCCTGGGACACTTTTCCAGAACCTCACTATTTGGATGACTGGAAACCTACTTCTATTTTCTAGCTTTAATTTATATACCCCTGGGGATTTTTACTATGAGCAATGATAAGCAAGCCAAAAAGAGCTTAGTTTAATTCTCAAAACCAGCATGAGCAAAGAAGGAAAGTCATTAGGAGAAGGTACCTCTTGGGAAGTAAGCAAGTGAGAATTTGAAGGTATAAAGAGAAAATAAGCATCCGCTGTTCTCATATTCACCACTGACAGGTCTTAATTGAATTTTCTGGACCTCCATAAACTTTTATCTGGTTTGGTTTTATTACCAGGAACGTGGTCCTATTATTTAGAACCGGGGGAAGTTGTACCTCCAACTCTCCTCTCAGCACCTAGCCAAGAACACACACTTCAGATTTATGGATACCAAAGAACTGAATGATGTTTGTGAGGACCATTATAGAAAATTTTAGATATAATCCAGCCTAGAAAATGTTCTGATTAAAAATGTTTATTATTTATTTACAATAGAAAGGGGCACATGCTTTCACAGAGGAAAACCAACATTTTCTAGCCAATTCCAGTTGCAAGCAGG
>NW_008824306.1:1843060-1861833 GCF_000699105.1 Pygoscelis adeliae | reverse complement strand
AAAATCTTGAATTTCACTTTGATTTCTGAGTTTACAAGTGACTCAGCCTGCGTTCTCACACCAGTCCCTTATCCTCTTTCTGTCTCCATTTCCTCATCTTTAAAATATGGGTAATAATACTTCTGTATCCCTTGAGTGTTTCTTAAGCTTAATTAATTCAATGCTTTACAAAGTGCTTTCTGATCCAGAGATGGGAGTGCTACACATACCCAAAGGATTCTATTTTAGACCATTTGTAAATAAATAAAACTGTACTTTCTAGATCTTATTTTTAATACAGAATAGGAATGACCTGGCCTCAAGTGATCTTCTCTCATGGAAAAGGCATTGGAAGCCAGGTCTGCAGCCAGCGTTTTCTCCCAGGTCAGTAGTCCTCCCTTGTCTGGGGAATGTGAGAATGTGGCTGCAGGCCAGGCCTCTCGTGCACAGAGGGAGGGAATTGGAGCACCAGGCCTCTGGCCAGCACTTGCCAACCAAAGCTGCACTTTTCTCATAGAAAGCTAATGGGAAAACGCATGTGCACGCCAACGGGTCTTGCTCAACTGAGAGCTCTGCAGCTGTCCTGCTAGGAAACAAACGTGACACAGGGGCAGCGAATTGTACAAGAGCTCGGGGGCCCCTTGTACCTTGAAGGAAGGGGAAGCGGAGGTCAAAAACTCTGGCCGGTCTTGTACTTCATTCGGACTACGGCTCCGCAAATCAGATGGCTTAAGGTAGAACAGGATTTTTGGAGCTGACACTCCACAGCAAGGCTGAAGATGGGAAGCCCAAGATGGGACCAAGGTTTTTCAACTAGGGTTAAAGTGTTTATATGTATTCACCTGCAAATGTGCATGGAGTAGGGAAGGAACAAGAATTATTGGCCTATTACTTCTTAGTCACGAAGGGTCTATTACTCTCTAAACTGAAAGTAATCAGGGCAACTAGGAAGCTTTTTCTGCAATACATCTGAAAGTTGGTTTTGCTCCTACACATTATGGCGAAAATTAATCAGAAGGTGGCTTCTGGCTAGCCGTGATGTTTCTTTAAAATGAAAGAATGGTTTGTCATGGAAAAAGTGTGGTCAAGCGGTTAAGCAGCAAGTTCAGACTCAGGAAGCCCAGGGTCCATTCCTTATTGAACCAGAGGCACGAGAGTGGTACTTGTGTTTTCTGCAGAACTCCTCATTGGGAATGCAAAGTGCCTCGTACTATTTTAAGTCACCCCATCGCTGTGTCTCAGTCCCCCATGTGTAAAATGGGAGACAATAGCAAAGAAGTCTCACGGGGACTGTGAGATGCTCAGATGCTAAAGAAAGAGAGGCCATATGTGTTCCTAAAATAAGTAACAGCATGGGTAGGGCTATTTTGGGACAATAGAGCTGTGCTAACTTTGCATGCAACTGCCTCCACCATAGCAGAAACGAAACGTATAGGAGTTTAAAAAAACATGTATACGCATATACACACTCCTGTATGTTATGTGTCTAAGGTAAATGATTCTGGGTTTTAGACTGCTCAGGTGATAGCATTCAGAAATTCTGGCAGCTACTGAACTCCACTTTTAAGTAGCATAGATCATGCTGTGAGCTAGTGTCAGGTAGCTCAAGAATTACGGCATTACTGGTCGGTAGTTTTAAGGGTGATGTCCAGGGAAGGGGACAGTGGTTTGGTGACTGCCTGGGGTGCCTGGTGTACCCTGGCTGCCCACACAGGTAGGGAGAGTGAGGTGAACACCAGTGCCATGTGCAGGACCAGAGTGGTGCGGCGAAGAAGCAGTGATGGTGGTAACACTGTCTTATTTCAGTAAGTTTCTGGCTGAGGCTCTAAATATCGGACTTAGTCACCTAATGTGCCTACTGGTGGCTTCTGCCCTCCCGCAGGTCTAACTTTTTATACCTACCTCTGAACGATAAAAGATAAAAGCTTTGAAATATATAGCTATAAAATAAAGAGCATGTGGGGCACATATATAGCTTATGGCTGTTTGCCATAACTAAGGTCTGCACAAACTCGCTCTTCCTTGTCAGGTACAGCCATGCCCCAGACTGTGCCATAATCCAAGTAGCAGGGAGAAAAGAGGACACCAGACAGGATCACTTGAACTTGTAAACATCTTTCAGCAACTGGAGATGAGAGTGAGTCACAAGGGTTGCTGAATGTACATCTGGCACCCAGGTACCTTATCACCCAGAAATAGTTTAGGTATTTATTTAGATATGGACCTAGTAATTTGGTTTGTGTTCAACATAGAGATTCAAGTCTGATTTGATCAAATATCCCAGAGTTTCACCTTATAAACTGGTCTTTTATATATGTATATTAATACACATACCCATATGATACATTTCTCATTGCTGTTTAAATTAGAAATGTCACAGTGATGTTCACTGCCTTTTAAATCCATGAACAGATAAAAAAACTAGAGGATTGTGAAAAATTAATGTTGAAAATTAGCCACGTTTCCCCAAATCTCAAAAATACTCACATTTGTGTCAAACTGCTTTACTTATTCTAATTTATTTGCTCTTATTTAAGGGTAGTTCCCAGGCTTCTTTGCCAGCAAATAAAGTGTTTAGGTATGGGTACATGCAAGATAAATTATTAGACCGAATTGCTACATTCATGATAATTTTCACTCAGGGCTCAGCTCCGAAAGGTGCTGAGCACCATAGCCAGATGCACTTGAAGTCAAGAGAATTAATGTGCTCACAGAGATCAGTGTAATATACATTGAAGACAGAGATAATCGGAATGACTTGCTATATTGGGCATAATTGCAAGGTTTTGGTAGGAGAAGGGGCTGCAGGGGTGACCTGTGTAGGAGGAGATGAGGGGCTGCCCTGTGCTGGTCACAGCCGTTCCCAGCTGGCTCCGCAACGGACAACACTGACCCACTTGTGCACCAGGACCGAACCGACGAGAGGAGCATACGGTGCCTCTGCAAAAATATATTTAAGAACAGCGGTAACCACTAAGCAAGAAGAGATGCCAGAGAAGGAGGCATGCCAGAGCAGGCACAGAACAAGAGGAGGTGCCCAAGCAGCGGCAAGAGAGACACCAGAGCAGGGGAGATGCTGGAGAAAAAGGAGGGACAAGAGGAGCCCGATGCAGGGCAAAGCAGGGGCAGAGCAAGAGGAGAGGCTCGAGCAGGGGTGAGGAGTCTCGGGAGCAGGTATGCCTCTGAGGGGACGGTGGCCCGTGGAGGAACCTCATCTGAGCATTTGAGTAAGAAACAAGGAGCAGTGAAAGAAAAGGAAAAAACACGCACCGACCACCTTCTCCCGAGATGCCCATTGTCTCATCAAAGGGACGAAGCATGACATGCAGTGAGGGGACTGGGGATGGGGAAGGGGAGGAGAGGTTTCGCAGAGGGAAGTGGTATTTTTCCTAAGTGTTTGTCTTCTTTATTTCTCAATACTGGAATCAAGAATTAAATGTTTACATTAATTGCAATAAACTAAATTCTGTGAAATTCCCCAACTCAAGACTGCTTTTTTGTCCGCGACACTTGGATAACAAAAGAATCAACTGAAACCTTTATTCCAAACCTGAAATAACTACCTACAGTTTAGCAAAACCGAGAACCTTTCACCTCTACTGTCTTTCTTCATGTTTTCACCGTACTTACCCCAGATCCAAACGGGCCTGGATTTTATGAACTGGACAATGCCCAATAACTATGGGAATTAAAATATAATAACGTGCTAAAACACTGACTGCCAGAGCTAGACAGACACAAGGGACAAGAAGAAATGTTTTTTCCTGACTATCCAGCTGCTTTGAATTCAGCTGAAACACAGTCTCTCTCTGAGAAACCAAGTGAAAATGGCTCGCACTGTGCGAAGCCGACCCGCCTGCTCACTCGGGAGGGACTCAGCCAACCCAGGACATGGAAGAAGTGACATGAGCTTTCTGAGGAGGGGGCCAGATTGCTCCCCGTGCCAAGATATGTTGAGCCCAGGAGAAGGGATAGGATGCTAGGGAGCCCGTGCTGATTCTCGGACGATGCTGGCCCTCGCCCAGGCTCTCTCATCACGGGGCGCTTGAACTTGCGAGAACTGGACAGGGTCCCTGCAGGGCTGGAGCCAGATGAGCGCCAAGAGAGTGGAGTTCCTCCCCCTCTCCAGCTTCATTTCCCTTGGCGTGTTGAGAATTCCCCATTGCCAGACTGACCAGCCCAAAAGCGATGAGGAGTTTGAGAACGAGCCCCGATTGTTGTTTAGCACTCACAACAGCTCGACAGACCTTGGAGTTCCCCACTTTTTCCATCCTAAACGCAGGAGCACTGCAAATGCTAAAGTTAAGGTAAACTCATATTTTAACCACAGCCCCTGCAATTTTTCTCCACATACCCCATTTCTACCAAACAGGTGCAAACTTAAGTATTTTGTGGACAGAAGCTGGAAAGGGCCAGGAACTTTGCAGAAAGCTCCTATGGATGATTTATGGGCAAACCATTGCTAATTCACAAAGGGTGTCCAATTTTTAAGTATGATTACCTTTTCAGTCACTCCACGCAGCTCCAGATAGAACAAAGGCTGGGATTAGCACTTTAGGGGATGTATAATCAACAATCAGCAAGGCTGAGGTATGCAGACACTATTTATCTCAATGAAATTCTTTTTACATTATGATGACCTGAATTTAATTACATCAGCTTCATCCATCAGCTGTCATGCAGTCTCTCCAGTTAGATTGTCTCTCAGAGCATTGAACTTGCAGCATAACCAAGAAGACATCAGCCCTTAAATCATCTTCTCTAAAGCATGGAAACACACAAGTTCCTTTAGGTAACAAAATATTTTTTTTTTTCTTTAGTAGGGCCTCTTTGTTAGGCATGTTGAGTCTAGTATACCCATGTCCTGTAAAACTTTACTGGCTTATTTGTTTTGTGTAAAGTAGAACAACACAGCTGCTCTTTATGGACTGAAACTTTTACCTGGCACTGAAACGATCCTTGGCTTCATTTTATAAAGCTGTGGAGAACCTCAACCTGTGATTATTTTGTTAGCTTTAAAAATGACTTTTGTTTTCACATGCCTTTAGTACTCTCTAATTGTGCTAGGGAGTTAGCTGCATAATTTCCCCGTGTTGATTTGGAAACTATTCTTTCTGCCATAAGATCCATGTGTGTGTTTGTAGCATGGAAGGTTCCAGTTAGTGATTCAAAAGCTGCCATTCAATTAGATATGGACATTTCAACTTCAGTCTGGCAAAAACACTACAGTGATTTCCCAACATCACAGATGCGTTATCTGCACACAAACCCTCCAGATGCTCGTGCTGTCACATACATACCGTTGAAGGCTGTCCAACAATGCTTCAAGATCCTAAAAGCATTTACAAAATCAAGCTCGAACACACTCACCAACGGAGAAATCACACTAAAGTATGATGAGAGTGAGGACATTGCAATGAAAGCAATGACCACAACGGGCAGGCGCCAGCAGGAGCTGAGAACCTCTGGACAGCTAGCTCAGGGTGGAAAGGGACCTCCAAAAGTCCCAGTTGTTTTGTTCTTCATTTTGACAACCAATCCATCATTTGATTTTAAAGACAGGCAAGAACAGGTTCAAAGCATTTAGGGCCTGACTCAAAGTCCCCCTGTAATCAGAGAGAAAATGCCATTGCTGTAGGGGTTGGTGGTGTAGGTCTGTGATGTGTCTTTGAGAAAACATTAATTAAAAGATTATAAAACGCAATAAATTGCCAAATTTCATGTGGAAAACTGTTTTCTAAAGCTTTATTTTTCATATTAGTTTTAATTTTGCTTGTAGCCCTTTCTATTTGTTTGAAATTTTGCTGCTTGTATCCATGACCTAGACCTTACAGAACGGAGCATCATTACGCTCAGCTGCGAGGAACATCCATCACAGACAAGCCCCCAGCCTTGCCCAAATCCAACTCTATGTTTCTTAGGCCCCTCAGAGAAAGACCACAGCCTCACCCTCATAAATAAAGAGGAAAAAAGTGCTTGCCATCATGATGACAGTTCAGAGCAAGATACAAGGAAGGAAAAAAAAAAAAGTTGCCTGAACCCATCCATGGGGAACAGGCAGTTTCTACTGGGGCTTCTCTGCAAGGAAAGTCACCACCGCCACGGGGATTTCCCCTGCAGCAAGAGAAATAACACCCAAACTCTCCCCATTGAGACTGCACTGCTGTTAAAATCGTCTCTCAGCAAATGAATGGAGCAGCCCATTGCCCCACTCAATACCAGCTAGAGGGAGAGAAGAATTTTCACTCATTATTTTCTAAGTTCTGTTTCTGTCAGAGGAAAGGGCTCTGGGGCATTCTCCGGGCCATCAGTAAAGGAGGGTGGGGTTTGCTGTGAAAAGGAAGTGATGAGCAATCAAAATCAGTCAAATCACGTAAGAGCAGTGCTCAGAGGAGTTTGGGGAATTACGAGGGGTTTGTCTCAAAATTCCTTTCAATGCAATGTGTTGAGAGAGAAATAATATCTGATGGAAACACCAGTTCAGCAAAACATTCAGCGGGTACTTAATGTAAAGTTAAATATAAAATAAAAATTAACTGAAGGCAAGTATAATCCACAAACTTCCCATGAGTATTTTCAGCTACTTCTTTGCGTGGATTTATTGCTTACTTGACCCAAGAAACCACCATACCAAATCTATTCCCATTTTTCTCTTCTAGGAATGGGCCAAAATAATTTTTTTTTCTTCCCCAGAAAATTACTTCAGTGAAGAAAGAAATATTCCCCACCCTCCTGCTTATGGAGAAGATGTTGTGGGGTTATACCGTGGACTTCAACAGATGCTCATAATTACACAAGTGTTTTCCTGAATCAGAGTTTGGATGAGAAAACGGTATATAGTAGTAGAATGCTAATTATAACTTACTAAAGTCGCTGGAGAAGGCCTGGCACTACCATGGCTGAATTTGGATGGGCATGTGCATATGTCAAGAGTTTGTTTTAAAAGCACAAGATTACAGCATGTCAAAAGGACAGAATTAGTACACTTAGGTATACTCTCGTCTCAGAACGCTGTGCGCAGGTTCTGCAGTAATGAGTTCGATAAAATCTCTCAGGTTCATCAGTGCCATCCTGTACTCTTTAGAGGCACAGGGAAAAATACCTTCCAAAGCAAGAGTAATAGATTTTGGATCTGGAAAATATTTAGCTCCCAGGACAGTAGCTATGCGTGCAGATACGAAGTAGAACTGAGAAACGTTAATCTGACCAACTTCATGTTAACCCAAGGGTGGGAAACCTTTTCCTTGTTGAGGGTCAGAGACCCGTCTAGCCCCATTACCACTCACCTTATCTAAAAACGAAAAGAATCCCACAACATGAAATTAATTTCCCATTATTTGCCATCCTTGCCCTAGATGAAGCTTTGTGGAGCATGAACCCTATCTTCTTGTCTGTAACTGTAAAGCCTAATGCACGTATATATCACACTGTAAAAATTGCAATTTCCATAGTGGAACACTGTAGGTTCTGAGAGGGCCCACACTTTTATAAGCACTCTTCTGTTCATAGCCTGGTTTATGGAATGTAATGTGTAAAGAGTTTCTGCAGACTTAGAAAAAAAAGAAAAAGCATGACTTAAAGATTTAATTGCCATATGGATTTTAGAATGAGGCAAGAATTTATCCAGTCTTTCTGATGTAATTCCTTTATTTGCCTGATTTACAAAATAAGAAAAATAATGCTCAGTCTTCCTTTCTACTTCACTAGGCTTCTATGAAGACCACACATACAGTACACTGAATATGCAAAATAGTATTTAACTGTGATATTCGATCGCGCATTCAGTAATCAGAAAAACATGTTCCTTTAAATTCCATCTAGTTTTATTGGAAAATTATTTGCTTCAGAAAATTTGTTTCTGGCACTTTCAAAAACTGTATTGTGTGATAACTTTGTTTTATTCTCATCATTTATTGGCTTGTTAAGCCGTTTCATTTAGTGTTAATGATGCAAACCATCTTGTTTAATGCTTTGATGCTGCCCAACATATTATTGCTTTGGTCTGCAGAACAGGGCACTTTTAATACCTCTCTTTTAAAAAACATTATCATTATTTAATTTTTATTACATAAGTTTTACAAAAATGCCATCTCAGAACAAGTAATTTATAGATCAACTAATACTACAACAGCTTTTAAAAATCACCGCAGCGTTCCAGAGCATTGGCCTAAGACATCATAGCAAGAATTTTATGAGCTCTTGTGTTTGGGACAAGTACTGTGATTTATCCGTACTACAATGTCCCTTTTTAACAGCCAAATGCAGTACAGTGCAATGCAGTGTCACCGAAGCATCACTACGCTGGAATGCTGTGTTTATTGACAGGAGAATGTTCTAGGCAGAAGTTTTCCAATGAAAGAGACAGTGTAGCTTTGGGGGTGACCTTTACTTGAACGAAGTTCCTTGTTCAACGTCAAGAGAAAGTGACTTTTCTGACTCCTAAGAGACTGTTGACAGCGAAAACACAGGCTGGAGCAAGCAGCAGTGGCAAGCTGAGCTGCTTCAGGGAAATACTGCAAAGCTCTTTTACGACTACTACCAACCTGCTGGTGGGGCATCAGCAGGACTACACTGACATCTCAGCAACAGAAATGCCAAAGAATACAGCCCTCTCTTTGTTACTAGAGGTAAGGCCAAGCCCTTGCAGCCTCACATGGGAGAAAGAAATGGGAATAGGTTGAAAATCCAGAACTCTTGCATGGTGGCACAGAAACACAGCAGAGGTACTTTGCTTTGCTCTACGTACTCAGGCTGCAGTCCCCCAGCCACCCCTCACACCACCACCACTACCTATACATTAACTTCAACTAGAAATTTCTTGTTACTCGAGTAGTTCTTCAACTTCAGCAGGTAATTATAAAACCTCTTTGGCACCAGAATTACTGTGACGTGCTTCAGACCCGTTGTTCTGGCCTCACTTATTCCTTTCAGGCAGGTGTCTATGGCACCATAGACTGTCAGCCCTGGCTTAATATTGCTGCTGACATTTCTACCTTGTTCCTAATGGATGTAGCAATTCTTTGGGCTTCATTTATGTTTTGTGTGGTTTATAAGGAGGTGAATATTTTTAATGTGCTCCAAGAACAGACAGTATAGAGATTAAAGAAAAAAAAGACACTGAATTCTGCAAATGTACAACAGACATTCTCTGTTACATGATTAATATACATAAAAATAGTATACAGTGCCTGTGTAGTAGGGTCCCCCAAAAAGTAACTTTCTATCAGCAAGGTCCTTGTTTTTATAGGTCCTACTGTGTTTTTTTTTTTAAGAAATAGAATAAGCAAAATTTAATCCGAGGAGTGAGTCTAAAGCATCTTTTACCCACCCCCGAAGTAGGTCATATGTTTTTTTGGTTTGTTTGGGTTTTTTTAATCCCTTCTCCCACTAGTCCAGGTTACAACTTTTTCGTTTCCATTCCAATAGTTCTAGTAACCGAATTGTTTACTTCAAGGCTCTATTTCTTCCTGCATGATTCTCAGCTTCTGTTGTGCCATTATATGAAAGACATTTTTGTTTGACAATTCATAGAGGCTTATGAGAATAATACACTTCATGCATCACCTTTGTATTTCATTTCAAGCCACTAAAAGGTAAACTTCGCTCAACCCCGTTGAGGTTATCTGTCTTATCCCAAGTCCACACTGGCTAGAAGAGCTCTTTCACACAACTGCTCAGGCAAAGCCCTGCATTTCCCATTGCTAAGGTTGCTTCCTCACCCACAGCTCAGAGCCCTTTTGACCAGTTTCTCTCTTTCACTTTATGAACAGATATTTTTTTCTTTTTTAAACACAAGGGACCCCCACAATGGTTATTTTAAATCTGACAACAGCTCTCCAATAAGCCAATGACAGACAGAAAACCATGAGATGGAACTCAGCTGAACAAGTCTATAATCAGTTTGGGAGACCACTAGGGAAACTACCCAAAGCAAGCACAAAAACTTACTTACAGAAATTGTTAAATGAGACAAAGATATTGCAAGCTTGAAAAGCCTTTCTGTGGCTTACAGTTGAAATGCTAAATCCCTCTTTACCCTCCCAGAGGTGTATGTAGCTACACTGTGGTTTCAAATTCCATGAGATAAGATGCAACAGGAAAAGGGTCATTTTCTCATATGGTATATCACCAAAAACATTCTCATTATCTCCCTTGAGCTCACTGTTTGGCCTTACAGATGTTAACTATTATACTGCCATCCCTTCAGCTCTCAAGCATGCTATCTCCTCCCACAACAAGTATCAGTGACAAATGATAGCCAGGAGGCAGCACAACTGTGTATGAGTAGAACTGGCCTGATTTTCCTAAACACACTAAAGAAAGTGTGATTAACAGGAGAACGGTCAGCATGTTTGTATTTAGCTGTCTCATTTGGAAGCCTGATTTGAAGGGCACAGAAAAGAAAAATCTGGCTTAAAGCCATGGGTACATAGTCACTTAATTCAGGTATGAATCTGCGCTGGTGCTGTGGGATGGTCCCACCTCCAGCCAGCAGCTCCTGCCTCACTACTTGCAGCAATGTCGATGTTCGTATGGCCACACCACAACCTAGCTCACAGAGCTGATCTCACCGAGGAGTGACCCACCCCAGAAGAAGAAAAGCTCCCTCGGCTTGAGCTTTAGCACAAGGGAGACAGCACAAATGAGGGGAGGGAACCGGGAATTTTTCTGGCAACAGCAGCAACTGGATTAATATGACTGTTTAACCATGGCCCCTGGCCTTAGACGTAAGGCCAAGAGGTGCAATGCAGCCTGCGCTAATCAAATGCTATCAGGGCACTGAAAGAGGGACGACCCCACTTCCCCCGCTCCCATCCATGCACTCCTGCCTCTTCCCTTGCCCTAGTTTTGATACTCATCTCGCCTCTCAACAAGTCAGGTCAGCTTCCTGAAGTTTAAGAAAACCAACTCCACAAAAGAGCTGGGTCAGAATAACCACACGGTAAACTGAGAGGAGACCCACAGCCAATGCGATACAGAGGAGGGGATAACCAAACTTGGGGGAGAATAGAAACATCATCACCCCTTCCAAAAGCAAGAATGTATAAGCTTAGCTCAGCAATCTTCACACTAATGGTTGCAATGATTACCTTCAAAATATAGGACATATCTAAAGCACCTGGACTCTTCAACAGGAGTTTCTATTGAGCTCAGGATGGAGATAACATAAAAGCTTAATGACAACAAATTATATTTTAAGTCTTAACTACTCCATTGTTAACCATTTTAGTAGAAACAGCAAGCTAAGGTGTTTATGTGCTGGCAGTGACTTCTCCCCTGGGTGAACTTCAATTAAATCTCTTCAAGCATAGGGGGAAGAATGTCAAATTTAACTCTCTCTCTCTCACCACATCCTAAATCTTCTCAAACTGGAAGAAGAGGTGCATTTCCAGAAAGGCTGAGTAGTCACAACAGGATATTAGGTTTGTGGGGCTGCAAAACACAAGAGGTCAGAGCAGAGAGGCCTCATTAACCGAAAATATAAAAGACCATGTTCGTCCTTCTCAGTTGGAGAAGCGATAAAGGCAGATTTCAGAAGCCAACTCTTAAACCTGCTAGCCACGGAGAAAGCGTAAATTAGCTTTACCTTTCACCAAAAGGGAGCCAAAGCACCCTGCCCTGCTGTCACAGCTGTGTATGAGTACGCACGCAGGCAGTTACTGCAGAGTTGCTGACCTGCTGGAGAGTCACTCCCCGATTTACTGTGTGACAAGTGGCTGACATGCCTACACCTACAAGCTCAGGTTGGGTTTTGATGTTAATATTAGGCAGTTGCGCCAGAGAAGGGATAATGCTCTTGGTACATTGTGTATATTCTGCATTTAGGACAGGATGGAGGAGTGCCATTTCACAGTACCTAAAGCAGTCACCCAATGCCCCAGTGTCTCCTCTCTAGCTGGTTAGCCTCTAGGGTTTCTTGGAAATCGGGGGAAATTGTAGAAACAAAACCGAGTATCAAAGTTGCAGGTGGGACACCAGGTAGAGAAAAAACTGGAGTAGGACAGAGGCTTTTGGGGAGAAGAGGATTAGCAGTGCTTCCCTGTTGCATATGTCCATGTCCTCTCTCCTGCTTCACGGCTTTTCCTCTCCAGAGCCCAGAGCCATGATTGAAAGGATGTAGGAAGGATTTAAGGCCTTTCTAGAAGGTGCTCAGAACCTCTAAGAATGGCTGTATGTCAAATAAAAACACAGTCTAACTTATTCTTTTAGCTTTTGGATGACTAAGGTACCAGCTTCGGTCTTTAACAAGAATTAGGAACAGAGATACTTTAAGCGTTGCCAGCTAAAATGTGCTAAGCTCCCCACAGTGCAGCTTACGAGATTTTGCAGACTGTCTGTAAAATTTAGCCTGGCGCTACTGAAGGCAAGTTCCCCCTAATAAGCTAATAAATTGTTGTGAATGACCTTCTTACCTCTTATGAAAACGCGTAAGCTCAAACAAGTGGGATAGAATAACTTAAATTCTCCACTGACCTGGAAGGAAAGAGGGAATGCTGATTTCACCCCAGTTCCCACCAAATCTTTGTGTTTCCTTGTTCTGACACAGTTTCTGTCATCCACTTCAGCGATTCACTTAGCCACTGTTTACGAGAAAGGCTGGGCAGTGGGACAGAACAGGAACCCATAGAGGGGACACCAAAGGAAGTGCCCCCGAGAGGCTGCGGTTCACGAAACTTTTGGTTTGAGTATGAGAATACAAACCCAGAGAGGCTGCAGCCGTGTTTTCGACCACCAGATGGTGCCAAAAGTGCTCACGATCCAGGGCTGCTTATTCAAAATACCTACCAGAGGCTGCTGGCAAATCTTTGCTTCGCTTAAGTCCTTACTGCTAAAATTACTACGAAAAGTTGAACGAAAATGTAATGAACAAATCAACTACAATTCATATGCATCACACACACATATCTTAATTTCTCTCCACAATTTCAGGAAAAGCCTGGGTTTCTTTCTCCCGGGCTTCCTTCCTCATTAGCACTACAACCTCAACACACAGAAGCTGTGAACGTTTAATTATATCAAATATCCTTAAAACCATACTCTCCCGCTATTTTCAAGGTCATTAAAATAGCACATTAAAATGTGTTTTGATTAAGCTGACTTAATTAAAAGATAGTGATTAATGTGACTTTGAAACTACTAAAACTAAGTCATCTCTTCCGTGTGGATTACAGATGACCATCTTCCTCAGAACCATTACATCAAAACTATATTCTTAGCGGACTGCAGTGTTGTGTGCAGGAACAAAATCTTTGTAAAACACGTTTCTAAAAATCAGCTATGATCTCTGAAGGCAGAGAGATCCCTCGGGGGCTGAGAGGGCAGCATAGGCTGAAGTACAGGCAAGAGAGGCAAGGTCCTCGTCCTTCCACTGATCTCCTGTAGGAGCTCGGGCGAGTCAGTCACCTCACTGATACTCTGTTCCAGCCCCTAACTCTATTTGGACTGCAGACTCTGCAGGATGGGGACCGCCTTCTACAAAACACACGTACAGTGGCACTCTCACCTCCAGTGAGCCTGTAGGTGCTGGCAAAGTCATAAACAAGGCCATGGAGAGAACTGCTAGAAAATGTCAAGAGTCTACAGCAGCTGCGTCGCAAGATCACAATTTTGACGTTGTGACATTTGTACTGATACACAAAAAAGATGTGTAGTTCTCTTTATATGATACGCATATAGAACCTAGCAAAAAAGAAGCCTAAAATGGGCTTCTCATGCATATTTGGAGGCTTTAACTGTAGCTCAGTCCCACAGATGAGAAAGCTAGCAATCCTCTTTGAGACCACAAAGTCAGCTACGGGCTGACAGAAGTAAAAGAGAAAGGCACTTTTCCTTCCTTTCACAAAGAGGTATAGAAGACATCTCCACCTTTTAGAGAGGGCAGCGCTTACATTTTGCTTATGATTTGAGTCTTCATGAAATCGGCTCTGACGCAGCCTAAGATTTAGCTGAGTGACAATTTTGTGGGTTTTTTTTTCTTTCCTTCTCGTTTTCATTTTTTTTCCCCAGTAATTTAGAAATTATTTGAGCTGCCTTTGATTAATTTAGTTTTGGTGTCCACATCTGCAGGAACAACAACTGTTTCTGCTTCCATAGATGGAGTCTGCAAACAGGGGACAGGAGAGCCGAGACCACAAAGCGATTCAGCGGCAGGGACTAACAATTTTTCACGCGAGACCTGTCTGTCAGTTGCAACCAGTATAAATCGCCAAGCTAGGCACAATCATCTCCAGTCTCTCACCTCCCAGTCTCCTACTACGTTAGCAGCCTCAGAACTAACTGCCCAACGGAGAGGCTTTCAAACTTGTCCTGTTCCCCCACCACAGCAGGACAGGGGGCGTCCAACTAACCGTACGGCGTTAGACACATGTTCCATTACTGTGTCGAGGTCAGAAAAGCACCACAAAAAAGAGTGCATTATCTTCTCAATTTTATTTTAAAAGCTTACGCTTAGCTTCTGTGCATAAATTTTCTGTGAGACTGTAAAGCCTAGTACCAAAGGGGCTATTGCTCACCCCACGTGCTTCTGGACCTGGTAACTCAGATGGTACCTGGCACTGGGATTTCATTCCTTCCCGTAGGATATGACTGGCCTGGTGTTTGCAGCAGCTAGGCAAATATTCTCCAGTTAAAGCACAATTTTGGAAATAATGGTTGAGACAAATACTTCTGCTAACTACTACTACACTAGATTTAGTAGTGATACAATGAAGCAAAATACTATACGCAGTAGTACAGTACAGACAAATGGCTGGCTCTTTGACAGCCTTTTCCTCATATTCCCTCTTCTACCATCATTTCATCTTCATCGCTGTTAGTACAGACAAGGGTCTAGGCAAAGGCAGCATCCGAACACCCCACGAGCAATTCCTGCCGAAGACATTTTTGCACAGCACACTACTAAAAGAGCCAGTGAATACTGGTATTTTGCCTACAGCTGGCACTTTGATTTTGTGACTGCTACTAGCAGTATATGGCTTTATAAAAATTATTGCTGACCTAATGTGCATGTTGTCTCATTTGTTTACTTGCCCTGAGTGGAAGCTCAGAATGAAATCAGTTTAACAGAATAATTTTCCTGCGTGTAGATTTTGTCACAAGTATTGCTTGCAGGATTACAAAACTCACTCTCTTCAAAGCACAGCTGGGATCTAAATTAAGCCCAGAGAAAACAGCTAGAACTCTGCCAGCCTGTAAAGTGATGGAGTTATTCTTTTATACTGGGCTTCATTGACCCAGTGGGCACTGAAAACCAGTGTACAGAGTTAGTGAGACTTGACTGTTTCATAATAAAATTTATTGCTTCTATTTATTATTTTCCCAAAGAAGAAACCAGGACGAGAATAGGAAAATGTAAGACAGAAGAGAGAATTCTTCACAAACCGTGTTTCTATTGTGATTTCAAGAAGAAAAGCAATTCAAGTAGCAGGGAAGAAATATAAGAATATCCAAATGCAGAACTCTGGTTTCTCTTCTGTTTCTAGAATTATAGTATTGCCATCACCAAGAGTTCAGAAAAAAAGGGGAATGTGAACCCCAAAGTCTCAAAAATACAATTCCTTCTGCAAATAAAAAAAAACAAGATGACACTCTTTGGTTGTAGCATCACTTCCAGAGTGAACGCTTTATGGAAAACACTCTCAAGAGAATCGTAACAAAATTTGAAATGATTGCTAACATGCATAGATATGAAACACGGAGATAGTAACAGATGTAAGAGAAACAACTTCTTTAAAACAGTCTTATTCCCCTGCCCCCTTCTTTTACACATCACATCTGTAAGAAATCCTTGACTTAGATGAAGGGAGAAACTTCTTCCCTCACACGCTCCTTTCCCTGCTCTGCACTTCCCGCTACATTCCCATCTAAACCACCATCACATCCACCTAACGCCCTCTAGTAGTTTCACAAACTTACTGCTCTGAGACACCCTTCTTGCCTTGTTTCTATGAACATTTCGGGTGTAGAGCCAATCTGAAGGGGGCGGATGGGAGTAAGGGGGACGATGCAACTCTACAGCTGCTACTGTGACAAGGCAACCCAGTGCATACCCATATTTGATGTCCTATGATCACCTACTTCAGACTACAAGCATCTTGGTGCAGGAACCGTATTTTCCCAGATAGATAGAACTTTGTGAAATGATGCTAAAATATACACAGTAAGTAAAAGCACACTACTCTTGCAAAGTAAAGCACCCAAGAGCCAGTAAATGCCAAAAATAGGTAACCCACAAAAACTTAATCCAGAACCCATGGGCATAGATGTTGCGAAATCATAGTCAGCTTACAAGATAGCATTTTTTTTTAACATCAACCTGCCCTGCTCAGTGCACAAAACAGGCTGGGCTCATTGAAAAAGCAATCATTCAATATCTTCGTTGTTCAGTGATCCAGGCCTTGTCTCCTGTATGCTCTTCTAATCCTGTTCTGAAGGCAGAAGAGCCCATAAGGAAACAAATATTTTGATCATACTCTTTACTACAGTACGCAGGTAATCTCACAAACATTTACTTGCATTTATTTTACAAAAGCTGTTGTGTGGTGCTGGTTTTGTGATGCACTATACAGAGTAAAGAATAAGTGAGTATTAATTTGAAGTGCTCATAACTTGCCCGGCTGCTGAATTTGAGAATACTCTACACATTTGGCATGCTTTTCATATTGAAAGTATAGTTTCCACCTGACAACAGTGGGAGCAGTAGCTCCTCTTCATTTATGCAAATCATCTCACAGACAAAGAATAGACTATTATTGCCACCTATGAAAAGCTGGGTTTAAGTGATTTGCCCATTGTCACACGCTATCATGTGGCAGATGCAGGGATATAACTTTACTCTCTTAAATACTGTTCAATTGTTGTACACACACTTCCATTTTACTACCTGCCATTCCCCAACTAATTCACTGATTCTCCTAGACACAGCCCCTTTTTTGGTACAGAAATGTTGCTCAGGCAGATTTTCAAAGTATTTCTATAGTTGGCTGGAATTTCTAAATACATAGCAGAATAGCTCTGGTCAGACAGCTGTATGGCCAGTAATCTCTGGCATGTTCAGCACATAAGTACAGTCCCACCATGTGGATGTGACACAGCTGCTGTGTTCCAGCAAAGCAGATAAAATATCTCCTAGCACTGCTGGATTTCCTGTGAGCATGCACACATTGCTTTCTGAGGAATCCAGGAGAGAAATAAGATATAGGATGTTCTCCGCAATGAAATGGAGGTCTTAACCTCCTATACTACATGACAATCCACCCTCAAAGCTCAGTTTTCTCTGCCTCAACTTGCAGAGAGTCTCATCAAGACCCCTGAGCCTAACAGTGTACAAAGACCCCAGGAAATATTCACAACTTGATTGTTCATGGCCTGTTACTGGAATACTACACATACACTGAACAGCACAGACCCAGCTGCCCGCTTCTATTACAAGCAAGAACAGCTGAAGTGAGATGAGTGGGGCTGGGGCAGCAAGTGCCTATGTTACTGTAACTGTTCTCAACAACAACAAACCTTCAGGGACGTTGTCAGCGATTTTCTGAACGCTTCATCTTGGCCCGTCTCCTTCACCAGCTTAATAAACCCTCACCAGCTTAATGGACCCAATCGAGACCTTGAAGGCAGCCTCCCCCATAAATATCCAAACCACAAGCTATACGGAGGTGCGC
Source organism: Pygoscelis adeliae (assembly GCF_000699105.1). Taxonomy (NCBI): domain Eukaryota; kingdom Metazoa; phylum Chordata; class Aves; order Sphenisciformes; family Spheniscidae; genus Pygoscelis; species Pygoscelis adeliae. Next base: position 1,844,188 of record NW_008824306.1, on the reverse strand, counting down.
AACTCACTGATTCAGCTCCTTTGCTTGCCTTTCAGGGGTGAAGTGCTGAGGCAGGTGACAGGCATAAACACACAAACTTAATTTTTTATTATTTCAAACCCCACTGAAGAGAGAAACAAAAAAGAAAACCAACAACTGCCACCCTTCCCCCCCCGAAACAAGCCCCCTCACTTGTGGGACTAGCCCCCCTCGTCCTCCCCTCTGTGCCTCCACCAGGTTCACTGCCAGAGGGGCACAGGGGAAGAACTGGGACACCTCGAGCTGCCGCTACCGCAGCCGCTGAGGATGAGGGCGAGGGCCTACCCTCACGGCCAAGGCCTCACAGCCAGACGACCCCGCGCGACACAGGTGCCAAGAGGGTGGAGCAGGCGCCCTTGCTCCCTGAATGGTGCATTTAACTGTCAATCAGAGCTCCCTCCCTCTCCCCGCCCCGAGGCTGCCCGATCCAACCGCGCCTCCGGCGGACGCCATCGCGGCCACAGTGATGAGCGGTGGGAGGGGCAAGGCCCCGATCCCTCGTACTTCGATTGGCCGAATCAGCCGTCAACTCATTCCGGCGAGGCTCCGCCTCCTCAACGCTCCCTTCCGAATTTACGGTAAGAGGAGGAAAATGGTGCAGCGATCTCTCGCGATCTGATTGGCCAGGTGGAAACGCCACCCAAGTTAAGACTCCTCCCCCCGGCGGGACAGGGTCTCAGCTGATCGGTCGGCCCCGTGACAGGGTGGGGGTGGGCTTCACTGGCGAATGGTCAGTTCCGTCAGTCACTCCTGCAGAGTCCCGCCCAACCGCCCTGAATCTCACCTGCAGATTGGCTGCAGCCGTTGCCCGTCATCTGATTGGCCAGGTGGAAACGCCACCCAAGTTAAGACTCCTCCCCCCGGCGGGACAGGGTCTCAGCTGATCGGTCGGCCCCGTGACAGGGTGGGGGTGGGCTTCACTGGCGAATGGTCAGTTCCGTCAGTCACTCCTGCAGAGTCCCGCCCAACCGCCCTGAATCTCACCTGCAGATTGGCTGCAGCCGTTGCCCGTCAGCGGTCCTTAGGGGGCGGGGCGGCCCGGTGTTCTCTGTCCGGCGGTGTGGCCCGGCGTCTTCCCGGCGGCGTCTCGCAGGCCGGCACCGCGGCGGG
>NW_008824306.1:1828203-1842467 GCF_000699105.1 Pygoscelis adeliae | reverse complement strand
GGGCTGCCGCTCCCTGCCCACCCCAGCTCCTCTAGAGACGGTGCTGGGAGACTTCCCTCTCCCTTCCCAGCAAAGGGCCGTGTGGAGCGTCGGGCGGGTACGCGCCGTTTTGTCACCTCGGACGAATTTTCACGTTTTGCCGAGCTGCTCTTGCGATGGCCGGGGGCGTTCTGTCGTTCGTTGCGAGTCAGGCTTGTGACCTGCGCGTCAGGCTTGCAGGCCCCGTGAATAGTTTTCGCTCGGTGTACCTTAGTTCTTCGGCCCAGGCTCACAAAGGCTTTTGAGAGCCGAAGTTCTCCTGAGGTACGACTTCGGTGAGGTAGAAGTTTGATTAAGTCTCCCGTAGGTGGGTGGATAACAGTATGCAGGGTGAATTGCATCTCAGAATTTATTCTCTAGACCTCGCTGAATATGGGGCCTGGTGGGGTATCGTGGTCAAGGAATTATAGTGTGTCTGAGGAAGAGGCTTGCGTTCCCAAGTTCAAATTCAGTTTTGCTCATGGAGGCCTTGAACAAGCCTAGCAAGGCAAATTTGGTTAAAAACGGTAATGGTCTAATTTTATCCGCCTAAGCAACCTTGTCCCGAGTAAGCCGACTTGTCCTAAATAACGCGTGTGACTGTCTTATAGCCTTGTGGAAAATTAAAGCAACATGTGAAATCCTAAAGACTGAGCAAAAATCTTTGTCGCAATTTTGTAAATTCCTTCCAAAGCAAATTCATCTGGAAACATTTCTGTTCTTCCAAATACAGGTCTGTCGTGGTTTAACCTCAGTCGGCAACTGAGCACCACACAGCCGCTCGCTCACTCCCCCCGGCCCCCGGTGGGATGGGGGAGAGAATTGGAAGAGCACAAGTGAGAAAACTCGTGGGTTGAGATAAGAACAGTTTAATAGTTAAAATAGAATAAAATCCTAATAATACACAAAGCAAGTGATGCACAGTGCGATTGCTCACCACCCGCCGACTGATGCCCAGCCAGTCCCTGAGCAGCGGCCAGCTTCCCCCACTTTATGTACTGAGCATGATGTCACGCGGTGTGGAATGTCCCTGGGGCCAGTTTGGGTCAGCTGTCCTGGCTGTGCCCCCTCCCAGCTTCTTGTGCACCTCCAGCCTTCTCAGTCGGCAGAGCATGGGAAGCTGGAAAGTCCTTGACTAGTGTAAGCACTGCTTAGCACCAACTAAAACATCGGTGTGTTATCAACATTATTCTCACCCTAAATCCAAAACACAGCACTGTACCAGCTACTAGGAAGAAAATTAACTCTATCCCAGCCGAAACCAGGACAAGGTTGATGCACCATTAAAATTGATAGCAGGCCATCCAATGAACACATATCAATTTAAAACAAAAAATGCTTGAATCTGCTCTGTATACATCTGTTGGTCTGGGCTTTTTCCTTCCTTTTGACACCCTTCCCTGACCTGCATCGCAGTACTTTGTTCCTTTAGTATGTTTATCATAATATAGCTCAGATTTACTGTCAACACTTGTATGCGTGATCATGATCCAGGCTTTAAAACAGCATCTTCAAGGTCAGATTGGTTAAATTAATGTTAGGGAAGATTATAAGCGCACAACACATCAGTTTACTGTTCCATTATTTTTGTAAATGACCTTTAGATTTGCAGATGCCCTGGAAAACTATTTTATATAGCTACTTGCATTGGTAGCTAATTTTCAGTGATCATATGAGTAAATACTTTTTTTTTTCCTTAGACGGTTATCTCGTTCATGTAATGTTGAAGTATGTAGTCAGACTGATTATATAATTAGAACTTAAACTTAGATGGCCTGCAAATATTTATTGTTCTCCTACTTGATTTTCTCGAGTCTTGTATCAGATTAGTTTTCTGGTAGAGACATTGCTCATTGGGGGGATAAGTCGGAAGTTTTGCGTTGTGGATGTTACTGCTTATATACATCAAATACGTTTTCAAAATTATTTAGATAAATGTTTGCGTACACAGTATTGCAGTTATGCTTAAGTGATTTTTAAAATAGGACGCTAGACCGAAATAAGCCCATCTTTTATTTCATGGAGTCCTCTCTGACTTTATTACACAATAAATTGCTGTCATCACAACACAGATTAGAAATGATGCTTTTAGTCAACCTTGCTATTCAAGGTAATGGGGAAAAGAGGGAAGGAGGGGTCACAAATAAGTGAAAACCCAACATGAGAAGTATTGTAGATTGTGGCTTCACACAGTCAGCCTAGGTCCAGTACCACGTCTGAGGAAGAAGAATGTCTCACAACGTCACGTGGTTGAGAAGGCAGAGCGGAGACACCGGAGCTGTTCTGCAGAAGCCAGGTTGTTCCTGACAGTGCTCTGTTTAAGCCAGCACTGATTCTGCCGATCCTCCTGGCTCTGGGTTCAGTGGCTCAGGCTGTTGTCTGCCTGAAAAGAGGTGTTATGCCAAGCAGTCTTGGAAGCAAACAGAGCCGTGTTGGTGCATAGCTGCTCGTGAGCTAACAGGATTTTGGAGTCTGCCTGGCCGTACTGAGAGTTAGCTTTACCAGGTCTGAACTGTGACACCGCTCACAATCTGCTAGTGAGTATGCAGAAGGGTACTGTGCTGTTGCTTGAATAATTGTCCTGCTTTTGTTAACGTGGATTTGTCCATCGTTAGTCATCGCTTTATAGAAATACTTATATAGAAATATTTATAGAAATAAACCTTAGTTTGTATTCCAGAGCATTAAAACAATCGCTTCTCGTTACTTGTGTTACGTAAATTGATAAGTATGAGGGGGAGGAATAGGGGGTCTTATTAAGCTCTAATACGCTCTTTTTCTGTGATGTAGGGGAAAGATTGTGAAAACTCTGACAGCTTTTTTTGTTTGTTTTTAGGTGTATGCGGTGATGAATTTAGCGTCTTACGATCACCTCAGTCAGTTGTTTTTCGAGATGGAAGTTGGCCCATTCCTGGCGAGCGGATCCCAGATGTAGCTGCATTATCCATGGGCTTTTCTGTTGAAGATGTATGTTTCAGGACTTGATTTTGAAATGCCTCTAAAACTACAGACCTGCTCGCTTAACATGCAAATCTTCCTGTCATGTGCTAGAATATATAAAATATCATCCCGTTTGTCTTGAGGGATGCATGACTCGTCAAAGGGTGGTTTCCAAGCACAGAGCTATATCAGTCATATGAGCAGCAAAAGGCTGTGCTAGCCGGCTAATTTGAATCATCAGCTACAGAAGGAAGCAAGCCTGTGGAGCCTTTACTGTGATGTGCTTCAGTTCCTCTGAGACCCAGCTACATGCTGTGTCCCCCCATCCGTAGTCACGTACTGAGAATCTGTGGAAACCATTGCATTTCTTGCCTACGAGCTATATCTGTAGGGCTCTGCTCTGGGGTACTCTGAAGATTGTGAGAAATGGCTTGGCTAGGCAGGCATTGTGTCAGGTCAGCGAGCTTGTCTGCTGAGCATGGTTAATAAGAATAAATAAACCAAATAGTTAGGAAGTATTCCAAAGACTTGAAAACCTAATTTGTGGTAGTGTTTCCCAAATTAGGTTTTTGAACATAGCTTTAGTGATGTTTAAAGTGCAACATGTGAGTAGGAGCCCTTGGATTCATTCCATTTTGCCTACTGAATTTTTTGCTGGGCTTCAGCAGGGATGAGTGGCTGTTGAAGCAGTACGGGAAAGCTTAATAGCCAGCCGCCCCTAGCAGTGTCTGCGTGCGGCCAGATACTTAAAGCTACAAGCTGGGATATTCTCACAGTGCTGGTGAGGGAGGCCGGTTCCCTTTCTGCAGTTCCATACTGCAGCTAAGCAAGAGGTCTGATAAGTCTGGTTTGAATGCAGGTCTGTTTAGCCTGTGTTTTGGCATTGGTCTGAAAATATCTTGCTGTCAATTAATTATGCTTTTTTGTCATTAAACTAGTAACAGAAATTCTTATGAGTAGTATTCCTAAGAAGTATATTTTGATTATTTTATCAAGAAAAAACAACACATCAGATGGTATTGTGTGCATTGCATGTAGAGACACCCAGCAAAACAGTGGGTTTTGGCCCATTTTGAACACTTCACTTTTGGCATACGGGTCATCTGGAGGTATAAAATGGTTATCGTGGGGGGAAAAAAAGTGTTTCAGTACTCACTCTGTGCTTTTGCCAAAGTTTGGAATTCATTTGCTCTGATGGGTCCGTAGCATCCTTTAGAAATAGTTCTCTATTAGTATTATTTCAAATCCTAGAAGCAGGCAGGGAAGGAAGCGTTTAAATTACTCTATTCAGTTAAGCCCTGAAACTGAAAGTTACCAGCGTTGTCCTTAAGGCAGTGATCACTGTGTAGGCAGCTTCCTACCCTGGCATGGAGAATACCACAGGGCCCAAACACTCTTTTTGCAGTTTACATCAAGGCTGTAGTCTAGGAACGTAAACTGACGGTGCAGTAGGTGCACTGTAGAGGATTTGGAATTCTTACTGCGTTACGTTGGGGATTCTCAAAAACAGTCATTCAGTATTTCTCCCTTAAGGCAACATAAAACTGAACCCCTTTTTTGTCCCTGATGATGCTTTAAAAGTTTTTCTTTTGTTTCTTTGAGGTGATACAGATCATAACGTCAATGATATTTAATTCTAAAATCCAAATAAATTGGTTTCATAAAACTTAAGCAAGCAGTTATGTCTTTTACATAAATGGAGAAATCTGTTTGAATTCATTCTAAATAGATGAATTTGTATTTTGTGCCTGAATAAACCAGCTAGGTAGCCTTCACTGTGCTCTTACTGATGCATAACTGTAGTAAGCTACTAAGGAATCTTATGTTTCTATGCAAATTTGTAAGTTTTAGATTAGTAGGCTCTTGGTATGATTGACACTCCCCCCTTTCCCCTCCCGTTTCTCTCTGGTACTGAAAATATCAAGATGTTAGTGTTTTAATGTGCCTAAACCCCTTTCTATGGTGTTTTGCAAAAGGGTTTGCTTTTGTGTTTTGGTTTTTTGTTTGTTTTGTTTTTTTAATTCAGCCTTCACTTATTAAATACAGACTATGATATTTCTAATTTAATTATGGGAAATAACTCTTGATATATCTAGTATGTATAATGCTTTCTCGGTGTAGAATTTGCTATGAAGTTACTGGCAGCTCTTAAACTAACAGTTTCTTCATGGTTAACTTGAGACAGCATCATTCAAGATGAAAGCATTCTAGTATTAACTTACTTCCCCATAAAATTTCCGATAGGCTGTCCTGCACAGAGATATTAACAAGATAGTAAGTTATTTTGCTGTAATGGTGGGGGAGGGCTCTTCTCTTTCTGCCTGTGAAATACAAGGTTTTTTACTATTTTATAATAGGACCTTTCCTGGCCTGGGCTTGCAGTGGGTGATCTGTTTCACAGACCGCGAGCTACTGTGCTGGTAACAGTGAAGGGAGTAGACAAGCTGGCGTTGCCTGTGAAGGGGATTTCTTACCCTATTGAGAATGTGAGTATCCACATTTGGAACTGTCGCGTGATTTCTGTGACTCTTGTGGTCTAATGAGAAGTACGTGACTCTTTACTGTAGTCCTTGGCGTTCGCTTACTTCTTACTCGAAGTTCACATATCCCCTAGAATGATGGATCAGGCTGTACAGATAAATAATCCAGTCAGGCTCCTGTACAAGGTGAGAGGCCTTTAAGATCAGCCAGGGCCTCCTGTGTTGAGTTCAGTAACTTGTCTGACCAAAGCGTGTTCTCCTTGAAAGGCATCTAGTTTTAAAATGTTTGTACCAAGAGGCAGAGAATCCACTGCTTCGCATGTTAACTTATTGATTCATAGCCAGAATTACTAACTTTTTTGCTTCAGCTGAGTGTGTGTGATAGCATTTGATATGATGTTGATTCTTTGATGTACTGTATCGCCCCTCTAAGCAGTCTGAGTTTTCATCAAGTACTTGACTGTGAAATATAGCATTTTGAGATACCATTTGATTATACTGTATTAAAAAGAAAACAACAAGCAACTTTACATGTACCCGTCACTGGCTGTCTTTGCTGAGACTCTTTTCTCACGCTTGTCACAGTATCACAGAATCATTTAGGTTGGAAGGGACCTCTTGAAATCATCTAGTCTGACCCCCTGATCAAGCAGGGTCAGCTAGAGCAGGCTGTCCAGGACTGTGTCCAGTCGGGTTTTGAATATCCACAGATGGAGACTCCACAACCTGTCTGGGCAACCTGTGCCAGTATTTGACCACCCTTACAGTAAAAAATCTGTTCTTGTGTTCAGATAGAATTTCCTGTTTTTTTTAAATTCATGCCTGTTGCCTCTTCTCCTGTCATATGATTTTGTCTACACACCTCTTAATAGGAGCACAGTAATTTACAAAATAATGGTAACTGTACAGTGTCTCCTCACTTCTCCTTTATAAATACATTGTCTGCTTTAATCCGTTTTGCTGCAGTATTGACCCAGTTCTTCATGTTGAGCTGTTGTTTGTCCAGCATGAACCCACAAACCCTTTTCAAATAATTTGCGTTTCAGCTTATTTCTAGTTAGTTCATTCTGCTTCTTGGAAAACTTTGTTTTGCACTGGTTTACCACGCATTTTGGCTCTGTGCGACTGCTGTGCTCCCGTTAAGAATTATCATTTATCATTTTATTACTTCAGTCAAACTGTGGAATCTTCAGTGACAATGTTGAATAGTGTTTCGTTTAATATTGACACCCTATTGCACACCCAAAGATGAGGAGGTGATTTCCCTATGTAGTTACTTTTACAGCTGTCAGGCAGCCTTTTAATCTATTTTAAAATGTCAGCGTTTAATTGGAATGTTATGTGGCTTTACACTGAACTCGGGTCAAATTCAGCTTAACACAGATCTGGTTTCACATCAGCTTTCAAGCACAGCTCAGTAGTTGAGGCACAGTTACACGCTGGCGTTGCTGCAATGGGGTCTGGACCAAAACCGATTTAGGATTGTCTGCACCTGACCCTGTAGGCATTGCTAACTTGTGGAAACCTTAAATATACTTGAAGTCTTCAGTCGTATTTGCACTGAAGTGTGCATAATGCATATTTGCTTTATTTCCTATTAATAGGAATTAATATTCCTAAGCTTTTAATTGTTTCCGTTAACTGCTGCCATGGCTTCAGATGAGCTGCCCCAAATGTATGCTGGCAATGTACGGGTTCTCCAATATTCAGTAGTTTCAAATGATCATCATTGAGATCATCCATGTTCAGGACCACTGGGTACAAATTATCCTAGCTTACAGACTTACTAAAATTTATGAGAAAAAATATTTCTACGCTCTTTAACTAGCGAATGGAAATGTGCCGTTCTGCTTCTTTTTAGATGAAACCCAGAAGTAAGTGTTTAGAAAAACTAACAGCTTTATTAGCTTGCCAGTAATGGCATTATACCATGCTAGGATTTCTTTTATTCTTAGTAATTTTTTTTATATGGCTCTTTTCTTTGGTGTTTCAGCAACTGGTCTTTCTACTGGTGTATTTTCATTCATCAGTTTTCTGTGGTTCATAACTTTCCATTTGCACTAAGATTGGCTTTCCCTTTTGTATTACTTCTATATTTGTTGGTCTTGCTTTCCTGATAAACAAGGCTATGCTCTTAGCTTAAGTAAGCCTCTTAATTACACAGTCATAGTGCCTTGGAGTTCTTAAAAATATATTGTGTCCTCCGTATATACAAATAAATTGTCTGTTTATAGATACACAGTTGATGTTTTGCACATTGGCTACTATTATTTGTTGTTATCACTTTGGAAATATGCATACTCTTTGCTCAAAAAGAGGTTGTCCTATTTTTCCAGACTTCTGTAGTTAAGCGAATTATCTCCTATCGTTAGGCCCTGTTTTACCCAAAAATCTAACTAGACTTTGTCTTCCAGGCTGTTCCTTTCAGTCTTGACAGTGTTGCGAACGCTATTCATACTTTGTTCTCTGAGGAAACTCCTGTGGTCTTGCAGCTGGCCCCCAGTGAGGAAGTGAGTATTGCTTCACTTCTGATTCCAGATGTTCTAAATAGTAAACCTCTTTCCGCTTGTGTGGCTGGAGCAAACCTAGTTGATTTTATGAAACATTTTGCATTGGAGAGAGATTGCAAGTATGATTGATTCTCAATGTGTGACTGGAAAACTAAAAAACTAACCTTTGTTGTTATTAAACAATGGCTACTCCTGCAGAGAGTGTACATGGTGGGCAAGGCAAACTCTGTATTTGAAGATCTTTCTGTCACACTGCGCCAACTGCGAAACCGCTTATTCCAGGACAACTCCATTCTCAGCTCCCTTCCTCTCAACTCCCTCAGCAGAAACAATGAGGTAAAAAACTTTAGTCAGTGGGAGCTTTTATGATTTTTTTTCTAATATTCTTAGTTAGCTTGTGCTTTTTTTTCTCTCGCTTTGCCTAGGAGAGCCTACTCTAACTTTTTCTAACTAAATTCTAAGAAGTAAGTTTTAAGTTCTTTTTGAAGTAACTTTATTGAAGGAGTAATTTCCTTCTAGCATGTTCTGATGCTGTAACAGACATAACCTCTTATAAAATACTGAGACTTGCAACAAAATGAGACTTCCCTAACTTTGGTTTCATGAAAAGAAATACCTGTCTCTTTCTTCCTGCCTCCTCCCCCAGGTTGACTTGCTTTTTCTGTCAGAACTACAAGTCCTACATGATATTGCAAGCCTGGTAAGATTTTTTTTTTTTTTAAAACGCTTTCCCCATCTTATGTCACAAACTTCAGAGATCTCGTTTAAAGGTAGAGAAGCTGTAGCCAGGATACTTGGCAACCAGTGATATATATTTAAGTGTGTCATCAGTTGGTTGCATCAGTTTCAGTAATGCATTCTCAAGCTATTGGCATCAGCCCTGTCACTAACAGAAGAAAATGAGAACCTTAATCATCTGCAATTTCTTTTGTGTTGTGTTTGGTGAGAACGGGGAATTCTGAGCTGCTGTTGCTCCATACCCAAAGACACGGGAAGTACTCAGTGAAGAATTTGCTGGGGCTTTCCTTGTTTCCTTACTTGAGAAGTAATGGTAGTTAAGAATGTGTTCTTTGCCCTGTCCACCATTTTACTTCAAAATATCACCATAACATTTTATCTGAAAAGACTGGGGTTACTTTTGTAGCGTGAATAGTGGTGGTGATAGAAATGTTCCAATGGAGGGGTGAGCTTTTAATTCTGATCTTTTTAAGCAAAAAGCTTCTTATGATCTTTTTACTAAGAAGCTACTGTCTTTTTGCTGTGGTTTAGGGTTTGTTTTGGGGTTTTTTGTTTTTTTTTTTCCCTTTAAGCTACAGCCCTCAGCTACTTAAAGTGAAAGAAACAGTAATGAAAAACTTGGAAGTTCGCATTAGGTGAAGGGCTGGTGGAGAGAAATGGGGCTCTTGAGGAAATGAGGTAGAACAACTTATTTTTGTCTTGCAGGCTAGAAATGCTGTAGTTAAAGTAGATGGGAAGATAGGAACAGATTAAATTCCTTGCTCTCAGAGACTGTTCTCTTGTGCGGGCAAATGTCAGTGCTGCAGCTTCACACCTGTAGAAGTGCAAGAATATCACTACTCTCCTGATAATTTGGATTATATTGGTTGGATTTTATGACAATGGGATGATATTCCTTAAGTAAACTACTTTTGTACATGGGCAACAGCAAGGTAGAAGTTGTAACCTACTCAGTTTTGCAAGGGCCAGCTTCAGTGAAGGGAATAGCAATCCAAGTATTGTAGGTTTTTTTTTTTTTCCTCCAAGTTTCATTTTTACGGCAATTACAGAACAAGGATTCTGATGTGAATAAGTATAACGTTTCTTTTTAGTAGAGCTCTATATTACATTTATATAACCTCATATTAGGAACAGATGCTACATGATGATCATCTGCTTTCTTCTGTAGAATAAGAAAAGAAACAATTGTGGACATCTTCTAGTTAAGCTGGCAAGAAATTCTACTTCCTAATCAATAAGGAACATGACTGTGGAAAGTGAGGCTGGATTAGTCCCAGCAAACTGATGTCGTGAAATGTGTTTTTAAAGTAACCTGTGTATGAATTAATTTCTTTCTGCCCTCAATGGTGTGCCAAAGCTGTCTCGACACAAGCACTTAGCCAAAGATCACTCTCCAGACCTGTATTCTCTGGAACTGGCTGGTTTGGAAGAGGTTGGAAAACGATACGGGGAAGATTCTCAGCAGTTCAAGGATGCTTCTCAAATTCTTGTAGACTCTTTGCAAAAGGTATACTTTCTACCTAATGAATAAAACTCACAGGAATACTAAGGAAATAATTTTTTTGTGTTAACTACAAGGGAGTTAGTTTATTGACTGTCTTCTGCTTTGAATTGTCACTTCATTAGTGATGGCTTGATGCCATCATCACTTGATGCTTGTTTTTGTTTGGTTTTTAAAATGCAGTTGTTCAGTTATAAAATCGAATGTTACAATTTGCCATTCTGGAAAGTGCTGACATGATTCTACAATGTGTTAGATATTTTGCGTAAAGGAGTAGGAATATATTGATTGAAACCATATATCAACATGACTCGATATGTTTGTTTTTCCTAAATAAATATCTTGCACTTAAACCCACCAGTATGTCTCCCAAAAACTGGCTCTCAGAAATGTGGAAATATCTTTATCCCAGGGTACAAGTGGTTAGTTTCCCCTTGCCCACAAAGCTGTATAAATCTAAATTTCCAAGCCTCTAAAATAACCGCTGTTCATCTGTCAGTGTGCTCGAAAAAGTAATTCTTTAGCAGGTCTTACGTAATCATTAGATAAAATCTTTATTAAGACCAGTCACTTTTGTGAGTTTCAAAAGCATGATGGAAAAGTGTAAAAGCATGAATTTGCTAAGCCAAATAACTGTCTTCTCTAAATGTTACTCTTTGGCCTCTTTGCAGTTAAGCAAATATATTTAAATACTAGACATATTAGCCTTTGGATCAGATTAAAATATTCAGGTTCATAATTTCCCAGCGGAAGGTTGAGAACCTAAATATTTTGTTGAAACTGACAGACTTACAATTGGGAAACTATATGGGGGTGTGCCTTTTGTAAAAGGGATGAAGGAACAAATTTCAGTCCAGAAAGCAGTCATAAGCTACAGTCTGTTGAACAGTGGTTGAGGGGTTTTAAAGAGATGTTGTAAACCAGGTGAAAGTTGGCACTTTCTTAGTGGAATTCTAAAATAGTGTAAATTTTTACCACTTTGCATAAGCTTCTTATTCCTGAAGCTGGCATCTTGTCGTTTAGTACATCTTGCTAACAAAACTCTTTGTAATTCCTGGCTACAGTGTAGATTTTAAATTAAATCACTTTTGCTTTTCCAGTTTGCAGATGAGATGTTTAACCTGTATAGTGGGAATGCAGTAGTAGAAGTGGTGGCTGTGAAGACATTTAATTCTCCCCTCATGAGGAAGACTCGCTCCATTCTCCAGTCTTCACAGGTAGTAGATGCACATTTTTCTATATATCATTTATTGAAAGTGATCCAAACTGCATCACTTCTTCATTTGAGCGTAACTTTTTTTTTTAAGGGCTAGAATACTGGCTATGATTTGAAGGGTGTGAAGAGGTCAGCTTACCTGTCTTGATCTTCACTTAATCATACAGTAATGTAGGTTGAAGAGGGCTGCTGGAGGTCATCTGGTCCAACCTACTGCTCAAAGCAGGATTAATTTAGGAGTTAGGTCAGGCTGCTCAGGTCCTTGTCCAGCCAAGTTCTTGAAAAGGCCATGGCCGGAAGTCCTAGAGCCTCTCTGGACAGCTTGTTCCAAAGTATTAACCACTTTCACTGTGAAAACTTTTTCCCTTATGTCATGTTAGAATTTGCATTTCTGTCGTTTTCTCCCCAGTACAGTAGTGCATGCAACTCCTGCCTCACGGGTGGGGAAAAAATTGTTTTCCTTGACTTGCTGCCTACGCTCCAGATGCAGCCCGGGATGCAGTTGCCCTTCGTCACTGCAGGGGCACGCTGCTGACTCCTGTTCACCTTGTCCACCAGGACCTCCAGGTCCCTCTCTGCAGAGCTGCTGCCCAGTCCGTCAGTCCCCAGCCTGTGCTGTCACGTGGGGTTATTCTGTCCCAGGAGCAGGGCTTTGCGTTCGTCCTCATTGAATTTCACGAGGCTCCTGTCAGCCCATTCCTTTGGATTCCATTGATGTCAATCACATAATCACTCTTGCATTTTGTGCCCTAGCATCAGAATTGTCTAGACAAAAATGCATCTCTCCTATTCAGATTGCTCAGATTTTCGATGTAGTCGGAATGTGTTTTGTATGCAAGCTAACTTTTAAAGTAATACACTTACTTTCTTTATTACAGAGCGAAACAGAAAATCCATACAACCTTGCCTATCCGTATAACTACAACTACTCTGTAATCTTCAACATTATTCTGTGGATGATGATAGGTCTTGCTTTAGCTGTGATAGTTATCTCCTACAACCTCTGGAACATGGATCCTGGGTATGACAGCATTATTTATAGGATGACAAATCAGAAGATAAGAATGGATTGAACTACACTGTGTTTCAGCGCAAGGAAATGATGGAGAGTAAGGTCTCCTTTAAACTGTGTGGAAAACAAATATTCTGACATGGTTAATTGTGGAATTTTTTAAAAGGTGTATTTATTTCTAAGTTGGCTTTTTTTCCCTCTCAAGCCTATTTTAAATGTTAGTAGTAGCACCAGTTGGGATTTAGAAATTGAAATCTGCTTGTTTAAAAAAAACAAAACACAACAATCCCCAAACTAATTGTTACTGAAGTAACATCATTCCTTTTTTTTATCATGTAACATGAGTTTTTGAAATGCCCTGTACTGCCTGTGACTGTGTGCAAAACAGATAAATTGAAATTATGATAGCAACATGTTGTTTGAAACTTTTACACTGGAAGATTAGAAATTATAGCTAAATTGTTGTGTTGTATATTATGAACCAGTTGTAAATGTTTGATGTAAATATTTATAATGGCTATATGTAACTTCAGAGAGGATAGTAATTATTCTTTAGTAAAATACTAAGTATAGAAATATTTCTACAAGACTACGATTCTAGTGGCACAAATGGCATTTTGATCTCATGTCAATGGCTCAGATGTAAGCTGTAGGCAGAAGGATCCTTTACCTAGAACTTTTAATGATTTGGAGGTAAATAACACTAGTGTGGCTGGTCTATACAGTGGAGAGTCTATAAATATTGAAGTAGCACCAGTCTGATCGCGGTCTAACGTCACATAGGGTTGAAAGTTCCTATTATGATGTTTCATATTCCTTCCATTTGTGTTGATGTTATTATAAAAAAACCTAAATCAATTCTTTTTGATGATAAGAGTGGACCAACACTTGATTTAAGTATACCTGGATTATAGTCCTGCTTCAACCATTCAATAAAACAAAGAACAGTTGTTCTGGAATGCATTTATTCTTTGTGGCTTCATAGGTGTGGCTACTTTTATTTAGTATTAGCTCAGCTGAATAGAGTAGGTGCCGGCAGCCTCCTGTATGTGACAGTGGGCCCAAGTCTGTAACAGTTTAGTTTTAACTGCCTTGCAAAAGCAAACGTTGGAAGATCACCTTGTATGGATTAATTTTCCTAAACCACGTAGTGAGTGTAGTTAAAACAAGTGGTTAATCTTTGGCCTGCATCTTTTTTAGAACAACCTACCTTTTAGAAACTCGCTTGCTCTTGTGGTAAAAGGAATTCTCCAGACTACAGCGACGTGAATGGAAACTACTTTTTTCATCTTGTTGTCCTCTGATGTGCTGAACTTTCCCTGTTGTTAGGAGAGATTTGTTCCGCTTCCAGAAGAGATCTGCTTATTGAATTAATTTGTCTCATTTATTGGGAATGTCAGATTTGGAGGGGTTGAAAGTCGTTCATGTCTTGGAGATCCTGGACAGTGCTTCGTGTTGAATTGAGTAACGTGCTGCAGCTTTGTCCAAGTCCAGGAAATCCAGTTTAGTATGTTACAATCATTTGAAATGACTTTTAATGGCACTTAAAGTTAATCTGGGTGATTAAGATTGATAGATAGAAAGGAAGAGTTGCACTGCCAGTTTCTCTGACAAGAATGTGTAGTCTAATTGTTGAACATTCTGTAGCACACTTGCAGGGCTTTGAGAATCAAATCCATCTGATGAAGCTGTACAATTTTATCATGAAAACAATTAAAATACAGCTCTGTCATCCCGTTTGATAGGCATGAACCCTAATCTTTTAAGTAAACTATTACGTGATAGCCTATATGTTGTTTTAAATTTCTTTGGCTGTTTTGAGATCACTTAATATGGAAGACAATACCCC
>NW_008824306.1:1820900-1828178 GCF_000699105.1 Pygoscelis adeliae | reverse complement strand
CATGATCTGGGGTGAGAAAGGGGGTAGTACATTAATAGTAGGATTTTTCCAGCTGAACTATACCTTTAAAAAATTACCTATGTGGCAGGAGGAAGAATGACGACTGTCAGGTTACTGTGAGATTGCAGGCACCAGTTTGCAGGGAAAGGTTAACAAACACAAAGGTAAACGCTCGGGGAATATTTAGAAGCTTGCATTGTTTCCAGCTGTCTTGGACATAAAGCAGTTGAAATAGAGTAAGCCACTTTATGGGATTCTGCTTGTCCTAAGCGATACTAAGACATTTAAAATGCTAAAATACTCTTTAAAGAACAATGCCGCAATAGGTTCCCTGATATTTTAAACCACTCTCTGAAATTTTGAATTACCAATTTACAGTTGTTAAGTCTTTTTATATCAATTCCCTTATTCCTTAAGGAGATGCTTCAGCTGTATTTCTGAGACTTGTTGCATGAACTTTCTGGTCATTGCAACATCTTTGCTACAATGTACAGCGATCGCAAAATGTGCTAAGGTGACCCTATGTACTGTTAGAAATGAGGAGCTCCGCTCTGCCACAAGAGTAAAGCTGCCGTAAATCATTTAAGACAAATGGGAAGCATTATTGTGACAGACTTTCTGAAGAACCTCTCAGAGAGGTTCTGTCATATGGAAGAACGGTATGTCTGGGGTAAAAATATACCACATCGTGATTCTGATAGGCCAAGCACTGTAGCGTCAAAGTTCGATCTCCTCTTTCACCTGCTTTTATCAGCAATAAGTAACTCAAATTGCAGCTTGGTAGAGAGTGTTTCAGCAAGGCCTTTTAAGGAGGTAAAAAAAAAAAGGGGGGAATAAAACACGTTGCACATCTACTATCTAGTACTAGGACTCCCAATGCTTTCGCAAGGTTAGGTGGTCTGGGCTGGGGGTTCTTCATTTTAAAGAAAGCGAAGTGTTGATCGCCTGAAAATTAGTCACGCTACAGACCTTTTGGTGAGGATTTACTTCAACTTGAGCTTCTTACTGGTCTATATTGAATTAATGCATTCCTAGTTTACTTAATTCAGAGGTTTAATCAGATTAATAGTCCACTTCAGATACTGGTGCAGAGTTTTACAGGAGGTAGGTTTTTTTAAAGTGACTGTATAATTAATTGTAAGTCTTTACGGTCTGCATGCCAGGTACACCTAGGTAGCTATACTGTAATCAGTCTGAAGTTGGCAGTATAGAGTTTGTTTAAATGCGGGATGTGCCGTTGAGATGGTCATCCTGTCAGCTCTGTTCCAGCTGCTTGCTGCTGCTGTAGGCTCTGGTTTTACTTTTTAAAGCTAGTCTTAAACTACTTTGAAGGGCACATTTGAATTCCCACTTCCTGTGTTAGTGCCACATTTGTTCCTTCTCATGGCTGTAGGCCCCCAGCTGGTACTAAAGGTGCTTTTGAGCACTCTAATGGGTGCTATTTCTTAAATACCAGTTGCTTTGTGCAGCACGAGCTACTTTTTGAACCACTGTAAAGCTGCTGTGCTGTAGTTTGAGCTAGGTAAGCAAGACACGTTATATTGTACAACAGTACTGGTCCTTAACTGCTAATCAAACAGGCAATTACAATACCGATTCCCTGAGCCAGGAATAGCCTTTTCATACTTAGAATTCAGTTAATTAGAATGAAAGTGCTGTCAACACCATTAGATCTGCTGTTGATAGTTCTCTTTAAATTTAATCATCCCAAGAACATAAATTCCAAAGATTTATGTGATGTGGCAGAAATCATAGCTTTTGTGTACAGTGCTATCAGGAAAGCAACGAAGCTTTCATGTGAAGCTCTGTGAAAGAAGACAACAGTGAGAGCAGCAGCTCAGTTTGTTTTCCAAAGGGAAGTTATCACTGTTCTTTTGAGGCACTCCTGCGAGGCCGAGGGAGGGAGAGGGATGCAAGGAAAATATAGCCTGTGTTGGGATCATGTCTGCTGGAAGTGAGAAAGGCAGGAGAGTCATCATGCAATATTCAGCAGCAAGCAACTTTCAGCCAGGCAGGGAAAGGCTCCATACAGTGCTGTCTGTAGGATTTAGGATGTAACTGCTGCAGGGAGCGGTGATCTGGTCACCAAAGAGAGTTTTTCCTTGGGGAGCTTGGCCGCTGGCAAAAAGGGTGAGATGTGTTTGATTGGGCCTGCTTCAGAGCTTAGTCGTATACTGTCCGGTATTTGGACTGGGGAGTACCTGGAGTCCAGGTAGCCGTCCTCATGAAGTGCTGCTATTTCTGAAAAAGGAGAGAATTCCGAGTCAGAGCTGAAGCCTGAGCATTGCTTTTGATACTTAGATTGAAAAGTGAAAGTAAGCCATAAAATAAAGGGTTCTTAAAAGAGTCAGTATGCTGCTTTTCCTAGATAATCCCCCAAAGTGTAAACTTGGCAGAAGGGAGGTGTAATCTAGGCTTTGCATATGCCTCAACTGTCCAGACTTCTCAGTGGCAGGCATGGGAACTTTCAAAGTTCTTCCAGTCAACGTGCTGCTGTTGCAACACACAGACAAGGGAAGCCTAAAACAGATCTGAAATGCGTAAATGTTACTGTTATTATTTAAAAAAAAAAAAAAAAAAAAAAAAAAAAGTGGAAATGAAGAAACCATGTTGCAATGCAAATGTTGGGCAACCTTGCAAGGGATTGCTGGGACTGGGAGGTCAGCCTTAAGGGAGGCGACAAGGGCACTGCCAGAGTCTAGCGTAAGGACATAACCATCTGTCTCAGAACAAAAAGCCCCACAACAACAATGACCTTTTGAATCCTATTACTGACACAATCTTTTTGGCTATGGCGAAGTGGGTGCTTTGAGCTAAAATTTGCAAATGTTCTCTAGAAAAAAACAAATTTTGTGCTCAAGTAAGGGATAGGGACTGCCCTGCACTTTATATTTTCTCTTCTGCAGGCCCTGAACCATATTCTTAAGAATTTTCATCTTTGTAGAGGGGGAAGAGGGAATCCACACAAGTATTGCAGGACAGAAAAGGAAGCAGATCAAGGAAGATGGAAGTGGAACTACAGGATTTCAAATCCGGCAGAACAAAAGAAACTGGAATAAATGGGGAACCCAGAAATTTATTTCCTGTCCTGTTCTGCCACTAATGCAAGGTGTTGCTACAGAGGAACTACACTTGCAAGGTGGTAAACTATAAAGGGCTTCTGCAGCTCACGGTGCGAAGGATGGAAGAGAAATGGGTGAAAGCTAGCCAGCGTACACAGAAACCAGCCCTGCTCCTGCAGGGATACGGCGTGTGCTGTGTCACTGGCTCGGAGAGCAAAGACTCCCAGCAACTCCCTTTCCGTAGAGCTAGCACAGACGCTGGCACCGCTGCCACCAAACCCTCTCCAGGCACTGCTTGCAACCACAGACCACAGCGGGTCTCTGAGCTGGGACCGCTCCTGGGCAAGTCTTTGGTCTTGCTGTAAATGACTGCAATCTCCTGGTCCAGTGACAAATTTGGGCCTCTCGGCTTGTGTTCTTTTTTTTGGGGGGAAAACATCTGTAGTCAGTGGAGCACTAGCAGATACTACAACACTTCCCATACTTCTCAGAGACTCGTGCCCTGGCACAATGCAGCTGCTGTGAAATCACCGTGCTGTTCTTCCTACTCAGACTTGTGTAACACGTGTCCTGCCTGACCGATGGTGAGGTGCAGGGTACAGAAAGCCCAGGTGACCACATTCCTCTCAAATTAGCAGAGCAGAAACCGACGGATGGCGTGAAGCCGCGCACGCGAATGACCTGCTCCAGTGTTCTCTCCTACCTGCACTGCTGGAAAACCAATTGCTACAGATGGCGTCTGTCTACGATAGGCAGGAGATGGGTCTGCTGAAAGGCTGTCTGAAACCAGGAGCGGATAGGCGGTGCTCCGAAACTGATCAGAGATTCTGATAGATGTCTATGACAAAATTAGCAGGAATTCTTTTCTAGAATAGGTCAAAAAGGCACGCTAAACTGCATCTGTACTCAAGAGTGGTTGAGGACAGCTTTTAGAATGTAAATCCATCCTTAAATAGGGACATACCTTGCCAGTGTGCTTTCAGAGTTTAGAGATTCTTCTGTTGCTGAAGAACAGCTTCACACTAAAGGACGCTGGCAATCAACTTTAGTAATGCCATCGATGACACCCAACATCACCACAAATACAGAGCTAAGTTCTTGGCATGAATACACATCATCAAATATTTAGAATGCTTCATAAGGGAAATAAAATTCATGGTTGCACCAAATGGTTTTATAAAGGCAGTCGAATTCCACTTTAATTATGTTCCAGTGCATGAATTTATGATGACAAATTTACATGCCCTTAATCCAGTGAGCATATACTTTTCATTAGGCAACAGGGATAGGAGCAGTATGGCTGGGATAAACGCATAGTAATTTAGTTGGTAGCTTATAGCCAACCCTGCAAGGTCACTGACTTGAAAGACTTCAGTGTTGCCTACCTACTTGCCTGATCAACCCCCTTATTTTAAGGACTTCCTTAAAGTGCCATGGTCAAAGTACTCAAGGAATTGATAAAAAAAAGTCTGTTGCAATACCTGCGTAATCAATTACAGCATTTGGAACACAGCAGAGCTAAACGGGAGCTCTAACTACATCCTACAGTAGGTCATCAATCAAAATCTTGACTCATGTATAGCATCAGCTTGGAAAGAAAAAAACCTTTAAGCGATCAGACAGCATCAGACAGCTCTCGGCTCCTAAGAATCTATTTCTGTCGCTCTTAGTCTCTGCCGCAGCAAAAAAAGAGAGGGGGAAAAAAAAGATAAAAACAGCTGTACCAATTATTTTCAGTCGACCTATCATCTCAGACGTTTCAGCCAGTTGACAGAGCCAAGGGGAGGCAGCCAGACCCCACTGCCAGTGCTCCCCATAGCCGAGCTGCCACCTCCACAGCTGCCGGAGCACCTCGAACTGGGGCAGCCAACCCCGAGAAAGCCATCAGCTTTGCAAACAGGTGAGTTAGTATAACCTCAGCCACGTTGGTGAATGTGCAGCTCTGCCCTCCGGAAATCTTCAGGTTATCATACGTATCCTTGGGAGCAGAGAGGCTCTGTTTCATGGCTGAATGTGGCCTTGTTTCCAAGGGAAATAAGTCAGGGTAGCTCTGGGTAACCTGAAAGGAAAACGCGCTAGAAAAAGGAAGGGCAATCAACTGTCAGTCATGCAGAGAAGCGGATGGGGTGAGGAGGCATAACCAGAAAAAGCAAAAACTAAGATAAGCACTCTCTAGATATGAATTGGTCTTGATCTCTTTTGCATGCACACACGCGCGCACACATACACACAGAGTTATACTGGGCTTTGCAAATGAAACGGAAGAGGTTTCCTCCCCCTATTAAAAACATTACTTTTATTAAAAAGTGGAAATATTTTTACATTCTTTCCATATTTTAAAGGAGTTTTTTTTAAAAAGTACGCTCAATATTTCATAAAAATGAGGATTTATAAACTCAGAAGGCTAATAGGAATACATCCACCTAAAACGATGTCCAGTAAAAACATCTGCAGGGAAACTGTGCCCGTACCACTAACATCCCAAAGGTGATGCTATAAAAACTGGCTTTGATGTGTGTTACTTTTGGAGAAAACCAAAATAAGCGTACCAAAAATAAGCACAAGCGAATCAGGAAAATACGCATGCCGGGACACAAATAGCACCGTCAAGGCATAACGGCCTCAGTGTCAACCTGCAGCACAGCAGTCACTTTAATTTTGCCTTTGTCCCCTAACTACTGTTCTTTATCCAAGGGAATGGAAGAGTCAGTCCTAAAGGGAATTCGGAGGGAGTCACAGGGGCCAGGCACAAACCTGAAAGAAACGGTATCATCTCCTGCGGGCAGCTGCTGGTGCCGCGGGACACGCGCCAAGCCTGTGGTCGCCAGCCCCCTCCGTCCTCTTTCCTGACTTTTAGGGAGCCCGAGGGCAGAAGCTGCCAGCGTCCCCGCAGGGCCCCCGCGCCGCTGGGCACAGGCAGCCCCCAGCCCGCTGCCGCCGCCTCAGGCTTCCCCACGGCCCTTCGAGAAGCAACTTGCCCCAACGGCAGCGGAAAGCCTGAAACTGTAGAAAGTCGTTTCTGGGCCTCGCTCCCTCGAAGTCTGTCTTCCCTGCCACCTCAGGGCAGAGCCGGAGCCTCCTGGGCTCCTAGCGAGGAGCCAGCTGCCAGGCAAGCCGCTCCATCCCAGGAGCCTCGCTTGGGAAAGCAGCCTCTGACATGTCGCAATAGGAGTCATGATCACCGTCATGAGAGCGGCTTCCTCGTCTTGAACGGGCAGTCTAGATTTAAACATCACAAACAACAGTTCTGTATTTTAGTTCCTCCTCTGCTCCCTTTTCTTTTTTTTTCCCTTTTCTTTTTCTTTTTTTTCTCTTATCCCAGAGGTTCCCAGGAGTTCATCCACACAGGAATCACCTCTCTTTCTTCTTTCCACCCCGTGTTTGGCCACTTCCACGTGGCCAAAGCTTCTGAAGTATTCAGCTTCTGAAGTCCACAGCTTCTGAAATATTCAGATTGTTGGCAGTGGTAAAACAAGTCCCGGCTGCTATCATTTCCAGCGCTGTGTAGGAGTCATTAGTTACTGTAGCCCAAATTAACTATTTGGCAGAGGGGGAAAAAAAAATACTCTAAAAAGCTTAAGTCTTTAAATCCTATTGCCTGCCAAATTCCTTTATGAATTTCCCTGTTACATACAACATAACCTTAGCTAGAAAATAAATTCATTTACATTCTTACCTTCATTTTTTTCCTTCTCAAGCTCTTCTCCAGTCTCTTAAAATTTGGTTATGGTCATGTTTCTATTTTTCAAAGCATTGTAGCCCCTGCACTCCTTTCCTTCAAGAAGTTCTTTATAATCTGCATCTCTTGTAAGTGCTGGAGTAGCACAAATAGACAAAAATATTCTGATGGAACGAAGTATTACTACGTAAAGTGTCTCATTTTCCTGATCTCTGATGTCTAATGTGTGTTATCTAGTCAGAAATAAACATTTCCCAAGGACTGCAAAAAACAACGGTGGTTAAAATATTTTAAAAGCACAAGCTATGAATCAGAGTAGGGACCTAGAAAAGACCAAGCTACAGGAAACACCTGAAACAGGTTACGGCGGTGGCAGGTTGTTTAACATCCCCCCAGTGTTAAAAGCCGCTCAGGCCGGGACCGGTCAGCTTCTGGGACTTTTCCATCTGAAGAGCCGGCATTTTACCGCGTGCTGTTGTGAAAGCGGAGGCTCGGTAAGATGCAGGACAGACATCGTGTGAAAGGTCCGGTTGTTTC
>NW_008824306.1:1816074-1820338 GCF_000699105.1 Pygoscelis adeliae | reverse complement strand
GGGGGGCCAGCGCTGGACCACATCTCCATGCTCCGTGAGAGTTCGAACAGAGAGACAATAAAATCTCTGCCGTGTCCGACACTGAAACACCAGAAGGTTTTTTGGTGCTGAGAGTACAGAGGAAATAACTAAGTTTCCATGTCAGAAACAAATTTATGAAGATAATCTGTGAAATGAAACAAAGGTTCTCAGATTAAAGTCTGTGAAATGCCAGATTTTGGCAACGGGGCACTGATGGTCAGGACGTGGAGGGATGGAGGGAGGGACCCACGCACAGAGCGGGCACTCTTCCTCAAAGTGGACAAGGAGGACAGAAGCGGAAAACCCCTCCGATACAAAACCTTGGTTTTGAAATACTGAAAATATTCCCTCTGAAGGGATACTTCTGTGTCCTTACCGAGTGTACAACAGAGCCAGACAGCAAGTAACGGTGATATATTAAATAGTTAAAGGGAAAAATATTTCTCTTCCTTTTCTTATGGATCCAGGTATGTCCCAAGTAACCATGAGGTTAAAAGTACTCATATAAATTGAAAGCCTACTACAAATTTTAGGAAAATACGTGGAACGCAGAGAAAGCTAGGCTGGAGGATATTTTTCCCCAGAAAAACCAACACTTCATTTAAAAGAACACTTCCACTGTCATTATAAGAATTGCTGTTTAAACAACAACAACAACAACAAGAAAAAAGCCCCCACAAAAAATACCTCACTTGCTAAAGGTAAAATTAGATTTGTTCTATCAAATCATGTGTGACAATAGAAGAGTGGAGGAGGAGGAAATGCCACATTTGCTAAAAGCTTTATTTTAACTCCTTATCTGTGGAGGAAAACAACAAAGAGCTGTGCAGGGAGGAGGGCTGGAGGAAGCTGTTAGCCAGACAATAGCAGAGACTGTCAAAAACAGTCTTATTTAGAGCAGGAAAATGGGGTTCTGACAGCACAGGTTTTGTAAGTGCATATCCAAAATTAAAGGTCAGAAATTACCAACGTGGGCAGCAGTTCACAACTGAAGCCCAGCTGTTTGCTTTTTCTTCCTAAGGCTCCCACGTCAGCTTCTGCCCAAAGACTTCAAGGTGCAAGAGTGAAA
Organism: Pygoscelis adeliae; assembly: GCF_000699105.1. Lineage (NCBI taxonomy): Eukaryota > Metazoa > Chordata > Aves > Sphenisciformes > Spheniscidae > Pygoscelis > Pygoscelis adeliae. The sequence goes on along the minus strand of NW_008824306.1, from coordinate 1,819,248 downwards.
TAGAGGCGTTACAGGGGAAAAAAAAAAAAAACCCAAAACAATTTCTCTGTGCAAAACATTATCAAAGCAGTCAAACACAGCCAAATTTGGGACAACGCGGCGAGGTCCAGCAGGTGGGTTCACCTAAAGTAAAAATAAAGTGGCGTGTGTGTGTACGTGCATGTCAAGCATCCCCACCCCCCCCACCCCCCGCTGGAAACTAAGGGGTTAAACACGTCTTCCTTTCGACCTGGGTTCAAAAAAAAAAATTTTTAAAAAAAAAGAAGTCGTCTTTCCCACAGTCAAAGTGTTTATGGAGTTCAGGAAGGCTCCGTGCAGTCCTGGGCCCAGACCTGTTCTCCCTGAGAAAGGTCTCCTCCGGCGGGCTCCGGCGGGTGCCAGCCGGGAGCAGGCTCCTCAGGACACCTCTCGCTCAGTTAATTCTCCGTGGCTGGCCTGTTCCTGCACAGCTTGCGTGATCTTCCTTCCGTCAGCTTTAACCTGTGCTCTGCCAATCCCTGAACCAGGCTAATCCTGCGTGTTTTAGCATGTGGGGCACCCTGGCAAAGATTTGGGATGGGATGCAGGGGGGGTACTTTTATTTATTTGTTTGTTTGTTTAAATGCCCGTGCACTCAAAGGTGGAGGAAAACTTGGAAAATCAAAGAGAATCAGAGTAAGATTTTGATGTCCTTCCTTAAAAACTAAGGTATGAAAAGCACTGGAGTAAAACAACGATACAAGCTGGTCAGCCTCACTTTCTGTTCGTTGCTGTTGATTAGCACAATGTTGCTTGTGTTCAGATTTGCAAAAACACAACCGTGTTCACGTTGAAAACAAAATCCAAACAACAAAATCCAACCCCAAAACCCAGTACCCCCATCTCCGCTATCTCCACTGGAATTAGAATTTGCTTAAAAGATTAATTTTGTAACAATCCCATTTAAAACTTTTAAATTTCAAATTTAATTTAAATTTTAAAATTTCCTCGCAGTGTTAAATAAAACTATGTAGGCATAAATAGGCTTTCAAATAATTACATTTTCTCGAAAACCCCATAATGACAGGTTGGCTTTATTATTTTTTAAACCATTTCCTTGTATAAGCCTTGCTAACTTAAGTCCTCCAGAGTCATAGTGTGATGCATGCAAAATCTTGACTGTAGGACAAAAAGCTCCAAGAAACTGAGATGGGGAAAAAAAGCAGAGGAAAAAGAAATTCCTTTTAAAATTCCTTTTCTGGAATTCAGTTTGGTTAGTTTGGTTAACTGAGGAGCCCTGCTGCTGGCAGAGGCAGGTAAGAAGTGTCTGAGAGTGCTGCATATCTGCGCCAAGGAGCGAGAGAGCAGCTCACGAATGCCGACAACGGAGGCAAAGGCGAATACGCGAGGCCTTCCCTGCAAAATTGCCATGACGGACTAGAACAAGAGAGTTGTGAGACGGAGAACATTTCTGATCCCTTTTGGAGGGATTCCAAGTTTGCCACTTGGCAACCTAAAAATCTGCCTTTGCTCGTGCAGGCCTTCATCAGCAAATACTTCGTTTAAGGTCAAACAAGGAATCCTACAGAGCTATCTGCCTGCTGCTTTCCTAAAACTAACCTCTCTAAAATGATAAACTGAGTTTGACGGGGAGAGTTGAAGTACCTTCTCAGACAGCCTCTCCTGCTCTTCTAGATTTCTTGAAGTCTCTCCTTTATTAACTCCTGCTCTATTATTTCATTTGCTTGCACGGAGATCAAGCACCCTCCCATCTCTTCTTCCAATCCACCTCATGGATCTGCCTCCTCCTGTGCATGGACAACCCAACCCGATGACCTGTCTGAGGCACGAAGAGGAGAACAGAACAGAACGCCAGCCCAGGAGAGATGTTCCCGCTCCTTCTCAGTTGCAGGGAGGTCGTCCCAGCGCCTGGGGCTGGGAGAGCGGCCGTGGGGAAGGGGAAGGAGGGAAGCAGCTGGGGACAGTCCCTCCACCCAGCCCGTGGTAGGTCCTCCCCATGATTCTGGACACCCCTGTGCCAGCCTGCGCTGCGCTCCTCCCTCCAGCTCCCTCCACTCCTCCCTAACTTTAAGCTAGGTCTCTAAAAGAGAGCTGTGGCTGGGTGGATTTTGTTGTCGTTGTTCTTGCAAGAGAACAAATCAAGATGCTTCTAAAATCACAATTTAACAGCTGCTGCCTGACTGTGGTCCTAACCCTGCCCAAAGGGACTGGAGCTCAGAAACGAGATGGAAAAGGGGCAGTTTTTTACTTGGATGCTTAAAAATACCACCTGTCTCACTCATAGCTTCCTGTGGCTGACATAATCTCTGTAGTGCACCACAAAGCTCAGAGCAGTGAGGATCTCCAAGAGCCTCCCCAGGGGATACTGAGCGGACTTGTGAGTTTAGGCAAAAGCACGTAACTTTAAGATGGAGCCTGCCAAGTTTATAAACAGCATTTTACAGCGTGTTTGCCTGCAATGGATCTGGGTTTGGAGACACGGGAGGTCACTGCCAGCCCTGTATTTCTCACTAAATGCAAAACAGAACCCCTTGTTTTACCTTTTTTTATAGCTGTATGAGCGGTCAGGCCTCTGGCAGCTTCTGCAACGTGCACAGTGAATCTTGGGTCTCCCTCCCAAACCCCTTCAGCCAGGAGGAAGAAGAAACTCATTTCTGCAGAACGCATCAGGTCATTGCAGCCTCCAGTCCTCCAAGGAGAAGGTGAAGAGCAGCAGCAGTGCCACTGCAGGGCCACGGCCTCTCTGCACCCGGCACTGGTACTGCTGCCCACAAACACCTTGCACAATGTAGGGCTGTACAGTACTACATATCAGGAAAGAAAAGAGGACTCCTTGGAAATAATCTGGTCAGGATGACCTCTGTGAGTTTCTGCTGATGTCTGTCTGTCTCTGAGGCAGTCACAGAAGTTAAAAAGATGGAGGAGCGCTGCTGCGTCCCACCAATCTGGCCCCAAAACTTTCTTCTCCCACAAGCTAGGTAAACCTGCGCAACAAAACCCACACAGCTGATGGGTCACCTTGGGCTTCAGCTGCAGACTGTCCAGCGTCAGTACCTGACCGTGAATGCCACTGACGTTTCAAGGTCATATCATCTGAAGTAAATGAAACAAACTGGAATAATCCTCTTCCAGGATGCCCAGAACATGCTCTTTGCTAGTCAACAGCATGTCTGAATAAGAGGTTGATTCCTTCAG
>NW_008824306.1:1804279-1816053 GCF_000699105.1 Pygoscelis adeliae | reverse complement strand
AGCTGCTGACTTTTCAGTAAGAGTTGAACGTGGACGGTACCATACTGCGCCAAACTGTGCAGCGAGCAAGAGGCAGGACGTTGTATAGGCAAACTTTTCTTTTAAAGCACCCATCTGCAACAAAACAAATGCAGAGAAACAAATGCAGAAGTGTGTAGAGGAAAGCAACTTAGAAATCTGGATTCAGGCCCAATGAACGTGCTTTCAAATCTAAGATGAATTCAAGTTCACTATGACCAACTGTGTATAGACCTGGATACCTGCAGCATAGAAAAGAATGAATTTATTTCTGAAGCTTGCCCTGCTCCCCATTTGTGAGATAGATACCACGAAAGGAAAAACACTACCCAGCACAGCAGTCGCTCCCAAGGTAAATTCCAGCCCACAGAAATCAAAAGGAATTTAACATTTCTGAGCATCCAGAGCTACCCCAAACACACATATTACGCTCGTGCATTCCACATGGAGCTACGTGACGGTGAGGGACTGCACCTACACTGCTACATGAGAGGAACAGGACCCATCCTGGGCCCTTCGGACAAGTGGCCCCGACTGACTCACACCCACACGCATCCATGCCCACCCTGAGCAAATTCAGCTTGTGGAGAGCTAGCCGGAGCGGTTCCGCACAGAACCGGGAAGCTTGCTAGCCAGTAGGCTCTGCAGGTCATCACGGCAAGCCCGGGTTCGCTCCCTGGCCCACTTTTATTTAGCAGGGGAAAACATGCTTGAACTGAGCCCACCATTCGGGGCCTCCCGCTAAGCAGAAAATTCAGTAGCGTGATGTCCTGGTTTTGGCAGGGATAGAGTTAATTTCCTTCCTAGTAGCTGGTACAGTGCTGTGTTTTGGATTTAGGGTGAGAACAATGTTGATAACACACCGATGTTTTAGTTGTTGCTAGGTAGTGTTTACACTAGTCAAGGACTTTTCAGTTTCTCCTGCTCTACCGACTGAGAAGGCTGGAGGTGCACAAGAAGCTGGGAGGGGGCACAGCCAGGACAGCTGACCCAAACTGGCCCAAGGGATATTCCATACCATGTGACGTCATGCTCAGTATATAAAGCTGGGGGAAGATGAAGGAAGGGGGGGACGTTTGGAGTGATGGCGTTTGTCTTCCCAAGTAACCATTACGCGTGATGGAGCCCTGCTTTCCTGGAGATGGCTGAACACCTGCCTGCCCATGGGAAGTAGTGAATGAATTCCTTGTTTTGCTTTGCTTGCGTGCGCGGCTTTTGCTTTACTTATTAAACTGTCTTTATCTCAACACACGAGTTTTCTCACTTTTACCCTTCCGATTCTCTCCCCAATCCCACTGCGGGGGGGAGTGAGCGAGCGGCTGCGTGGTGCTCACTTGCCAACTGAGGTTAAACCACGACACGTGACCACTGCGGGTTCCCAAGAGCTGCCTGGCAAAAGCCGAGGTCTGTGGTTCGGTTTCCCCAGCCGACTCCTGCATCCCTGCTGGTGCAGCGCGACAGGGTGGAGAGCACAAGAGGTGTTTTCCCATGGCAGCAGCTGCCAGGAGGGTGCTGTTGGGATGGCCGCTCAGCAAACGGCTCCTCGTATGGTGCCCTGACACGTTAACCGAGAGCTGAACTGGAAGACTTGAACCCAAGAGAGCGCAGTAGGTGGAAAGGGTAGAGCTAGGTTCAAATACAGGTTAGGTCTCAGCTGGTGGAAAAGCTGGCTGCTCCCCTCTGGGCACTGAGGTGACAGCTAAGCAGGACCTGTGGCTAAGATGGGCTCAGCCAGGCTGCTTCAGTGTGGGGGGAAAGATGTCTCAGTAGTATCTGAAGTTACATTTCAGTTTTCACACAGTAATGTTACAAAAATACCTATTTTAACATAGCTAAATCCTTCGGAAACGATCTGCTTTGCAGGCTGCCCAAATAGTTAAGGCATACATCCATTTTACCTTTTTTTTTCCAAGCTCATTGGTGCCACATATATACAAACACTTCTTTTCCTTGCAGCTTTTGATGGGAGAAGGGCAGGGGATAGATTTAATTAAACAAGATCTAGTCTGTCCTGCTAACGGATGTCTTAAAAGATCAGTAAGTAAAAGTGTTAGCTCTTATTTAATAGCACCAGTGTGTGATAATTGTAATATTGTTTGGTACTGTGGAATTGCTTCTGTGGAGGTACACAAGGAACAACACGGCTTCTCAGCTGTGCATGAAAATCATGACGCGTTCCTACAACATTACAGCACTTCACGAGCAGAGGCCTGATAAGCATAAATCGGGAGAGGAGTGGCTGGAGGGCAGCCCTGCAGAAAGGGATCTGGGGGTGCTGGTCGACAGCAGGCTCAACAGGAGTCAGCAGTGTGCCCTGGCAGCCAGGAGGGCAAACTGCACCCTGGGGTGCATCAAACACAGCATGACCAGCCGGTCAGAGGAGGGGGCTGTCCCGCGGTATTCAGCGTTGGTGCGGCCTCACCTGGAGTACTGCGTGCAGTTCAGGGCACCGCAATTTAAGAAGGACATGAAGGTCCTTGAATGCGTCCAGGGGAGGGCAACAAAGCTGGTGAAGGGGCTGGAAGAAATGTCCTGTGAGGAGGGGCTAAGGGCTTTGGGCTTGTCTAGTCTGGAGAAAAGGAGGCTGAGGGGCGACCTCATTGCTCTCTACAGCTTCCTGAGGAGGGGAAGTGGAGAGGGAGGTGCTGAGCTCTTCTCCCTGGGATCCAGTGACAGGACGCATGGGAATGGTTCAAAGCTGCGCCAGGGGAGGTTTAGACTGGACATGAGGAAGCATTTCTTTACCGAGAGGGTGGTCAAACGCTGGAACAGGCTTCCTAGAGAGGTGGTCGATGCCCCAAGCCTGTCAGTGTTTAAGAGGCATTTAGACAATGCCCTTAATAACATGCTTTAACTTTTGGTCAGTCCTGCAGTGGTCAGGCAGTTGGACTAGATGATTGTTGTAGTGCCCTTCCAACTGAAATAAGTCTATTCTATGTAACCTCGAGGAGCAAGACGGGAGCTCCTGTGCAGAGCGGCACCAGAGACACCACCAGCAGCTCCCAGCTCCGCGCCAGGCTGGCTCTGTCCCCGCTTTGGCGGGATCGACATTGCACAGATCTGTGCCGAAAGCACAGCAGGGCCCAGGCTGGCCCGCAGCCCCCCAGCCGCCCCCTCCCTCCCTCTGCTGCAAAATCAGCTTCAAAGGATGGGAGCACTTTTCTCTGTCTCTCTTAAATGCAGCACTTAAGGTTTGCCTGCTGCTTTGCAAGCTTGCCAGCTGCTTTCAAGGCTGTATTCGTCACAGAGGAAGCCTCAAAAATAAAGATGCAGAAAGGAGCACGCTGCCCGATCAGGGAGCAGCCCCCGCGGCAGCAGGCAGGGCCGGCAGGGGGGGGGCGGGCCAGGCTGCTGGGAGGCCGGCCCTGGCCTGTGGGGTGCACTAGCCGGAGCACCAGGCAGGTGGGGGGGCTGCAGGCAAGAGCTGGGGGCTTGGCACTGGGCTTCCCTGCCCATACACACCAGGTTACGGCAATGCGGAGACGCGGGCGCTTCAAGGCCACAGTGCAGGTTTCCTAACGGCAGGGTAGGACTCCTCATTTATTTTTGATTAGCTGAAGTGGCCCCGAGAGGGATTAGACATCAGGGAGGCAGGCGCATCCCCAGGCGTGGCGGAGGAGAGGGACCTGGACCCGCTCTGCCCTGGGAGCTGCCTGCCCTAACACACGGCAAGGGTGTCAGCAAAACCCTTCCCCACCTCAGACCGGCCTATTAGCACACCATTTTTTTGTAGTTTCTGACAAACTCCCCCTTTAGCCTCTGCTCTCCAAAAGAAAGCCTCGGGTGCAGCTGAAACTCCCCCGCTCCGGTATTTGCAGCCTCGATAACGGCCTTTTAAAAACATGTGTGGTGGTGGGCAATCGTAGGAGGAGTAAAACCAGTCAACGAGAGCCCTATTTCACATAGCAGAGACCATTTTCCCCGCAGCACTTGCTTACGCCAGTTGCTCCTGGCTACGTGCAGGGGCCCTCCGGCAAAGTGTGAGGGGAAGGACGGTCCTGCCCGGGGGGGGGGGGTCTGCCTCCACCGCCTCCGGAGGCCCCTCCGAACTCCATTTCTTGGGGCAGGAATTGAAGCTGTCCAGGCTTAAGCTGCCGTAGCTTTCCGCATCCGTGCCGCTCCGCACAGCCCCCAAGCAACACGAGTACAACCCTTCCTCGCTCAGCATCTCTTATCTTTCCGAGCAGCAGCCGGACGTTTCCTGTAAAACCTATGACGCGGGGTCATTTCCCAAAGAAGTTAATCACCGCTCCGGAAGAATGTGAGGGGCTGGGAGTACACGGGGAGAGCGTCACGCGGGGAAGGGCAGCACAGCACTGCTTCCTGGGCTTGCGACGCTCCTGGAGGCAAAGTTAAGTCTTAAAAACCTTCCCAAAAAATTATGATCTACCCATTGAACGCTGAAGCGCCAGCGGCTGTTGGAGCGTCTTAGGGAAAGCCCCGCAGTAGTTGAAGTCAATGTGATTTAACCTAAATGCGAAACTCTCAATTATATTGCTATTATGGGGTTACACAGCAGTCACAGCTTTGTAACTACAGTCTAGATGCTACGTACGGTTAATACGTTTCAATTACACATTAATTTCAAGAAATATGTTCTTACCTTAAACACATTTGAAATTCTGTGGTACATGGAAAATTTGGGCCAGGGGAACAACTAAAACCACTTGAGCTAAAATAACCAGTTTAGCACAACGTCTGAAGTGACACCTTTGACAGCTGAATCATAAATCTGATTAAAATGACCCAAATATTCTCCTAGTAGTCTATCTGCTATTTTTCACACAGAAGATTTTGCTTTAAAATGCCCGCTAACTAGGGTAACTTTCAACTAATAGATGAAACTGAGCACATGCTTAGAGACAAACTATAGCCCTTGAAAGAAAAACAGCATCTACTTTTATGGAGCTTTGTTTTGTCTCAGCTACTTATTATCAGAACTTGTTTCCTGCAATCTTTGTAAACTCAGTTAAAACACCTGCGGTCTCAAAAGCAACCTGCAGGACACTCAAACGTGTAAGGATAGCAAGTAATTTAAACTTAGTTTCAAGCAAAAAAACCCCCCAAACCTCACCTTGATTCAGCTCCTTGTCTGAGTGTTTGTGGGGCTCAAAAAAGCCTCTCCCCGCCTTTCTGTATTAAGAAAACCTTTAATATGATCAATGTTTGTTATCTGGAAAGTCACAAAGGCTACTGCTGTCACCTGGGATGGCTTTTTGGATAGTTAAAAAGTCGCGTGTTCCCATTTGACACTGGCTAACACTGCTATGCCAGCAACTGAACTGCGGATCAGTTCAGAACTGCTATTTTTCTCTGTGTAATTCAATTTCTCTCACGCTTGTCCCACAGGCAGGTTTGTCAGGAACAATCTACGGGTACCGCACAGGAGTCACTGCAGCATTTCTAGTGAAAGAAACGGACAACCGAATCTCCTGTAACAATTAAAATCTACAAATAGTCCCAATGCAGCAGGTAGGTGTAACATCTGGCTACCAGAAAACTAGACTGAACGCATGAAAATCTAAACTTAAAACCGTACTTGTAAATACACACCGTCATTTCTTTGAAAGGAACAAGTGTCACTGGTCAGTGGGAAATGCTTCCTTTTACTAGCAGCGTTTTCCTTGAGGATTTAATTATTTAGGATAAAGGCATAAAATGTGGTGTATGTTAAGAGAAGTGGTGCGTATAACATAAAATAAAATTCAATCTTCCCATAATCTCAGGTTGGGAATGTCAGTTCATGACCGTCTGCCACAAGTTTACGTGTTTTGTTTTCTCCGCCCTATGGGCAGACCTTCCCCCTCCCTTTTACTTTCAAGTGCTGAAGCTCTCGGGGGGCCTTTGCCCGCCAGCACGCTCACCTGCCCCTTGGCACAAAGAACAGCAGATGCTTCTCTGTGTATCCGAGCGCGGCTTTTAGGCATGGGAATGCTCAGACCTTGAATGCAGACTAGTAGCCAGGATAATAGCCAGCCTTTTTCAGGAATACTTGGATCACCTGCCAATTGTTTTAAAACATCAGCTTGGTTGTGAAAAGATAGAAATACAAAACCTTTCCAACTGAGTAGCAGCAGCAGCAGCAACATCATCTAAAGATTGGCAGGGTTTTCACTCCAGCGGATGAGTTTCGCATTTCAGAAGCGGAAACCGCACAAAAGATTTTAGATACACGGGTCAGAAGAGTACTGACTGATCAGTACCAACACCCACACCCACAGGTTCAAGGCTGAAATCTGAAGCGGACACCAACCAAAAGATTATTTCCAGTGGCAAGAGCTTTGAAAGAGACTCATTCATTCACAGGGAAGGAAGCGTTGCGACAGTTGTAGGGGAAACGGGCAGCCTCAAAGCCAGCAAGGCAGGCTAGAATGCATCCACCAAAAGATTTTTAAAACTAGTTTAAAACATCCTTCAGCTGAGCAGGGAGCTGACAGAGCTCTGCAAAGGGAGTGAGGCAGAGTAGCAGAAAGCTACTCTTGCAGGAAGTCAGGAAGCCAACTTGAACTCAATAAAAATTTGAGAACACTGATCCATGAGGACAAACGGTTAAATGACAGAGTGATTCCTAAGGATGAAAATTTTATTCAATTACAAGCGCCTTCAGTCATCACTGACAACGTTATCTACATACATCCAATTCAAAAAGTTAGACGTGAGGCGGTTACTTTTTTGGATCGGCCTCTCCAGTTTCATGGTATACAGTTCAAGCTTCTACCTTACCTGCCTTTACGATAGGACAAATAATACTCTGTTATTGTAGAGGTGCCTGTAACTACAAACTCCATGACAGATGAAAGAGGTGCTTTCTTCCACTAACCTTTGCTCTGGGGACAGAACAGAGGTAGCTCCTTATGACTCTAAGAAATGAAGCATCGTTTTAAGTAATTACTGGTTATTTATACAACCAGGAAAATGAACAAACTCTGGTTTCCTACGACTTGGAACAAATCAAACCCACAGAATAAATAAGTAAGGGGTTTTTTGGTTGGTTGGTTTTTTGTGTTTTGGCATTTTTTTGGGTTTTTTTTTTTTTTTTTTTTTAGGTTAGCAGCACATGTGTGGGGGGAGAAACAAGATCACATACAGAGATAGCCAAGTAAGCGTGAATACAAGAGGTCTGGCCAGCGGCTGTAGTGGAGAGGAATAAAGTTCAAGATTATACAACATCCAGTTTAAGATTTTTTAATCCAGTTTATTAAATATTGCTTTTTGGGGACATGTTTACAACAAGCCCAAATAAATTGTTTAAGGATTCAAAGCAGTCATATTAAAATACAGCTTCAATATAAAGTTTGTCACAGTTTTACAGTATTCAAAAATGACAGACCTGCCTTAAAAAAAGACTATTACACCAAAACATAGGAAAAACAGAAAAACAAACAAGTTTGGCATTTTCATAATCTTTATAGTATAAAACAGAATATTAAATCTATTACCAGCAAGCCGATACTTCAATCTATTACCTAGTCTGAAGTGTCTCCCATTAAAACACACTATACAACAGCACTATACAAAAGTCGTGGTGATACTCATTTGATGAAAGTGCATCCCTGAAAGTTTGCCAGTTTATTATAGTTAGCTCTTAAAAAAAAAGGCGGTAAAATTAAAACGTCCTCTTTTAACCGAAGGCTTTATTACTATCTTTTTTTTTTTTATTTTTTTTTTTGCGGTTTTGTCTCACTGTCAGCCTTCTTTTAAAAGTGTCTACGGACGCCCACCAGGGGGCAGCGTAAGATTAACCATCAAATCACGAACGGCTGCAAATATTGTGCATTCACCTGGAACAGGGAAAAGAGACAGGTTAGCATCACTCCACAGACAGGCCTTCACTCTAACAAGCTCGCGAGGCAGCGCGCTACGCTGGCTCCCACCACGCCGGCACGGCTACCGCCCCGTACGGGCAGGGCTTGACGATAGGTGGTGACTGACTGCGACTCGCAAATCCCAGCGACCTCCGCGGGCGTCGGGATTTGTATCGAACGGTTTTAACTGAAGTAGCTCCGGCTTTCCCAGCAGGACCGCTCTGGTTGGTCACGAAATCGCAGGAGGCTCTTAACTTTTAATTGCTTTGGAATGTCAGATTGAATCTATACTAGAATTTATCGTACACGGCACTGCAATCCCAATTTTTCTGGATGCTACTCATTAAAAGCACTGCGTCTTAGAAAGAAAAAGACCGTTTCCAAGTGCTATTTGTACTGATTAAGAGCAGAAACTAAACATTTCAAAAGACTCGAGTCTGAAACAGCTGGAGGATGTTTTCTGTCCTAAGCCTAGTTTTGGAAACATTTCTAATTCCAAGACCGGGCAAAAGTCAGAAATCTGTTTCCTTCAACCAAATTGCTCTGGCTCTACCCTTGACGTCTGAACTGCAGAATAAAATACAGAGCAAATGGACTTGTGGTTCAAACAGCTGAGATCGTATTAACGGAGAGGAAGAACCAGCCGCAGCTGTCTCAAGTTTTGAATACCGGCATTTTTTGACAAAAACACACACACATTCTGAAATAGCTTAAAAAAAAAGTTAAAACCAATAGAATCAAAAGGGTTTAATCAGAACAACAAAAGGTGAAGTATTAGGCAGCTGTGACTTTCATCTGCTGTTCCCTGGTAAGAGAATACAATTAATAGCCACTATCGTACCCTGGTCACTGCGGGCTGAAGTTTTCTTGCACGTTTCAAGAAACATCAATTAGAAGACATCATTGAATTTTGTTGTTGAAGGAGCAACAGTGCGAGCAAAGAGGTAAGAGCAGAGCCTGTTGGGATGCACTAATCCTAACTGCCAAACTAGGGGTTCCCAAGATTATTCTGGGCAAGTCATTATCATATCAAAGCTACAAATCTGGGCTAAATACCATCCACTGCATCACTGAAAATCAGACACTGAAAAATGCTTAGTCGTGAAGTGCTTTAAGAGCTATCACGAGTCCCTTGAGCTCCTCTCTAAGGGTCACCTCCAGCATCTGCAGGGACTTCCATTCCCCTACCAGATCCATGTCCACTACATTACGCAGGTTGTAGACTTAGAGCTCAAGTTTAACCCTATTATTCCAGGGCATTGATTCCATCTCAGATCATACAATCACTTCCCCCAAATAAAGTATTTTTTCCCCATGGAGGCATAGGTAAAGTGCTCTCAGAAAGACAGCGTACTCACAATGAGTCAACATTTTACTGTTAAACACAGCAGAATGTGTTTGCCCACAGATCTGAAAAGAAAACTCTTTCAAAAGAACTTACTTTTCAGGCACTACCATTTTATTAAGAGGAAAATTAAGCTGAATACAAAACACTTTCTCACAAAGAGAGAAAGGTAAAAAAGATACAGCCAAAACGAGGCAACACTGATTACGGGTTACAATGAAAGTGCCAGTAATATCATACGTGCATGATGGGAAGCCCTGGTCCTTTCTGACTGAAACAGTGAAAAATTCACTTAACCAAGCAAATTGCAGTTAGTGCAGCAGAAGAGCTAACACAAGTAGGAAAATTCTGGGTACAGGACAATAGCATCAGAAGAGAAAGGATATGCATCTGGGATCTCCCGTGTACTGCTGTTGTAAGAGAAGTCTCCCAAATACCTACTTTCATCTGTTGGCTCTCCTATCACCCTTCAACGGCAAAGAAAAGAAGGTATCTTGTTCTCTTTTATCGGATACAACAACTCAAGTTTTGACAGTAAGAACACAGGAAATTGCATTTCAAGTGTCCTCAGGGAAGATCCTGCTTTAGCTGGGCGGTGGTGATGGAAATAAGTAAATAAGTAAACCCATACAGACTCATTCTTTCTTCTAGAAGTCAGAGGAAAGACTATTGGAAGTGTCCTCTGCTCATTCTTCTTTGCCTGGATAAGGTCCTGCTTGGGGCCACAAGCTCTTTTTACACGCATTTTTTTTCCCTGTCTATACTCTGCTCCCTGTACCACAATCCCAAACTACTTCAAAACTTGTGTGACAAACAAAAATTGTCTATCCTGATCTAGCTAGCAATCATCAGAAGACATCTCACCTGGGATACTGAAGAGCAGCTTTGACAATTACTCCCTATGCTGCGGTATTTTGTGGAGGGTTTACCTTAAAACACAACTTAGCGCAGTAACAAACAACAAAACAAGTATCTACCCTTCCCCACACTAGGGGAACTCAGTGGGGAAGCACCTTCCAAAAGAAACACCTGAAGTTTAGTTAACCTATCTTGAAATAAAAGTGCTAGACAAACAACAGTTCTGTACCACATACAGAACTCTTACAGGTAACCCCACAAGCCCTCAAGGCTATTCTCTCTCCTATTTACCTACGCTATTACTCTATGTTAAACAGAAAATGCATGTGAATTTAAATCTCATCACAATTTCCAGAAATGTATGCATATCCACACCAATTTAAGATAAACATTGCTCGTGTTCTAGCAATCAAAATAAACCATCAAGCATAGTTAAAATTACCGCATAACAACAAGATGAATAATTATACAGAATAGAAGTAGAATTCAACCGCTGGATTCACAACTTCAATCTATTCACTGGGTTATTGAAAAAAGGCTTTGTTCTTCAGCACGTAACTACAGCAGAACTGAAAGTGATTGTTCTTATGAGCCATCTGTGTATTACGACCCCAAACCACTGCTTACAGACAACATGCTGCCCAAAGAACCTGCTACTGTTGTTCAATGTTTCAGATATTAAAAGAAAAAAAAAAAAAAAGCATGACAAACGAGGGAAAGCAAAGCACAACGTTGCTCACAGTGCACTACCTACGGGCCAATGAACATTCAGAACAACCTATTTAGCTCAAACACTTCACAGCACGTTTGGTGGACAGAACTGTATGCGCCTCTGTTAGTGTACACACTGACAAAGGAGTATACAATCACTCCAATTACTTTTTCATCATTCACAGCACGTGGACAAGTTCCGATAACTATTTTAACATCCCTTTATATTCTACCGTTAAGCTCAATAACTTCATAATTAACCATGAAAACTGACACTTGACCATAGCATATGTCTTGTGACTCATTCTGGGCCCATTTCTTAAAAAGTATGACTCCTACTGTGCAGCAAGAGTTGGGCCACCAAGAGGTGCATTCTATCATTTGGGCAGAACAGCAAAATCCAGCCTGAATCATCAGTGTAACCTTCTGCTGTGTTGCCAATACTTGCTATTAAGTTATGTATTGCCTGTCACATCAGGAGTTTGTAATCACTAAAGAAGTATGATAGAAATCAAGAAGAACTCAGACTTAAGAGAGGTTTAGTTTTACACTGGAGATTTGTCACAGATGTCTGGGTGAAGAGAATATATCTACTGGACATGTACAGTACCTGCTCGTGGTGAATTCAGTTCAGCAAACCTCTTTAGAATATTGCTAACCATCATTGGAGCAGCAACAGAAGAGTTCTGCTGCCTGGGAATGTCAGCTTGTTGCGTTGTACCCGAAGCCATATCATAAATAATTGGGACAATAATACTAACAGCTTCCTGTGGGACTGTTGTTTTCTGTGTTAGCTGGAGCTGCGGGGAAAAAACAAAAAGCATGTCAAATTGAATGACCACGTACTTCAGCGCAACTTCCGATACAGTTAAATGCTCTAGGCCTCCAGACAGCGTGCACTTCCCCCCCCTGTTTTCAGACATCCATTCTGTAACAGAGAAGTTATCAGTCAGGTGTAGACTATTTTCTTCTCAAAAGCACCCTACAGTGAGCATTGCCTCAGAGATGACACTAATATGGATTTGTTCTAAAGATCT
>NW_008824306.1:1787760-1804237 GCF_000699105.1 Pygoscelis adeliae | reverse complement strand
TATCGCTTAATCTAGGTGGTTAGCGCCTCAGAGAAGAACAAAACACCCAGAAGTTGAGCATTCGAAGATACCTGCAAGCCCAGGGGGAACTGAACTTTATATATTGTCAACATCTCTCCCAAGAACGCAAAACATGATGAGTTGCTGTGTTTTTACAGGGGGGAGAATAGGAATACTAACTGAACTCATTACAAGAGAGATGCATGCAAATCTAGGCTTCCAAACGGCAGAACATTTTTAGCTATTACAGTTGTTAGATATAGCATGCTTATGTTTTGCTACTAACCCGTGATGATTTCAAAGACACGCAGCCCAGAAAATTTTAAAACAGATAGCTCTACTTACAAAAAACAACATTTTGGATTTCAGCACAACAGCAGGTGTTCCTGGAGGCGCAATTGGCGGTGCACTGGGAGGAATTGTTAAACAAAACTGCACATTCCATTTCAGCTGACTTGCCTGATCAGGGAACTGTTTAGAAAGAACAGCAGAGAGAAAGACCAGCAAAGGTCTCATGTTAGTGACATACATGGCTATCAACTAGGGAAGCGTTAGAAAGTAGAATGTGCCTCTAGCTAAACTTGCAGATGTTGCCAGGTTTCGCGTAAGTCAGAATAACTCTGAAAGAATTGAGCATAGGGTAAACAAGAGTACAATCAGAAAGATTCCAGCCAGCCTATGCATGTGCCTATTGTGCAGTAACGTGCCTGCAGTTTCTCAAAATCATCAGTTTAAAGGAGAAATTTTGGGAGTTTCCAGGAGAGCTACTAATAGTAAAATGAAAACTTCTTTATTAACACTACATAACATATATATAAATTTAGAGTAATTTATGTGTTTATAAATAAGGATACAGCACCTTTTTTTTAAATATAACCACTGAAGTTGGGTGAACTAAATAGAACGGTTAACTCACCAGCTCAAGTTTCATGATGTGTACGCAGTCCCTGAGGATATGCGTTGGAGCCCCTAGTAATTTTGTGAAGGCTATTAGGGTGTTCGCTTTAAAAGGTGGTCCTGCAACCTAAAGACAGACACTATTTAGTACTGCCTATTTAGATAATAGCTATACCATTTAATATGGTAACCAGCACGCACAGCTGTTAATTTTATATTTTGCAGCCCTTATACATGCCAATGAAAGTCAACAGTACCACGCAAAACACCACCAGATTAAAAGCAATGCACAAAAATTTAAACGTTAATGATTTGAGTACATACCCTTGTTTCAAAGAACTTCTCCAAAACTTGTAACTCCTCTGATTTCCACTGTCCTGTATTTTCAGGTGTTACTTTCAGTTGCAAGGTCTGGTTGGTTTTGGGATTGAGAGCAACCCTGCACTTCAGTGCCTCCGTCTTAAACATAATTACACCTGGTTCATTGGAATTTATTAACTGTAGCTGAATAAAAAGAAGTATCACATTCAATCAGTTGTTAAATAGCATGAACACACACACACACACGATCACTCCCAAGACTGTAGTGATCAATCTGCCCTCTTTCCAGAACGAAACACGTGATATTTGTACACAGGTAAAATTGCCTTGAGAATGAAGCTTATGCAAGATTTGGCTTCTTTCTCTGTCACTGAATCAATGCCAAAGAAGCGAAGAGGCGCACACTGTCTGTCCCAAACCCTAAAGCAACATTCATAACTGAGTACTTCAGTTATTGTTAACTAGTAACTAATTTCTTGGGCACTCCTGACAAGTAGTGGCATCCATAGTAACCCTGTGCCTGTTCTAGTTAACTCCCAACAGATGTGCTAAATTCACAGAAGCCATGGCACCTGAAAATCTAGTCACAGTCTTTCTATCATATCAGTTACCAAATTTCACCTGATCAAACAGGCTTTCCACTTCTGATTTGTGTGGAAAAGAAGCGGAACTAAATGCTTTTTCTAAATTTTGACACTTTAGATGGCAAGATTCAGAAGTATAGCACAAGTCCAACAGCAAATACTTAATGTATTTGAAGCATTTCAGTTTGTGCCTAATTTGAAAGACATGGAGTACAGAAGCATGAAAAAGAACAGTTGTGAAGTCATACTTGCATGTCAATATTAAAACAACCTAAACCATACCGTTTCCTGTTGTATGATCCTCTGAAGATGCCTCCTCATAATAACCGACCCGAGGAATCGCTCAAGAGGGGAGCAAAGATAGCTGCCAGCTAGTCCCGGCACAAGCCCAGGGGTAGGAGAGGGCAACAGCAGAATATTCAAGGCACTGTGGGTGAGGATTGTAGGTATGGATGCAGCCCAAGAGCGCTGAGGTAGTTTACGAGGCGGAGGCATGCTAGTCGGCATTGCTTGGGAACCTATTGGTACGGAAGAAGGACTTGCAGTAAGGAAGGATTTAAGCTGAAACATAAGATATGTGTTCACTGTATTTGTTGTCACTATACAAGCCATGAGTTCTCTGGGCCAAAGCTTAATCCTTCTTATTTAAGAATTTGGCTGCCTAGTGATAGGCAACGGAGAGACAAAGTCAAAGAATTAAGAGTTTCAACCCTCCACCCATGCAAAGAGTCTCAGTAACATTAAAATCCTACTCCCTTTCCTTC
The DNA here is from genome assembly GCF_000699105.1 of Pygoscelis adeliae. Taxonomy (NCBI): domain Eukaryota; kingdom Metazoa; phylum Chordata; class Aves; order Sphenisciformes; family Spheniscidae; genus Pygoscelis; species Pygoscelis adeliae. The sequence goes on along the minus strand of NW_008824306.1, from coordinate 1,801,671 downwards.
TTTCTGCAGCATGCCAGCAGATAGCAGGTTTGTACAACAAACTCAATGAGGTGTAAAGATGGCTAAATCAGTCGTGCAAGAGCAGCATTACAACTCTATGATGTGAAAAGTTAGTATCTGGGTATCATTGCTTTCATTCCAAAAAATTTTCTCTCAGTCACGGAGCTCAATAGTTTAAGACTAATTTCTGCAGTGCACAAGAGGTATCAATCCTGCTGGAGTTTATGCTGTATGATTTAACTTGTTTTCCAATTTGTTACAGAAGACTTGAACGAGGACAGAATAAAGGCTTCATTTCCTTAGATATTTTACTGCACAAGGGCAGTAAGGACTGTTAGGCTGACACACAAAACTACCAAGAAGAACAGAACTAGAAATGTTAAACATGAGTGTTTCACAGTCAAAATACTGATAAAGAAACCTACTTGTTCCCGCTCGTGGGGAATGAGAGGCATCTGGGACAGGTGAATGAAGGGAAGGGTTGGCTGGTGACATTCCAGGCATTCGTGCTGCTGGTGATGGACCAGAGACCTGAGGAGATCCTGGCCAGTTCCCTGCACGCTGACTGGGTGACATCATGGTGTATGGTGAGCTTGGGTCTATGGTACCTACAGATGTTACAAGACCGTTATTACTCTTTTAAAAAGTACAAGGTTTTCTAGGCTAGAGATGTAAAAAAAGGCTTACCAAAATCTGTAAAGCATGAAAGTGTCTGCAAGCTTTTAGACTACATTTTACAACCATATAAAAAACATAATGGGTGGGTGGAAATCAAGATGCAGACTCAAGGGTTTTCTGGTTCTATTTTTGAAAAAGTAAAATAAAATTGAACGTTAAGGCAAATGGGCATGTTCAACACATAACGGGGTCTAAACTAAAAAGGGCTCTTGCCTATAGACTTGGACTTCTACTCCTTCTTAGCAAATGAAAGCCTCAGCGAGATTGTTTCTTATCTATTCAGTATCTTGCCGTTATCTCTGCAAAAGTATCTTTGGTTTTGTACTCCCCTATAAAGACTGATCAGAACGAGCTTCTTAAACAGTCTGTTGTGTATCTATCTCACTTTGTTCATCTTGACAATTAAATTGGTGTGCTAAAATTACAATCTGAACTGTTCATTTATTGTGATCTATGGAATGGTTTCCAACGCACTGTGATTACAACAAACAATTGTTTTGGCAGCTTTCAAAAAGAAAATTAATAAAGGAAACAACCAAAAGGCAGCATGTTGCTCATGTATGTATGTCAAACCAGCAAGATTCTGATGTTTTCAAGTTGCAAGTATTTGAATTTCTAACCTGTTCCAGTCATTTTTCCAGGAAACGTAAGCAGTGAAAATACATTAACTAATCCAACAAGAGACAATGCTCATTAAAAGCTGCAGCCATTGTTCTGCTACAAGACCACACAGAATTTCCCCACGTTAGTAAGCAGGAAAGATTGACTCATAATCAATTTTTAAAACGTTAGGAACATCTCAACGTGCCATGCAGCTACTTTTGACTACTGTTACAAGTTATGCCACATGTATGAAAACAGCTACCTTAAGCCAATTACAAAACATGAATCAATTAACTTAAGTCTGCTCCGGAAGACTTAATTTCAAGAAGCAAATGTGCGCTCCCTGTCACTATATATACACCTGCCAGTAAAGAACTCACCATGCGGGCTGGCAAAGTTAGCTGTTTGTCCCATTGTGATTCCAAGAGAGGAAGGTGAAGGAGTTGGACCAAAGGATGCTGGTGATGGTGCTCTTAAAGCTCCGCTAGGTGAGCTTGCAGCATGCAAATTTCCTAATCAAAGACACCACGTCACTCAACATACACATTTCCCATTTTTCTACGAATTGCTACAGCTATCTCCTTTTTAGGGAGACAGCAAACAAGATTCATGAGAGTTTGTTTTTGCACTCAAAGGCTGTATTTTGTACATGCATGAGCGTTATATTTTCCAGATTGATTCACCACACAAAGGAAACTTTCCAAGATATTTGGCTTGAAGAATGGCATTTCTCCCCTGCCCAGCCCTTTCCCAAATTTAAATATTTTCAGCTGTTGTGCTATAACAGCTGGGAGAAGAAAGCAGAGCTTCGGTGATGAAAAGCTTTTCTGAAAAAGCAGGTATTTAAAATTAACAGGTTTTGATCTGAGCAAGTTGTAAGCCGTAAGAATGAAACGGTCCCAAATATTACATAGCTAAAGACGACAGTTTCACTGAACTTTTCTTTTAGCTTCAAAATGTACTTTCCAAAACATGCATGGCAGGACTTTGCTTTGCTATTTTTCCACAATATAAGGTGCATTCTCTTGGCTAACTTGGAGCTATACACAGCTCAAATAATAGAAAAAGCATGCACATACAAGGAGAGCGGCGTGTATATTTCCAGTACATGATTAGCACACAAACTGTCAGCCATCTTACCTGGTGACTGTGTGTGCATCATAGATGGAGATGGCGTCACTGTGTTGTGATAGGAGGTGGGTGGTGAAGTAAGAGGATATGCTCCCGATGCTCCTGCCTGTTTTGCAAACGGCTGAAATTGTCAACACAGGACAATGAAAATCTTTGATCATTTTGTACTAAACTGAAGTTAAGTATGTGCAGGAGAATGCTAATGAGAGCTTGGTCCCCACCTATGAAATTTGATAGGTCATTCAACACGGTTATTTGATTCTTTGTATCACCTTGTTCAGTGCTCACTATTTTTTCTCAGGGACTTTTTGCAGGTTTTTCCTCAAGACATAATACCCCTGCATCTCATTCCTTTTTATCTGCCACCCTATAACGGAGAAGCCTCCTGACTGCCCTTCCCATCTGTTATCTTAAACAGTCACTTTCCTTCCCTCAGTTCTTTGCTTCTAAGGCAGCAAGTCTCATGTGACCTTCCAAAGTTGCTGTTCACATGCTACGGGCTGTTTACACTGGAAGGAGAAATGGCAAAATAAATTAATACATTTTGCCCCAAGGGGAATTCCACAGCAGAGCAGTTTTACAGTCTCCCTTTCCATTTTTTACAGCTAATCCTTTTAGAACTTAAGTTCTTAAAAACCTACAGTTGTGGAAGACAACAAACATCTCTTATTTTGCCTGGAGGGTACCTGTTGTTGTGGTTGCTGCGGTGGCTGCTGGGGTTGAAGCTGTGATATCAAAGAATCCATCATGTCTCCTCCAATAGGAGAAGGTGGGTTATCATCTTCATTTACAGACCGTCTTCGTGCATCCTGATTGCTGTCAACAAACATGTTCAGGAATGTCTGTGGAAAAATCAGTTTTGTTAGCAGTTTCCCCATTTAAATTTTATTACATAAACAAGCACAGTATTTGCTGAGCTCTAATACTATCTTTATCGGCTACAGCACATAAGAAACAGGCAGGTCTCTAGAACTAACTACTAGTGGCATTCATTATATACAGTATGAATAGTTTGCAAAATATCAATTCATAAACAGAGCTTCTCAGTGGATATTTAAGCTTAATTTCCTTTTTCTTTTAAAAAAGGGATCTTGCATCACCACCAAACAAGAAACCTCGCTCACTGACATGAAATATCTCTAGTTAATTGAAATACCAACATTCTTCTTTTTTCCTTAAAAATAAGGAAAAGCCTACACCTGGAAAGAGCTGTTCCAGAACAACTCATCAGTATGCAGAACCTACTGGGCTATTGTACCACACCTACAACTGCCCTATTTGGGTAAGAAAGCTCAGGTCACCTCCTCCAAAGCCTTCTCTTGTACCCAGAGAAATCTGCCAACCCGCTTGAATCACTTCCTCCTCTATCTTCCAAATTTCATTCTCTCATACTTTTCCGCTGGTATCTATAATCCCCTTCCTCTTCCCATTAGCCTTCCACTTCGAATTCATGAGAGAGGTAGATGTTTAGGATCAGCTAAATGCAGTACCAGAGAATCAGTGTTCAGTTGCAACTGTCAGAAGAAAAAATTAGCAAACTACCCTGTTTCACAATGGGTGCCACTTTCCAATATTTCAGTATAACTAGCACTGGCACAAGCTGCCCTCAGCTATGGTAGTCTGTCAGTGTGCACAGATTCATTTTTCAGGAAGAGCAAACCAGCTCTGTATTCAGAAGCGAAGCCACAGGCTCCTACCACACACTGATGGAAACAGTTTTAAAAGAGAAGTTGCTGTCTAGGATCATCTGACATGGAGCGTTTCCTCATCCGCAACATATGAGCACTGTCCTGCCACACAACATAGGTTGTGAGGAGCAGCTGTTGTTAATCCTGGAGAATACATCTAGCCTGGTCACAAAGCTTCAGCAAGTTTTAACAAAAGGATGCCTGAAGTAGCCTCTACGTTACTTTATTACATAGATAGAAAAAAAACCACTGATATTTGATGCTAGTTTTCTTAAAGGAAATGTTTTAATTCAAACTAATTAACAAATCCACTTATAAATCAGAAAATTCCTTCTGTGCTCAGAATTTTGGAAGGCTTGCAGCTCTTCGCAAAAAAAGTTTCACAAAACTCTTCACATCAGATCCATACTTCAAGTTAGAAGCTCACTTATTTACAACATGCCAGAAAACACAGAAGCGGTCACCTTCAATCCAGGCGCAGGGTAAAAACCTTCAACTATTTTGCTGTTGTCAAAGAGACTGTATGCCCCATCACGTATCGCTACAACACCACGACTCCGGCAGTAGATGTCAATGCAGTACATATTCCTAAAAGCCAGCCTGATATGCGTGGGTGACTGTGGCAGAATTGAGAAACACTGATAGGCAGTGTTGGTGCGTTGAGTCAGACCCAGCATGGGCACAGTTGGAAGTTTGTTGATGGCATTTAGTGGAGCCTGAGTGTCAAACAAAACCTGAGGGAGAACAGATATTGAGAGATCAGGTAGCTTACCTTTAAGTAAAGGTCAAGGAAAATGGGGCATAGGGGGGGATACAATCTTCCCCAAGCCACCTTCTGCCAATGAGATCCGTAAACAGTCATAACACACACATATAATTTTGAAGAGAACAGTTTAATCAGAATTCAGCTCTTAGTTATCTTGCACTTTTCTTGAGAGAAGTTTTTAAAACGTTACCTGTAACAACTGCACCACATTTGGTGTTTTATTAAACATCTCCTGGAGCTGGTGCAGAATTGTGTTATGACAATTACTGCAACCTGAGTTTGGGCCAACAGTTCCCAGTGAAATGTGGAACTTCTGGAGTATGGAGTTCCACTGAATGCTGATCTGCAATGTCAAGAACATAAAATGGTCTTGGAAACTAGAACAACTATGAGGTTATAACAAGAAAGCTGGTCTGCTGTCATTTTTCATCAAACCTCAACAGATTCCTAACTCACCTTCCTCAGAAGTTGTTGAGGTTCTGAAAAAAAAGTGCTATTAGCTTTAACATCCATTTAGCTAGCTGGATTGTTGGCAACCACAAAACTGGGGAATTACTTTAGCAAGTCAATCAGAATGAACAGAAGCCTTTTCTGCCAAAAGGTGAGATAGAGCAAATTAAACTTCAGAGATTCATGCTGCAGAGAACTGATTAATGAGTTGCTGGAGGTGGACTGGTTTTCTCAGTCATATCACACAAAACCGAGAACTGGACATGCTAATATGTAAGGAAGTGACGTGCAAAATCCACACTGGTGGATTTTGGTGGTCTTACTACTTATTAACTGTCCCAAAAATGCACATAGAAATACTCTTAAAAATTCAGCTTAGAACACAAACACAAAAGCCTTCCAGGAAGCAAATTTCAAGTGCATCAGCTACTTTGCACCGGTTGCACACAAAAATACATTCTTAGTCTGTAATAAATGTGCACTTACTTCCTCCTCTACCTTGCATATAATGCAACGGTGTGAGCAAGTACACAGTTATCAAAGTAATTAATAAGCTGTAAATTCAAATACTAAAGAGTAAGCTAGAGTTCTGAACAAAGGAACAGCACTGCTACAAAGTAATTAAAGACTGCCTCATTTGAAAGCACAGTGCTACATTTAAAACTTTAGAGTCCTTTCTTCTAAGGCAGCATTAAGCACACAGCTTACATATATCCATATATCCCAGTATACAACAGTGACCGGTAGCAACACTTACCATAAGTTTGTCAGAAAAAGGCTGCCACATCAGCTTTCCTCAATCAAGCACACAACTGTCCTTCCCACAATTTGAAGCATCTTATACAAATTCTCAAAAATTCTGAACATCTAGTAACCTAGCAAATTAATAATCTGGCACCCTCTATTTCTGTCTTTTCTACATTCATCAATATTAATTCCACAATAATGCAATACAAGGAAATATTTTGTAGCACAATTCTGAGAACTCTAGGTCTACCCATTCTGTTCTCAAACATACATTTTAAGTGCACTTATGAGTTACTTACTGAGCTCCCCTTGGTAGTTCCATAACAAAGGATAAGTTTTCGGTAATTGTAGATACGAACTTCTGAAAAAACGTTTAAGTGGTTGGGTATGTCTTTAAAGAGAGGAGGGAAAAGAGTTAGAGCGAGAAAACCATAGTAATCTGTAAACACATCATTTTAATGAAGCGAAGATGACTTCTGTACCTGGTAAGGATCGTGCAAACTCCAGGACACATTCATACAGCCGAGCAATACTGTTCCAGTCATTAAGGAACATCTCAACGACTTTGCGACCTCCAACTGGTTCAGATAACTGGTTTTCATACGTCAGGTAAACATGACGGGTTGGTCCTGCAGTGTTACGAGATTGTAAATACTGATTAAACTAGTGGTTCCTAAACTGTCATTTACAGACTGTGAGTGAACTGTGGCAAGTGACCAGCAAGCATATTTAAATAACAAAATTGCATCAATTCAGCAGCCAAAATTTTGATTCAGGTGCACCGTGGTTTATTAGAAATCTTAAGAGCAGACAGTTGTCCAGTAACACCAAAACATTAGAACTACTGGAACAGACAATGTAAAACACAAAGAAACAAAATTTATCAGTCTTCCTAAATAAAACTTACCTTGCTCCCTGGATGAAGTGCTATTAAGTGGACAGTTTGCAAACACCAGCTCAGCCACCCATGTGCGATTATTTCTACCTTGTAATCGGAAAGTGCAATCAAGAAGAGATCGGTCCAGAGCCTTCTGTGTTTCCTCATTTACACCTTTACAGGGAGGAATTCTATTCATGAAGAAAAAAGGATCTCAATTATATACAGTACAGTTCCAAAATGAAAAATACTACCTTCTAGTATTTCCTGAAGGGCTTCCAAGTCTGGACGTGAAAGAATGAACAAATCAACAGCAAAGATAGCTGGACTGCACAGTGAAACACCCCATTCCTCTTCAAGGACTGTAATTAAGTGTGTTACAAAAGCACTCTGCGTTAAGACCAATTTTGATATGGGTTCAACACCTGCAAATTACAAACTATTAAGGGATCTGTTGAATTGCCCTGATTTCCTAATGAAAGTAAGAGCACAACGATATAAAGCTTTTATACAGAGAAACAAGCCAAAAAACATGAAAATAAGTAAGTTCTGTGGCAACCTGAATTCATAAATCAGTTTGCCTTCTAGAACAAGCTCGCTCTAAATGCAATGAACAACCTGGCAGTTATCTTAGGACCCACTAATTTATTCATATCCCAATGTGAGAATTGAGCTCAGGGGACAGACTAAATAAAGCTTAAGTAAAAACATGTCGAACTTTTTCAAATCCCTTGAGAGTCTAACCAGAAACTTCATGTACCACCCTTAACTTCAGTTCAGAAGTTCTCAGTACTTCTCTGCTCATATGCAAAGTTAAAAAGGTAGGTCCTGATGCATTTAGAGACTGATGCCTTTATATCACTGTACATTTCTGCAGCATAGAAGAAGTTAAGGTTTTACTCTAGAAGGTGTCTTTGTCTTGGGTTTGGTTTTTTTTAATGTTTTAAATGGATATAATCTGTTTTACTTCATAACACAATCCAAAATTTAACTGGTGAGGCTTGAAGTAGGCTCCAAGAAGTGTGAAAAACTGGATGGACTGCCAGGTAGAAAGCACTGTGGTCAACAGCTGCAGGTCCAATTAGTGGCTGGTTGTGGCTGGCATTCCTCAGCGTTAACACAGACGCCAATACTATTTAACAATTTCAATAACCTATGTAATGCAAAGGAATAGCAAGTTTGCAGATGACACCAACTGAAGGCAGCACTTAACGTGCTGGAGGACAGGGCTGCCATTCAGAGAGAGCTCAGCTGGCTGGAGGAATGAGTTAACAGGAACCTCATGAAGTTCAACGAAGGCCAGTCATATCTTGGGCTGCATCAAAAGCAGCGTGGCCAGCAGGTCAAGGGAGGTGATTCTGCCCCTCTACTCTGCTCTGGGGAGACCCCACCTGGAGTACTGCATCCAGCTCTGGAGCCCTCAGCACAGGAAAGACAGGGACCTGTTGGAGTGGGTCCAGAAGAGGGCCACAAAAATGATCAGGGGGATGGAACACCTCTCCTATGAAGAAAGGCTGAGAGAGCTGGGGTTGTTCAGCCGAGAGAAGAGAAGGCTTCGGGGAGACCTTATTGCAGCCTATCAGTACTTAAAGGGGGCTTATAAAAAAGATGGCGGCAGACTGTTTAGCAGGGCCTGTTGCGACAGGACAAGGGGGAATGGCTTTAAACTAAAGAGGGGTAGATTTAGACTAGGTATAAGGAAGAAATTTTTTATGCTGAGGGTGGTGAAACACTGGCACAGGTTGCCCAGAGAGGTGGTGGATGCCCCATCCCCGGAAACATTCAAGATCAGGTTGGACGGGGCTGTGAGCAACCTGATCTAGTTGAAGATGTCCCTGCTCATTGCAGGGGGGTTGGATTAGAGGTCCCTTCCAACCCAAACTATTCTATGATTCTATGAAATGCAAAGTCCTGCACTTGGACGTAAATAACCTCAAGCAACAGCACAGGGTAGGGACTGACTGGCTGGGCAACAGCTCTGCAGAAAAAGAACTTGGGGGCCTGGGAGACAGATTGAACAGGAGTCAGCAGTGTGCCCTTGCAGCAATGACAGACCACTGCATCCTGGGCTGTATTAGCCAGGCAATCAAGTGACTACTCCCCGCTAGTCAGCATTTGAGACTGCCGTGCCCAGGGAGGGCACAAAAACCCTTGGAGATTGGAAAATGCAGCTCATCAGCCCTGCTTTGAACAGGAGGCTGGACCAGATGACCTCCACAGGTCCCTTCCACTCTTAAATTACTGTACGATTCTCAGATGTTTCCTCTACAAGTTTTTTACCATGCAATTGTCTTTTCTGGGATTCCTTGCATTTTCCTCTGCAGTATCACATACTGGTAATTGTCAAATAACATTTGGAGTATGTAGGCTGCTGATCTGATCTAAAACTGCAATTACATGTTCATGAATCATCACATATCTTCCTTAGCACTGCCTGGATTTTAGGATTGAGGACTGTCAGACTGTTTTCAGAGCTCCCCAGTTTAGGCTAATGAAGGAAACAAATTATAGTTGGCTCTGTGTCTACTCTTATTTTCCTCTTTCTCCAGTCCAGCACTGCTTCACATGAGAGTGCAAGGCACACAATAATTAAAAAAAACACCAAACACAACCAAAAACCCCAAAACCAAAAATCTCCCCCTGCCCCGATATTTTTAGTGTTACTCTCCAAACAATCCTTTTTTTTCTCTCAAGCGTATGTACAGTAATAAATTGAAAAACCGGAGTATATCCTCTTACTTTAATAAACGTATTGCATGGCTGAAGCCATCTCCTTCTACTTGTACTCCTTGGTGAGGAATGTCCATATTAGATAACTAGGAATGAACAAGAAAAATGTTATCCCAAGCAAAAAGTCAAGCAAAATAACTGTAACTTTTTCAAGGATTTTTTTTTTCCCTGAGGGTGACAGATGTTTCACATCCTCAAGAACTGGAAAGCCAAAAAACAGTCTGTGCAAATCTGGCATAAAGTTGTCTCCCAGCCCCTCCCACAAGCGTGTCTTTCATCCTCTCATTTTCCCTTTTCCCTCAACTTTTCAAGCTTTTTGCAGTGCTTGGTATTAGAGAATCAGCTACAACAAGACTAGAGCAACCCAGTGTAGAACATCAGTCACCCGGGCTCAGCTGGCAGGGGAACTCCAAGGTGAACACATGACCACAAGTTTGCCGAAGTCACATCTAGACAAGAGAATCAGGAGTAGTAGAGGGGAAGAAGGAAACAAAATATTTCTTAATACATACCTCCATACGAAGCCCTATAAATGGCATATTTGTATCACACATGGCTACAATATGAGCTAGCACTTTATTGAAGGCACACATTTCTCCCGACCGTTTTGGTTTCTTAGGTTCTATGGAACATGGATCACCAGATAACTAGAATTAAAATAAAGACAAATGTACTTGCACATTCGGAGTAAACATTTTGAGATGTCAGAGAATAATCTCATTCATCCAAGTTTTAAATGAATCACACCCTGAGCACAAACTCCTGAAAGGATGTGGTCCACTTCAGGACTGAACCAATTCAGTTGAAGTAATTTTATAATCACCTCCTTCCTTAAAACAGTATTTACATATCACTAAGCCATGTCAGCCTGACCCCAAGAAGTAACTCTTATCAGCCTCTGCAAGTCTTTCAAAGACTACATCTACATGGCACAAAACACATCGCGCAGATACCAGTGCTCTGCGTATACAAGCTACTCTAGCTACCTCAGCACAAGTGCTCTGCCTTGGCTCTTTAGAACAGCGGAGAAGGCCTGGCACAAATTAAAAGACAACTGTTACAAAATAGTTTCCCAACATCTCCCTAGGGAAGCAGTCCAGAGAACCAAGCCGCAATACAAGTAAGATGTCAGCCATACAAACTTTTGAAACAACACCACTAAAGCTGGTATGGATGCTCAGAACACGTGTTTAGCTTTCACACTCTATAACTAGCCTGATGACTTTTGAAGCACGTACCTTGCGCTTGACTCCACTTTTCATTTGTTTCCCACTTTTTGTGTCTAGTACCAACTCTTCAATGTTTGGTTTGAACTGCTGTAGTAAAAGTGCAGTAGCAGGGCTGTCATCTCCTTCAGCATAGCTCACAGAGAGAAAATGGTACTTATACTCTAGTTCTGTGGGGTTGCCAGGAACATCAAACATCTCTACAACCTATATTTAAACAAAACAACAAATTGAGAAGACCCTCAAGCTAAGAATATGTCTACATCAGTTCCTATCCGCCCCCCCCCAAAGACAAGACATTAGCCTTTTTCAGGATATTAATACTGTGGCTAAGAAAGGGATCCAAAAGAGAAGGAAGACTAAACTTTCAGGAAACAAAGAGAATGGGAAGGTTGTTGAGTAATAAACCTTTAGGTCCCCTCCTCTCTATGCTTAACAAACCCACTGAAAGAGAGAAGGGAGGGAGAGGGGAGAATTGAGGATTACATCAATCACTTGGGTTCCTAATGTTAGAGTTAACAGTACAAACTGTCTGGTATATCCACGCCTGGGAGCAAAAGATAGAAGCATGTTTCAGTTACTTACAATGTAGTACTGTGGAAGGCGAGTGAGTTTGATAAACAATTTGTGTTTGGAAAGGTTTCCCACTGGATGGCTAGCATAATTAGCTAGTTGAAGAGTTTCACTGCTCACTGTAGGCAGATGTTTTATAGACTGTTTGCAACGTTGCTGTCCAAGCCAGAACCTTGCATTGAAATAATGGTATTAGTACCCTCAGACTGTTTTAAATTATTCTAGTATACTGCTATTTAGAGCATTAGTGTCAAATTCAGTCAGTCATATTCTAAGTCAACATCTATCATTGCTGCACGAGTTATACACAGAAAATCACACAGAAAAGTTCATGACTTTATATTTTCTTATTACTATCTTTACATATTGTCTTCAGCTTGAGTAACAGACAGCTGTTAATTTAAGAAGAAAAGCCCTGAAATTATTTGCTGAAGGAATACCTAAATAAATTTTTATACACCACAGTATAAAATTACAATACAAAAAAGAAGGAAAAAATTAAAAAAATATGCAGATTACAGTTATTTTACAATTTGGAATCTTCGATTATTTTTTGGTATAGAAAAAAAATCCCATATGCTGGTAAGCAATACAGTAAAAAGAGTCACCAAAGTTGGATTAACATCACTCTGGATTATGTTATAAACAAACTCATTCACCTGAGTAAATTTGGACATGCAAGACACCAAATTTATTCTAATGTTTGGAATTAAACTTGTTCTACTCCAATGGATTTTGGCTATAGTGACAAGGCCAGAAAGCCTAGCTAGGCTTGAAAGGGGCTCAGAAATGCGTGGCTTGGTTTTTCAGGCAAACTTCCACTGAAAACAGCAGTGGAAAATGTGGGTGTTCAGCATCTCTCCATCACGACACACCACGTTTATTCTCATAGATACATGTTAGATATAGCTGTCCTGAAAGGCATTTTGTGGGACTGCCTAGCTTCCTCAAAAACTGCAGCACTACCCAAGCCATTATCTCGAGTACATTATTTATAACAAAGGGAGGTTGATTAGTTTCTCCAGGGTGCCAGTGCTTTATGCGTCATCATGCTTCTTTTAGAAGCAACATTCCTCAAATAGAGGTTTCACCCTGCAATTAGCTCAGAGTACTGGGAATTTCCAAAACGACAGAGCAGTCGGAACTTGGTTTTCATGCAGATGCAAACTGTATTTGTATTATTTGCTACAACCTCTTATGGGAGCCAAATGTATCTTGTGCCTAAATCTCAGGGCTTTATGGAAGGAAGATTAGAGGTTTAAACCAGCAAGGGCTGAAGTGTTAGAAGATAAACAGATATTATTTAAATAATTCCTAGGCCACTTCCTGGTTTTCCCTCTATTGTGAGAGGGGAGATTGTTCTTGATGAGAAACAAGCAGAGTTCAGCTATAGAAACAGAGCGGAATAAAGGACATAGAAAATGAACACGAACACAAAATGAGATCCTCAGGAAGCAAGTGGTCTGCTACTGACTTAAAGTGAAAAGACTTCATGCAGAGTGTGCGCATAGCAATGCATGAGGCTACGTGTAAGGGGGCAGACTAAAGGAAGACTATGGAATCGACTCCAAGCAAAAGCAGAATTTCCTCCACTCATTTAGAGGAGACGGCAAATACTCCGAGTTGCTTACAACAGGGAGGAAGTATATTCCCTACTGCGGTAAAGCACAAAGCCATGCGAGTGTGATCATCCAAAATACAAATATGGTGATTTATTCTATGCAAACTAAGTGAATCATTCAAGTCTCTTACTTGAGCTGCTGGAGCCAAGGAATGATACGCTTCATATCATCATTAACAGACTTCTCTATGTCATCGAGTGTCAGTTGATCTACAAGAACATTAGGTGAGTGAGTGGTCTTAACATCTGCTCTTCAAACACAATTTTGACCGTTTAATGAAAGTGTCTCATCTAATTTAACAAACAACTAATCACAAAATCATAGGTTGGAAGGGACCTCAAAAGATCATCTGGTCCAACTTTTCATGGGAAATAGAGCTTAGATGAGATTATCTAACACCCTGTCCAACTGCGTCTTGAAAACCTCCAGTGATGGGGACTCCACCACATCCCTGGGGGGGTTGTTCCAGTGATGGATTGTTTTCACTGTACAGAATTTCTTTTTATATTGAGACGAAACCTCTCCTGATGCAACTTGTAATTGTTGCCCCTTGTCTTCTCCGTGTGGTTCATTGTGAAGAGAGAGATTAAGATACATGACAAATGATCCATAATGCTTGTAAAACCACAGCAGTATGTTATTAGGCAAATAAACTAAAAGAACTCACTTCTTAAGTAATCTGAAACCTGAAGTTAAGACTTGAACAGTAACTCAAGACGTATAAGGTCACATAATACTGTCCTGGTTTCGGCTGGGATAGAGTTAATTTTTTTCCTAGTAGCTGGTACAGTGCTGTGTTTTGGATTTGGGATGAGAACAA
>NW_008824306.1:1773712-1787411 GCF_000699105.1 Pygoscelis adeliae | reverse complement strand
ATTCTCTCCCCCATCCCACCAGGGTGGGGGGAGCAAGCAAGCGGCTGTGTGGTGCTCAGTTGCCAACTGAGGTTAAACCACGACAAATACAATTCTCAGTCAGGTCCATATGAAATGAGTGCATCCATTAACAGCAGAACCCAGGAACCATGACTCTTAAAGAACATGCATTGCAATAATGCCTAACAATATTTAGCCTGTTGTCCTCTTAAAATATACCTAACTGAACTGTGACTCTTAAGCACAAAGATCCATTTCTCTGTTCCTCAAATGCAAATACCTAGATGATGACCCAAGTGTGATGTTCGTTCGCATTACCCTTATTTACTCATAGAACTTCACAGATTTGACAGAATTGTTCACACAAAATTACCTCATAATGCAGGACTCTTGCAAGATATTAAATACAAACTGGTTTTGCACCTACTTACCAACGCCATACAGCATCAGTTGAAACATTCCAGAGTGGAGATCAACAAATACATGTAGGCACTCTGATCGACCACATGGTTCCAAAATCGGAATTACAAGAGTTGGAAGAGCCGTCTCAATGAATGCTAAACAAAAATTGATGTTAATAATTTGACACAAAACTCAAGCTCATCATATTAAAACTTAGCCCATTATAATTACAAAACCCGTTTGTTTTTATAGAAGCAATCTTCACTTGCACATTATTATACTGTTAACATAAAAAGGGAATTGAATGTAAGAACTTCTCTGTGAAAACAGTGCTACTAACAAACCAACGAGAAAAGACGAGCCAAATTTGAAAGAGATTATTAATCCTTGAGTATCTTTTAACTCACTGCTTCATGATTATAAGCTCAATTTGAATCCCAACAGTTTCAACAACAGTTTAAGCAAAGTCTCATCCAAAGCCAGCTCAAGACAGTGGAGGATTTGCTTTCAATTCTGAACACGTACAAGTTTTACAATAGGCAACTTTTAACCCTTCAACCCAGACTACAATGTTCTACCAGCTCCATCTATTATACTACATTTAGAGGTATAAATATTTTACAGTTATCAATGCAGAATAATTTAAAGCTGTCTTGTTAATTCTGAACACATCTCCCTTTATTTTTTCATATTTTTTATTTAAACTAATGAAAACAAGAAACACCAAGAAAAAAGGAAACCATTCCTAGGCACAAATGGAAATTAACTGGAAATAAACTTCAGTAGAAAACACATACAATTGTCATTAACATTGTAGCTCTTAAGAATGGCTTTCAGCTCCTGGAGTTTTTGATGAGATCTTGCATGGACACTGTCTATTAGGAGTTTTTCTATTGACAGGTGGTCAATCTGTAAAAAAGGAATGTACTTGAGCAAGTTCAAATTCGATGTGTAGACTTTATGCATTAGCACACTGGAACAAAGCTACATAACTTAATAAAACAATCACTTAAGAAAAAATTTGCCCAGAACTGTGGCGAACCAAGCAAACTATTAACTTGAGTGTTTGGATTACTATAAAATACAACAAACTAACATAAGATCCTGTCTGTGCAGCAAGCAGTGGGAGGGTTTTTGAGAGAAGATTAAAAAAAAAAAAAGTAAAAGAAAAGGAGTTTCACAGACTATGCTGTTTCCACTCCCTGTGCAGACATACCTGTTCTGGATCAAGGCCAGACTGTTTTCCAGTTTAGCATGCACCCGTTTATAACTAAGTTAAGCTAAGGAAAAAAAAAAACCCACAACAAACCACAACCCCCCCCAAAACAACACTGTATTAGAATATGGTTACCTCTACACAAACACATATGTAGCTCTAGCATGAAATACAACACACTAGTTCTAGTCCTGCTAACGGGGCAACAATGCAGTCAGTGAAGGTGCAGTGGCAGACAGTGACTATGAGCAACCCTACTGAACCCAGGAGTACCTAGAGGCTTGTTGCACTGCCAGTGCTGAAGCTTATGCCACCACTTATATTAACTGTAGCTTATTTGTGCAACCTAAATTAAAACATTCACATTTATATCCATTCACATTACAGTCATATTATTTACATATTTTGCATAAGCAAAGCTACAGATTACTGCAAAACCTTTTTCTAGTTAACCTCACACTGCTTGGAAAACTGTTCAAGGTGAATTAAACTCAAATTTTCTTCTAGCATAAGAGATAAATGCAGAAGAGGTTTATACCAGAACAGAATTATACAGAATTTCAGTACATGCCTCCGTATATACCAGAATGACCTTCCCCTAAAGACTAGCTTTCCAAGACAAGGCCTTAAAAATCAAGTGTTTATCCATCCACAAAAGCATTTCAACTCAGCAGCTGCTATGAGTTAAATCTTCCTCACAAACAAGTGACTACAGGTTCTATAGCTACATCAAATTTTCAGTAGGTTAATGTATAATAACCTGCTTAGACAAACATATTTGTTCGTGCCACTGTTTTATATAGTATCTTAAATAAACAGAAACACAGTGTGCTATCTACGTCATTACAGCCAAGATCATTATTCAAACACTAGAACAGCAGTGTATATACCATAGCTGATAAATTTTTTAAGCTCAGAGCAAGTAGTTATAAAGGGAGTCAGTGTTAACTTTGATAAATCTCAAATTTACAGTGGCCTCGTATCTTAATCTACAGTCTGTAGACCTGATTCAGTGAGGTTAGGTTGCATCAGCTCCAGTGGAACTTCAGCAGACGTTCTAGATAAAGCACATTTTCCTGGATTTAGGCATAAATACAATACCTTCACTAAATTAACTGTACATTTAGTAGCCTAAATATGTTAATTGAGGCTATTAAATGAGTGAATTTAGTATATATTTACTATACTAATAGTAGAATTTCTACTATGGAAATAGAGTACAAGGCTACTATGCTCCACTAAGTTTCCCACATTCCTCTGTTGCCCAGACATATGAAGTTCTTGACATTCACCATATAGAGACTTGTCTGTCAGACTTGGTAAACAAGATGGGCCAAGAGGCTCAGATACCAAGTATGTACAGTAGGTGAAGGCTATCATCAGTAGAAGGTTCTGTAAGACAGGTGAAGAATCTGAGCTGGAGAGTTTCTCCCTGTGGAAAAACTGTACTGAAAGTTTGAAAACTACACCATTCACTCCAGTTCATTAACTCTCTTAAAAAACCCAAACACTGTAAGAAGTAGTGACAAACGCACATCCTGATATATCACAGCCAGACTTGCCGAGGAACTTACAGAAGACTTATTATAAAACCTAGAATGCAGTTTCCCTTAGATATCATTAACCAAGATCTAGAATTATCACCAGTGAAGCCTTAATCCGAGCAGGAAGTTGACTGCAGTTACCCATTTTGGATCATTTCAACAATCCCACTTCAACATATGGGAATTTGAATAATACAAAGGCACATTCAAATAGGCCACATGACATAATCTGGTCAGTGATAATGTAAAACCAAGCTTCACCTAACACTTGTAACAAGTAAACCACATTAGCTCTTTTGCACAAGATTTCCAAATCATAATGTAAGATTTTCTGAAGTGAATAGCACTGCTGGGTAGCGAACTCAACCAACATGGGGACGCTGATTTTCAGAGGAAGTTTACACAGCATCTCCAAGACAGGAAAGGGAAGAACTGGCTCTCTCTAAAGCATTCCAAGCCAAACACTAAACGTAACTGACACTTCGCTGTTGTTTCCCCCCCAGCCTCAGCATTCTGTCTCACAAGTCGTACATAATGCACTGTAAAGTAAGTGTAATTTTTAAGATGAAGTCAAGGCCAATAATTTGTAACAACAATTTTAGGTCCCAACATAAACACACCACAACCTAGAGTAACTGCTGACTAGAAATCTTTGATTCTATTTAAAGAGCTGTTTCTAAGTGAAACAAACTGACAATGCAAAGCATTTTTAAGACTTTGATTTATAAAACTAGATGCCTACTGTGAAGTAAACCTTTACCTTCATGGCTCTTTCCATCAGTTTGGAATCACAGGCTGGCAGTGGAGGCTCATGAGATATTTGTAAGGGTTTTGAGACATCAGTCTCATCAATTTTAATAGTGACCTTATGAACAGACGCGGTCCCCGTTTTCCTGCCAAGCACCTGTTGACTTAAAATAAAGAGAATAATTAAACCATGTAACTGGAATAGCAGAAAATATGCTTTTCAGTAGCTAATCCTTGATTCTGAGAGTTCTGCATAAAAATAACATTACGTCAGCTGAACTGAAAAAAAGCATTTGTTTTAGTTTACATTTTAATGCAGAATGGTTAGTAAACTATAACTACATAAAGAAGTTTTAGATGGCTGCAAATTCAACACAGCACCAGAAGACCACTTGGATTGCTTTTTTAAATTTTATCTAGTGCAAGTCGAGCAATAAATATAGTGAAAGACTGACAAAGAATTGTCTAATTCATTGAGTCAGATATCCGCATAAATATGAGCTGATTTATGACTGTATCCATTGTTCTCCTGTACATTAATGTACATCCCTCACTTCTTTGAAAGTCAAGCAACATGTTTAGGTACTTAATTACAAGAAGTTAGGAGTCTCACATCAAAAAGAAAGTACAATTCTGAAAATTCTGACTCAAGCTTAGTAAATGAAAACCCTCCTATTATTTCATTTATTGTTTGTTAAGAGCCCTTTTAAAATTAACTTACTTCCAAACAGAGAGCGAGAGACATTTCCCTGCATGATATCGCTCCACTTGCACAAGGTCACCCCAGCGCTCTCGAATCAGCATTAGTGTTTGTGAATGCAAGACTTCCAACTGAAGTGCTAAGCAGAAGGAGTCTAACGAACAGAGTTAAGAAAATGTAAGACCCCCAAAGAATCTGTACACTACATAAATCCACTTGTCACAAAAGTCAGAGAAGATGCTGTCTGAAAACACAGTAATGTACTAATCCAGAGATAAAGACATATAAACAGCATCAAATATTTCTCAAAGTTTCTTTTGCTTTTTTTAAAACTCTTATCTAGGGCAGAGTGTTAGACAAGAGTGACACAATAGCTTTCTTTTATAGATTTTAACCCTGATCATCTTTTAGGGAAAAGAAGATTACTAACAAAGAAATTCAATTCACCCTATAGTTACCACTAACCCCATCTTCCATGGTCACCCTAAAATAACATGATTCTATTTGTTTCTGCAGAAGCTGTTTCACTGAAAACAGTTTCACATTGTCAAGCAATTTGCCCTTTGCACGTAGAAAGTCACTGCGCTACTTCCTGCAGATGCTATATCCCATTTTATTATTCACACAGGTGCAATACAGTTAACACACCATCATCACCTTACTGCAGTTCTTAGTAGTAAGAACTGTCAGCTCCCATACCTTCCAAGTCAGCACTGTATTCTATCTCTGGAATTAGCACATGCAGCCAGTTGCTGCTGCACTGATTTACCACACAACCTGCTGTCTTGAGTACCTCACCTTTACCTTTGCTGATTAAGTGTGTAAAATCAAATTTTACATGCTGGCACGTGAGAATAACTGCTTCCAAGACCATCATTTTTACTCCACATCCAGACATTTCCCCCTAGCTTAATAGGGAATCCATCTTTCTTGACCTCCAGCTACTAGGAAGAGCAAGGCTACATTACACAGCTTATTCAGAAGCAACTTTCAGAAGGATACGCAGACAGCTGTACATGTCCTGAAGTGGCTTTTCATCAGCAAACAACCGTGACTGGACCAACTGATGGATGAAGTTGACCTGCATGCTGTGAACCAAGGCTCGACCATCTTTCGTGAATTAAAAATAATTCACATTAGACATCAGGAAAATACATGTTTAAAATAATTAAATAAGATAACAAATTAAAAATAAAAAAAAGATACAACTGAACTGAGCAATTTCCATACCAGAATTTCTAACAAAATAACAAAATCCTTCGTCTACTCCGGAAATTTCAGTCTACTACACTGTCACAGTCTACCATTGTTAAGGTATCAAAAGCACATAGAGCGAGGTGAGAACAGGACAAGTATATACAGCTTCATTATCTTAAGTTGGGATATGCAAAAGACCCTGTATAAACAAGACCTATAAGGCATCAGAGATGAATATCATGTTAAAAAGAAAGTGTAAAGGTTTGATTTTTTTTACCACCAGTTTCCTTGTCTTCAACCAAAATTTCCAGTTTGAGAAGGCGCCAAGGGATGTCAGGGTCATCACCCATCACTGTCAAGGTGGCCTCAAACTCACCCTCAACTCGGAACTTCACACGGCCATTGGCTAAGGAAGAAAAAAATGTTTTATTTCACTCAGTCTCCTAAGATGCCTCAAAATACCAGTGTGGTAGCTCCTGGCACTCACAATGGATTACTTCCCTACAGTTTCTGCTCTGTTGCATATGTTTCTTTGCAACTCCTAAGGCTTCACAGTTGCTTCTGCAACAGAACCAGTGTCAATAAGCAGCATGGACAGACGTCCCAAACTGTCCTGAACAGCAGCGCTTTAGTCAAGACAACTTGTTAACACTTGTGCTACTATAATACAGAGTAACATTGAGCTGACTACCAGCCTGACAAGTTACACAAACAAAACCTCTAGCTTAATTTTTCCAATCCTTTGCTATATCAACAGTGAATACTTTAAGCAATATTCAAAAGAGGTTCAGAACGCGATCTCAGCCCAGGCTGAAATCTAGTTCTGGAAACACATCTCACTGCAAACCATTTATTTAACATTAAAATATTATAACTCCATTTTCACGTGAGGAAGATAATCTTTTGCATAATTCATATATATGCACACAAGCAAAGATTACGTACACTATTTATCTAATTGACATATATATCCTCACACTGGTATCAGTTTCAAGAACTGGGAACAAAGACTCAAAACTATGTAAGCAAGGTCATGAAGAGAATGAGCTGCAGAGCAAACAATTTAGTACAAGTCCTTACTATAAACTGTGGGTCAACCTTCTTCTCAATCACTTAACAAAATATGCCATATACCTTTACAATTATAGACATACAGAAATATTCCTATAGAAATTTTAACCGTTTTAACTCATGGAGTTTCATTTTCAAAAGCATTCCACATATGCTCTTAAACCAAACCAAACCCCAAAATAGAAACTAATAGTCATTGAAATGTTTAGTTAACTGAAAAATTTGAAGAGCTCAGACATATATCCATTTATATGTCCGTTAGACAAAAATGGCTCTAACACTGATATTGCAAGCATTCACACAGGGACCAGTGGAAACTAAGATTTTTCAGAAACATCTTTGATCTAGGTCCGTGGGGTATGGTTTACACATGGCTAACCCTGTCTTAGTGAAAAGCATGGACTAGGTCCATTCCAGTCCTATTCTCTGTGATTCTGCAATAACCTAGTCCAGTTTATAGCCATCTTTCCTGTAAAAAGGTCATCTTAATGTCTACCACTACTTGGGCTAAATGAAAATAGAGATCTGAAAACAGATTAAAAGATCTAGCACTGCAGTGAGCCACAGAACAAAAGGCACGCATAAATATGAACAGATTCTATGCATGAAGATGAGTACCAAAACAGATTAAAAAAGCAACATTAGAGTGACTTGTTTAAGCTAAAGTTCAAAGAGTTTCTAGAGAAAGGCCTAACAGTTTAACTAAATTGCATTTTAAAATTAACTTAAGGTAAAGCAATTACATTGTTAGGCCTAAGACTCTTTCATAACACATTTGCAGAAAGAACAAGACAATGTCTACAACCTTTTGCCATTACCTGCACATGATTTCTTCTTGAAAATAAGTAATATTTCAGCAATATTATCAGGGCTCTCATTTTTCAAAAGGGGAAAAGACATATTTTGATGTCATACAGAGACAGGATCCTAGTCTTAATAGATTAAGCATGCCTAATAGTCTCACTTAAGCTATCTTTTAGCTTTGGTTTAGCACTAAAGCAACAATTTTAAATCAGCCTGCAATAACGTATTCTTCAAAAAGTAATTCCAGTTCTTACCAACTGTAAGATTTGCCAGCTGTGGAGGGAGATCTGTAGTCACTAGTCGATGTCGAAGAATCTGGTTTAGCTGATGAAGCGTAGTTTGCTTCTCACTTTTTGTTATTGGGTCAGGAGGGATTATTTTATCCTGTTAAAATAAACACGAACAAATCTACGTATCTCAATCATGTGTAACACATTGACAGTAGGAATGGTGAAAATTAACGAGACTAGAAGTCTGAAAATATAAATACTACAGGCCATTACACAGGAGCCAAGTTTTGTATCTTACATTCAGATTTGTTTTCTAGTTGATTACGTTTTACCCGAGACTGACCACTGAATAAAACTGCTCAACTTGGATCATGAAATAAATTCAGGGCCTTACATCAGGCTAAACTTGTTTTTAAATACTAAGATTTGAAAGCCAATCCTTATCTGTAGCTATAGATCTAAGTCACAGGTACTACTGTTTATATTACTTCACAAAATCCTGTTATTCTGCATTTTATCAGTAAGAAAAGGCAGCAGCATTAAAGAGAGCTGTAAGTATTTCAGTACATTTCCAAATACAGGCAAAACCTCTAAGAACAACAGATGTCAATATCTCCTTTCCACACTTCATTTTTCTAGGATGGTGGCTTAGCATGTGCAAATACTTAAAGAACCAAGGAAGAAGAGTTGCTACTAGAGCAGAACTAGCTTAAATGGAGAGAACGTTTTACTGGGAAAGCATAACTTGTTCAAATAGGAAGTGCTCTGCATGAGAAACTGACACTACAGAGACTTGGCACTAGGCCTGTATTAAGCTACAGTTCCATTTGCACATAGACAATTAGTTTCATTAACATGCATGTGACACCGTAGCGGGGACTCCCCCCCGCCCCCAGACATACAGTAGCATTATTTACCCTAATGCAGGTAGGCAGACGCGGGTACGATCCAGTTGTCAGAACATCAATAGCATATGGGATAGCAAAACTAGGTAGACGAGCGTGAACCAAAGCATCTCTAGCTAGCGATGCCAGACGATCAGCAGTGTCCACAAACAGAATGGCTTGCTGATCTAAAAAACTTGATATCATCTGTAGAGGACAAGGAGGGGTGGGGAAGATATGTGTCCAAAAAACCGCACAAATCAATGCCCCTTTATATTCAGTTCATCTAGTGCACATGACTGAGCTGATTTTATCTGTCACTTCCAATTCAAGGGATCACATCTATAAAACAAAGAAAGAATGAATATTCTGGCCATTTCTTACATTTGTATGCAAGGACGCTTTAAATCTGCATGCCATTTCTGATGCTGTGGAGGATCTGTAAAGCCTCACAGCTCTTTATCTGATGTTTGCTACTGGAATGTAACCGTACTTGTTTGCAATCACTCGGGGCTTGTTTTTTGCAACATTCTGGACTTTATTCTTATTTAACCAAGAGCAGGATGAAAGCGATAATAAGAACTAACACACTGAGATCACCATCTTCCCTGTCCTATCACCTAACCCCAAAGCACTCCTCAAACTATGTGGAGACAAGCCTTTCTTTTTTTGCCACTGATGAGTTTTTGGGAACATGAGCTATTAAAAGACAAGATTATACAATTTCTAAATAGGAAGAAATTGGTTATAATTTAATATTCATTTGCCTATGAAATAGGCTTGTTTTTTTTTAACTTCTATACTAAGGAGAAGCTAGGGTGTACCAAAATCCTGTATCACTTAGAGATTATTTCATACCAAACTCTGTTGCTAACTTACCGCACATTTTTCCACCTTTCCAGCATTATTAGCCCATTTGACTAAGGCTAACAAACGAACAAACAGTTGACGCGTGCGACTTGCAAACTGCACTATTTCTATTTTTCTGGAAAAAAACAAATGTACATTAAGCCAGTGCTCAGATATATAAGAATGCTGCAATTTAACTCTGTGCCAATAAAAAAAGCTGTAAAGATAACTTCTAATTGTGTTAATGGAGGCATCACTAATATATGGCTTGTTTGATTAGAACATGAAAAAAAAGAGAGGTCACTGTTCTGAATACCTAAATGCTAACAACATACATGGATTCGAACCAACCAAGACTGTCTGGGCAAACAAAAAAGCATACTCACATGAATCAATCACTGATTTTAAGAGAAACAATTCCATAGCGAACTCAACTGAATTATTTTTATACCTTTTACAGGATTTCCCCAGGGCTTATGATTAAGTTTAAAGTACACAAGGCAATATACCTAAGGGTTACAGGACCTGGCAGTAACATTACACTGACATTCACTAACACACACACAAAAAAATTATAAAACCCCCCCAAAACAGATATTAAACAAAGTATCACTCTAGTATTTTAAGACCTCTTTACACAGTATGTTACAATATGCTACCATTTTGCCAGGAAAGGGGGTGGTGGTGGGGAAGACCACAAACCCCCCCCATCCTTTTACTCTCCTCCCCATTCCCACCTTGCAAAGAAATTGGGATAAGGAGAAATTACTGATAGTCAATATTCCTCCCACTGGGCTTCGTATGAGATAGTCAAAATGAGGCAGTGTATGTTTGCATGTCTTAAGAGTTATTTTTCGTAAAAGAGAACGTAATAGGAGCACACCCAGATTTTCCCCCTTCATTACAGATCTACATTGTAGATACATTAGACAAGACATGCAGATCCACAGTGTAGATCTGTAATACCGTACACTCTGAAATGCCATTTCATCTACTGTTTATAGAGGTTTTCCTCCCTTTCTACACGTTCAATTCACTAATTTCACCATGGTTTTCTAGTTACTTTGAAAAAAAAAAAATCCACTATGTTTCAACCTGATACGGTTTTCTAAAGTAACAAAAGCATTTGGACAAAAAGAACGTTAATCAGTGCAACAGATATTGGCCTCTACCAAACAGAAGTTGCACCTCCTTCTGATCCTAATCTGTAAAACACATACTCACAGAGCAAGCCTGTTTCTGCTGAAAGTGTTGGTGTAATGAGGTTAACTCTTTTGTGCAATACATAAAGCATAATCTGCTTGTAGCAGCTGACCATTTAGGCCAGAAGTACAACTAATACCATCTGGTTCAGTTTCTTGCATTAAACACTACAAACCGCATCCACAAACTTGGGCATTAAGCCAATAACTTCTCTGGGTTCTAGGGCATATGTTTTAGAATGGCATTCAGCCCGATATTAAGATTTCAAGTGGTGGACAAGCCGCTATATGTACATACTGCTCTAATAGTAACTACACTATGAAAACAAGATGTTGAGAATTTTGAAAGATTCAGAAAAACTTTATGGGATTTGAAAGATGTCTACAGTGAGACTTTAGAAAGCCAGTAATCTCTCAGACAAACTCCATATAAAAGTTGCTAAAATCTAGTAGTTATGTCAATCAAACTTCTGTGGTGAAAACAGCATGAAAGCAAGAAAAATTCAAACTGATGTTCTGTGACCGGAAATCAAAGGTAGACAAACCTCCCCACCAGACCCCCCAAGAAACAGAAAGGAGGACAGCAATTTAATAATGAAAATTATTGCTAAAACTAGACACACTATTCTGTGGTAGTGGTACTGTTGTACAGTACGTGGTAACTGTTCCACTAATACCACATGTATGAAGATACAGAAGACTTGTTACTTCTACTTGACAGAATCCTGCTTCCAGAACCACCACCACCATCCCTGAATGACGACTGCTTTGGCAATTCACATCCATCTACTTCTCTACTACGAACCCAAAGTCTTTCAATTTTGCTGTGTTCCTTTGTCCTTCATTATAGGTACAGGACCTTATGCTGGGCTGCACAAAAATTTTTATTCAAGGAAGATGAAACTTAAGGAAAGAGTACGTTTACAAGGCCTATAAAAGCAAAGCACAGCACATTAAAAAGCTTTCCAATGACCACAGTACTCAATGCATTTTTTACCTTGGTCTTTACTGGTAAGTTCCGATCTCAGGGGTTTTAGATCCTTCAAACTAGTGGCTGAGTCTGGGGGAGCGAAGCATTAGCTACAGTAGAAGAATACCAAGTTAAGGACCACTTAAGCAAGCTTGACACACAAAAGTCCATTGGAGTGGATGGGATGCATCCAAGGGTGCTGAGGGAGCTGACTCATGCCATTGTAAAATTGCTCTCTATCATTTTCAAAAGGCCATAGTGATCAAAGGTCTTGATGACTGGAAGAAGGCAAACATCATGCCCTTCTTCAGGAAGGATCTAGGGACCTACAAACCAGTTGGCCTAAGCTCAGTTAAGAAGAAAATTCAGAGAACAAATCTTTCCAGAAGCTACATCCAGATAAATAACGAACATGAAAGTAGCCTGGGAACAGCCATCACAGATTTGCCAAGGGCAAACCACCCCTGATCAACGCAATTGCCTTCTACAGGATGAACAGCTCTGTGATCAAGGGGAGAAAAGAAGATGCATTTACACTGACATGCCATCAGCTTTTGACAAGATCTCCCATAGTATCCTTGCAGTCAAGCTGGTGAGATATGGCATGGGTAAGTGGACTGACTACAAGGTAGGTGAAAAACTGGCTGCACTGCCAGAAATAAAAGGCTGTGACTGGCTACCAGTTGGATTTCTTTAATGCTGGTTACTAGTGGTGTTCCTTAAGGGTCAATACTGGGGCCAATACAGTTTAACTCCCCCATCAACAACCTGCATGATGTGAAGGAATGCACTCTCTGAAAATTTGCAGGTGGTGCCAAACTGATAGGAGCAAACAGAGGGACCTCAGCTGGCTGGAGGAACTGGTTGACAGGAACCTCATGAAGTTCAGCAAAACCACATGCCAAGTCCTGCATCTGGAACCAAACACTCTAATGTAACAGCACAGGCTGGGTACTAAGCAGCAGCTGGGCAGTGGCTCTGCAGAAGTGGACCTGGGAGTCCCGGTGGACAGGCATCAGCAATGTGCCCTTGCAACAGTGACAGGCTTTATTCGCACCGGCGCAGCCTAGGTCAAGGAAAGGCATTATTCACCTTGAGTCAGCATTTGTGAGACTGCATCTGAAGCACTATGTCCAGTTTTAGACTCCCTAACCAAGAAAGGTACTGCCGTACAGAAGTGGGTTAGGGGCTGGAACACGTGACATATAAGGAGGTGCTGAGGAAGCTGTGTTTGCTTATGCTTAAGAAGAGAAGGCTATGGTGAGATCCTACTGCCGTCTTCAAATATCTAAAGGGGTGTTGTAGAGAAGATGGAACCAGACTCTTCTCAAAAGTGCAAAAGGCTGAGGGACAACAGCCACAAACTAAAACAGTGAAAAACTAGTTAGACGTTAGGAAAATAAATGAAGAAACACACAGAGAGGCGGTCAAAGACTGAAGAAGGTTGCCCAGAAAGGTTGCAGGATTTCTATCCTTGGATATTTAAAACCCAACTGAATATGACGCTGAGCAACCTGAACCAAACTCTGAAACTGTCTTTTACTTCAAGCAGAGGGTTGGACCAGCTATCTCCAAAGTACCATTCCAACCGGAACTATTATCTGTGTCTATGAAAGGAGTGACATAACAGTCATTTTGTTATTAGAACAGAATGGAATTCAATGTTTCACAAAAATTAGGTGTGTAATTGCACTATTGTTGAAGTCACGAATAACATGTTTTTACAACAGTTCTGAATGCCTTTTTTTTTTTTAATCTTGTGTAGATGATAGAGTGTTTGCTGCAAGTTTGAGAAGTAACAGTCTTGTTCACTAACTACTGCAAAACCAGTAGGAAAACTGCCTGTTTTTAGGAAAACAGTATGTTTATGTAGTTCTTGGAAG
>NW_008824306.1:1769804-1773658 GCF_000699105.1 Pygoscelis adeliae | reverse complement strand
GCAGGAACTGTTCATTCAGGAATGCAGGTGTAAGGTTTTACCTTCCATTTTCCCACAACAGAAGACAGGGCCTTGCAAAGTGATTATAGTCCAAGTACCAGTTAAATCTTATAGAGCCATTACTGTATTTAGACAAAAGTTTCCCAGATATTACACTTTATTGGAGGATAAAAAGGAAAAGATAAAGAATACTGTGCAAAAAAAGGTCTCCATTATCAAGAAGCAAGCCCCTGGATTACCCGCAGAACTCAGCACTATTAATTTTATACCACAGTACTAGTGTTTTTTTAATCCAACCACTTCTTTCTTGTTGCAAAAGTGATTTATTCCTATAATTGATAACTGATAAATGACCCTTTACAAAGAAAAGCCGTATTATACTATGATGCGTGATTTCCTATCAGTTTTTCTTATCACGGCATCTTTTAGCTAGGCACTATAGTAATGAACTTAGATTTTATGTGAACTTTATTACAGGATAATACCATCACATCTTCACCAAAGTATGCATTCCATGTCACCAGGCTAGCTTCAAGAAACTGAGCTTGAAGCCCAACTACTGCTGCCATTACAGCTCTCAAAGTTAGGAAAAATAGAATAATCTGGATAATTAAACTACCTTCCTTACAGATCTCCTCCAAGAGCTGGAAAGCCACTTCATCAAGAAAAGTTGTAAGTCAAAGCTAACAAGGATGTGAATATTTAATTTCAAGACAATTTCAATTGCAGGACATTCTTTGCAACCATTGAAGGCTGTCTTATTTTCTTTTATCTGTAATCCATTAGGACTTAAGATGTTGCTCCAGACCTGTGTGCCCCACAAAGTAGATTCCAGCTTTACCAAAAAACGCTAAACATCTAGATGGGAGAAGCACACCCCCCCCACCAGTACAAGGGAGCTCTGGACCAAAGTTGAATGCAATTTCCTCAAATAGAGTGATAATTTTAAAAAAATCCAACGAAAAAACCAACAAAACCCAGATTGTTTCTCTTTGTTTAATATTATGCATAAGGAAAAGGGGCCCAAGGAATTATCCCAGGTTATGATTCCCTGAAAATGGGATTAATTCCACAACATGTTATGAAAGTTTTGGAAGATTTGAGATAGCTGAATTAAGGATCATCCTGGTACACAGAGTTCTTTATTAACATTCTTAGGAATATCATAGCTGCTACATGTCTCCAAAGAAAATTAGGTCACTTAGCATGTCAACACATGGAAAGAATTTTCTGACAACTTCCATTAAATTTATTCAAAGAAACAAAAAAGTAAGTCAAGTTCGTTCATCCTGGAGGGTGGGAGTGAGCGGGGAAGGGCCTGTTCTGGTCTGTTACATGTGTTTTCTAATAATCTTCACACTTCAAAAATACATAGAACAGAAGCAGAAAACAGTGCTCATGATAAGAAAGATCAGGAAACACGGAAAAAAGCAGAAAAGAGGTTTTTATGTTGTTTTAATTGTTGAACGGCTTCTTCTGAACAAAAAGTTTCTTTATCACACTAACTAGAATCTATTTAGGTTCTCCAGTTCCCTTTCACATCAGCTTTACTGTCACTTCCTTGCTTCAAGATTCATGAAGAGAAAAATGCCCTTAACAGAGTTCACCTACTATAACAGCAACAGTACGTTACTGAACAGGGCAGCAAACAAAAGCCCAAACAACAACAAACCCAAAACCCAACGAAAACTAATATTGCCATTGATGCTGAGAAAAATCTTGAAACCATGTAGTGACAGCAAGACAGACAAGGCTTATTTTCTTGCGAAAAATTAAATAAAATATTTTTCTCCTAATTTTAAACAGTTCTATATTAATCTTAACATCCTAAACAAAGTTCTATATTTTAACATGCATTACAGACTGTCTTATTGTAACTCACCTTTCCATATCAGTCTTTCTTGGTAATCTATATTAAAAAGGAAAGAAAAAAGTGTATTATGTATTGTTCTATTACATTTCAGACTACTAGAAATTTCGTTAGTAACTTTCAACTAAGTACAAGAAGAACTTCTACATACCTATAAAGAGCATTTCAAAATTTCTACGATTGTAAATGTTTCCTAAATACAATGAAATGATACGTTTGATAAAGGAAGTAGCTTGACAGTTCTGGAAAGCAGCCTAGTTAAGGGGGAGGAAAAAATAAATAAAATCAGGTGTATAATAGCACCACAGGTCACCTGCCACTACTCTGTACCAGGTAAGCTGGAACTGGTCAAATTAATTTAAAAGCTTGACAAAGGGTGCTGAAATCCCAAGACTTCTGCTAATCTAGTGAGCCACACAGTTATCACTGCCTGTGCTTTGTAATTGATGACTCCCTAAGCATTCATGACTAGAGTTAATTAATTCATAGCAGCAATCCTAGAACAACTGCAGCAGGTGTTAAAATTGGCTGTTTCCTGACTTGCCTGAAATGAGCTTCTCTTCCCTTTTTAATCAATCTAAAAGTGGAGAAATACCATACTCCAGAACTTTATCAATGACCTGAGTGACGGATACTACTGCAGAGAGGGGACTGTATTTCTGTAATGTTCTACAGGTACAACAGGCATTTCATTTAAAAAGTTTTTTTTTTTTTAATTCTAGGACTAGGCTGGTGCTAGTAAAAGGACGAGAAATCTTTTTTTTTTTGTTGGAGGGAAGGAGGAGAACACTTTCCAGCTGGGCTTTCCACTAGCCAAATCCATACTTCATGGGGAAATGGGGTGGAAAAATCTAGCTCACTCTGCTTTTGTAGGGGACATCACATAGCTTATAAACTGCTTGGTGAATCAAAGTGCCCGAAGCATCGCCCACGCGTTGTTCACACCACCCATTTTATTTTGTACCTTTATGATGTACTTAAGTCAAAGGGACCTGTTCTACACTTTAAAACAAGACTAAAAGTCATCACAGGCACATGCTCCTACAAGAACACGTACAGTATCAAGTACTGTCTATACATACCAAACATACACGAAAGACTTCTTGACTGACATTTTGGAAGTTCTTCCAAAGCAAACCAAAATTCTAAAACCCTTGTCCTTTCCAGAGTTTGAACGCTCTTAACCCCAAGTCAAGCAAAACTGTTTGCATACTTACCAGACATGGTATTTTACAAGAACTATACCTATTTTTTTTCCATTTGTTCTGTATGCCACTTCTTAAAACATACAAGTTCCCCACAAGAACCTCTAAGGTTAAACAAACTAAAAGGGAAACGGGTTTATTCAGAGTCCAAATGCTTTCTTTAAAGTTTTCCTTGGCCCAAAAACATTCCTTTGTTTTGCCACTTCAAACCCAACAACATCAGCACAGCAGATTGTAAAGCAGATGTAAAGAACTTATTTTCTTTCTCCAAAATAATCAAATGGTACTTTAAAAAGTACACAGGTAACTCAAGGAGTTGCAGCATCTGAAAACATCTGAGTTTCACACGTTTCAGTTTCACGTATTTTGTTATCAGTGCAACCGCTGCAGTTGGGTTTTTTGACAGTAAGGCGGGGGCAAGCTTCAGCATTGAACCGGACCCTCTGCACCCAGCTGCTCTGCGTTCCTCGCAGTCACGTTCTCTCTTTATGACGGATCACTCGCCACCCTTCGCTAGGCCCCTGAACACACCCCGATGCAGAGGCAAACCTGCACGAACAGGCCATTTCCCCGGGGTGGGAGACGGGGAAGGAGCAACCGCCTCCCCCCACTCCAGCCCCCGCCGGCGTCCGGGACAGACCCCTGGCGAGGCCTCCTCGTCCTCCCGGGACGCCGGGAGGCGGCACTGCTAGCGCCGGCAGCCGGGCAGGGGAAGCGCGGGGACCGGGCCGGGGGGAATTTGGGGCACTCACAGGTCGGCCAGCACGGTGAGCTCGGCG
>NW_008824306.1:1729492-1768958 GCF_000699105.1 Pygoscelis adeliae | reverse complement strand
GGCAGCGCCGCGATCGGAACATCCGTAAAAGATAACGGGGGGGGGCGGTTGGAACCGAGCGTGGCTGTCCCATTGTATCTGCCCGCGTTAATGAAATACCGGGTGACGGAGAACCAGGTGACAGACTCGGCGTCTCAGAGAGCCTTTGATGCGGTTCTCTAGGCTGTCGAGGAAACAGCGGCCTGTGTCAGGCCCTGGGTTGGCTAATCCCTTTCTAATGACTGGGGAAATGTGAAGCATTCGTGGAGGGCGCAAAGTGATGCCGGGTAATCGAGACCAGAGGTAGCGAGCTATACCTCCTCCTTCAAAGTCACCGTTCGAGCTCGGAAAAAGAGCAGTGGGCGGCTGAGTGGTTGGTGGGATCTGGTGATGAACACAAAACTATGAGAACTTTTGCATATTTCCGTCTTCCGGCTTGACTGACCCTTCTGAAGGGAGAGGTGGGGAGGGTCTGTAAACAACTGAACGTGGATTGTTTGTGTGCTGGTTACCGAAGTGGACCGTGTAAGGAAGGGAACGGTGCAAGTCCTGAGTGTTCTGTATCGTGAGTCACTCAAGTGTTAAATCGTAAATTCTTGCCTTACGTTTACAAAGAAATCCCCCATAATGGGCACGTTGTAGGCAATAAATATCCAAGCTTCTCAAAGTTTAATAAAAAGAAAAAAAGAAGGTCCTACTTGTTTTGTATTAAATGTAGACTTTCAAAAACCTCTTCTCTTACTCATCTCTTTCCAACGGGAAAGTAAACAAGAGAAGGAAACATTTTTTTCAACACGAGAAATGTGTAATCAACAGTTTGATTAAAAAAAAAAAAGCATCTACGCCAGCAACAAGAATAGTCGGTTACATTCCTACCGGGAGCGTGTTTCTTGCTCCAGGTTACGAGCTGGTTGCCAGCTGACGAGGAGCGGCTTTGCTGGCAGGCAAGCTCTCCCATCGCCTCCGTGGAGCGTGGAGCTGTATTGAGCAAGATGGACTGGTAACTCCAGCTGGTCGCCGGGTCGCGGTGCGGGTGCCCGGCCGATGCCTCGGCTCTAAGGAGGGAAGAGGCACCACCCGTAGTGGAGCGCTGGGCCTCACCCCTCCGGGTGGGAAGGGGCAGGATTGCTACGGCTGTGAGCCGTGCCAGCCCGCAGTTTTGCGGGCTGCTTCAGGGGCCGTGGGGTGAACCTGTGGGCCTTAGAGAGGGGGGTGGATGCTGATGACTGATGATCATTTTTTTCCTTTATACGCATGAATAAATGCAATGTGCCCATTTTATGGCCAACTAGTTGCACTGTTGAAGAAAATACCAACTTACATGCACTGGAATGCGGTCAGGCTATCTATGAGAACGATAACTTAGAAATACAGGCTTTCTTATTGTTCTTTTCCCTTCTTCCCATCTTTTCTGATTTAGTCCATAATAAAATTCCGATTGATTTCAGCAGCACAGGCTCAGACTTTGCTGATGAAAAGGCAGGTGGGAAATTGTTGCGATGCAATTTGACTTTGCCCCTGTTAGAGCTGTTCTTGCTTGGAGAAGCTCTGGTCTTGGAGAATTTTTTGGCCTTGGCTGGGGAGGGGGACATATCCTCAGCTTGGCTGCCTTTCTCCACTCCTCTTGGAGAGGAGACGTTAATCAGAGCTGCGGCAGGGATCATGCTGAGCTCTCCTCTCACATGGCTCCATAGGAAAGAAGCTCTTGATACTGTTTTCAAAGAAAGGAGGAGCAGCCGCAGAGAAATTTCAGAAGCTCAGGGCTTACGCTTGTGTGCACACAGCAATCATGCTGTTGGGAGACTTGGCAAGGTTAGTTGTTTTAGCAGTAAGCTGGAGATGAGTATTAGGAGTTCAAAAATCAGGTGACTGTAAAAAGAAATCTATATGTTTGCTGCTTCTCGTTGCCTTTCTGAGGTCGGCAGTGCTACCACTCTTTGATACAAGCGCTTCTAAAAGGATGAGCATTGTGTCTACATTCAAAACCCCAGCTTGCAGGAACTGGAAATAGGTTTCAGAAGCCTATTGGGGTGGCAAAGGCAAAACTACGAGAGGGAGAAAGCTGGGGCGGTGGGGATGCTGGAAAGAGTAACAGGACTCCTGGGGGAGAGGGGGCTCCCTGCACAGTGCTTCACGTGGACCTGGTGAATTGCACAGTTGTTAGGTAGACTATAGATAACCCCGGTATAATATATCATTCTCCCGAAGGGTGACGAACAAAGTTGGATTTTTCAAGCTATAAAAAAAGGATGATGAAGCTTCAGTTCTCATTGGGGCTGTTGGTTCCTGCAATCTTATAGATGCTCAATTTCTTAACGTTGAAGTGCATGGATGAAAAATGGTATATCTGATTGTGGACTGCAGGTCAGGCCTGCAGTCATTACATAGGCAAATTTGTTGCATGTAGATAACAAAATGTCTTAAATTAATACTTCAAGGTAAATAGCACTCTCTAAATGCAGTTTTCCAAATAACAAACCAGACTCCAGGTACAATACAACGGTGCATTTCAGGAGAACAGTCAAGCAGAAGTAATGAAAAATGCTGAAACGTAATCCAAATTGTATTCTTTCATATAGTAGTGTGTGTCATTAAATTATATGCCCTGGGAGATTCATTGTGAGTTACAGAATTTTGCAGTTCGCAAGGGTAAAAGGATAATTCAGCATAAAATATAATCTGATTTTATTTGATAGGTGTGGTTTATTTTTCTGTTGATCAACTATAGTTGATCTGTTTCTAGACTGTCTAGTTACTGGGATTATGATATTTTATCAAAACTTCTGAATCTGCTGTTGA
Organism: Pygoscelis adeliae; assembly: GCF_000699105.1. NCBI lineage: Eukaryota > Metazoa > Chordata > Aves > Sphenisciformes > Spheniscidae > Pygoscelis > Pygoscelis adeliae. The sequence goes on along the minus strand of NW_008824306.1, from coordinate 1,766,180 downwards.
GCACTTTTTAAAAGCAGTGACATTTTAACAACCTTGAGATTATGGTTGCGCTTTCCTGTTGGCTCTTTGCTAAGAGGTAGGCAGTGCCCATTTGTGGGGCTGAGAAGGATGGCTGTGTTCGTGTGGGTTTTTTAGGCTACTTAAATACAGATTTCTACTGTATTTTCATTTGTGTTCATTCTCTTAATTCAGCAGTTATTAATCTTCTGCCGTTTAAAGCCGATGACAAATTTTCTAGTAGTAATGGGAAGAGAACAGGCCTGGTAAGTCTCGTGCATGCGGTTGGCTCTCGCCTCAGGCTTTCTCGCAGACAAGCAATACCTCACACACACATGCAGTGCGGTATTGGGACCCTGTCGTGGTTTAACCTCAGTCAGCAAGTGAGCACCACGCAGCTACTCGCTCACTCCCCCCACCCCGGTGGGATGGGGGAGAGAATCAGAAGAGTGAAAGAAAACTCGTGGGTTGAGATAAAAACAGTTTAATAATTGAAATAAAATAATGATAACAATAATAATAATAATAATGTAATAATGATAATAATATACAAAGCAAGTGATGCACAGTGCAATTGTTCACCACCTAAGAAAACTCATGGTTTGAGATAAAAACAGTTTAATAATTGAAATAAAATAATGATAATGATAACAATAGTAATAATAATGTAATAATGATAATAATATACAAAGCAAGTGATGCACAGTGCAATTGCTCACCACCCGCCGACCGATGCCCAGCCAGTCCCCGAGCAGCGGCCCCCCCGGCCACCTTTCCCCAGTTTATGTACTGAGCATGACATCACATGGTATGGAATGTCCCTGGGGCCAGTTTGGGTCAGCTGTCCTGGCTGTGCCCCCTCCCGGCTTCTTGTGCACCTCCAGCCTTCTCAGTCGATAGAGCGTGGGAAGCTGAAAAGTCCTTGGCTAGTGTAAGCACTGCTTAGCACCAACTAAAACATCGGTGCGTTATCAACATTGTTCTCATCCCAAATCCAAAACACAGCACTGTACCAGCTACTAGGAAGGAAATCAACTCTATCTCTGCCGAAACCAGGACAGACCCCTGTCCAGCTGAGTGACCTGATGTGCGGGGCATGGCTGGCCCATATATTTAGCTTGATGACCGGCTCTACCTGGCTCATCGTGTCGTGGAGCATGGGCAAGGCCTTAAAGCCGCAGGGGAACCAGGGAAGTGCCTGGCAGGAGGATCTGGTAGGCACACAGGGCAATCGGGGTGATGCCCTCGCGGGGGGCTGCCCAGCATTGCAACCTGTCTCCAGACGTCAGCCTGGCCAGCTCCTGCTATGTGCATCATGTCCTCCGCTGTGTGATAGATGTCTGTCAGGTTGCAGGAGCAGCATGGTAATCTACTACGTTAGGACTGTACTGCTGTTGTAATGCACTGCTTAGTCTGGCTTAAAGGACGCTTGTGCTCAAGAAAGGCTTGGGCATTCCCAGCCCAGGAGTACTGCCAAATCTTTCCAGTGCAGACGGCGCTGAGGAATCGGAACATGAGCTTCTCCTTCCAACATTGTTATTAATATACTTTGTGACTCCAGTCAAGCCATTTCTTCTCCATGCCTCAGCTTCCCCGCTTGTGAAATAGCTACAGTAGTGATTGCACCCTTCTGTACATGAATATTTATCCAAGCATGCAGCCAAATGTTTTAAATTGGCTCCTCTTTGTTACCGTAATGGGGAGCCTAGAAGCCTAACTTAAGATAGGGATTTGTTGGTCGATCAAAACCTGTTGATATTTAGCCGTGGAGCTAACAGTGTTGTAGAGCTAATGGGAAGGACGGCAGATGACTTTCTGTTTCCAGAGAAGTTAAACATTTACTGTTCTTTGGAGCCGTGGGACAAATGTTCGGTGGGAGGGAGGTAGACCGTATCGCACTCCATGAGACAGCCTCCTAGCTATCCTGTGTTTGCGTGTTTTAGAGCTTGGTCATTCCATTTCTCTGTCAGTTTTTTTATCAGAGAGCTGTTTAATCACACAGGCACCTCCTGGACTTGACATTTAAGCATTCTTTTAATAATAAAAAATAATAGCACACAAATATAGTGCAAAGATTTCTTGTTAATCACTTTGATTTATAAAGTGTTGCGACATTTAGCAATGTTATATCCAAAGATCTATATAAATTATGAGTAATAAGAGTTTGATATCTTTCATCCTTTTCAGAAGACATCAGAGAATCAGATATGGTGTGGGAGAGTTCCCACACATAATATCAGTTATTGCAGTGCTGCATATTATAAACTTACAAAGCTTCAACCTTGTATTCAATAAAAGTTAAGGTATGTATTTAAATTCTAATGAGATATCATGCATCACTATACATCAAACACATACCAATAGCCAAAAAATATTTAACTCTTCCATTGTAGCACCTGCATGAACATAAGACTTTTTCTATGACGTTATGATAAAAGTCCAGTTGAAAAATATCGATGACCTTTTAATCACAAATGATTTTATGGCCTATATGTTTAGATTACATTGTTGACAATTCAGTACTTCATGACACAAATCACTGGTTTGTGAATTGTACAGGGCTATTGTACCTACAGTAGAGCATTCTTTGCAAAAGCGTATGCATGTGTGTTAGAGGAAGGGGGTTCGTAGCTGGTTACTGCACAAGTGCTCTGCTTTTTTTCTGTTCATTAAAAGGGCTTCAAAGGGAACCAATTAAAAAAACCCCAGCCTGTAAGTTTTAAAATGATAAGTTATGTCTCTGTTTTGATCTACTTTGCTCATAGGATTAAGTTTGGCAACTATTTTTTGGAAAGGTAGAAAACATATAGTAACAGATTGAGAGTTCTCTGTCAGTCACTCATGGTTTGTGAGACAGCGTGCCACTGTGAGACAGAGAATCTCTTGTGTGGTGTGTAGTAAAGTACACTACAGTTCTAATTATACGTTGTGCGTTGTGAACAACTTAAGAAAAGAAACATTCTCCAAGTCATAAAATAGAATCTTTGATTTTATTTGAATTTACAAAAGTCTCCTTTCTTACAATAATGCAAAATGGATTATTTTTTAAATGCTGAACATAGCTGTATTAGTCTGAGCGTCTTTTTGGGCTTCTTTACTAATGACGTTGATAGCCACTGTAAATTTTAAATTGGTTTGTCTCTGTCAGGCTGGAACTAAAGCTAGCTAAAGGCCTTGCTATCCTCAAAAGAGTGTATTTTCATTATTATTGTAATTAAGTTAATTAATTACAACTCAATGTACTATTTCAACCATACAAGCTGCATTTCTTCTGTGGCTAAAAAAAATGCTTTGTTCACAAGTAATTCTGAAATAGGAGCGAAACAGTAACATCCTTTCTGGACCCCACATCTTTGAAAAGCTAACAAAGGAGAAAGAACCCCTGATCTAGCGCATGGCAGTGAAGTGATGAATTGCACTGTTCAATCATTGACTTGAACAACTTGACAATACCATCCATAACCTGTGATTTCTCCCTGTCTAACAGTCCCCGAATGTTACTCACAGGAAAAATACACGTGTGCTGGAAAAATACAGAGAGCGCACTCATTTCAGCATGAAAGTACTTTTGGCCAAAAGGATTTATCTGTGCAAACACCTAAAGAGATGGAGAGAATATCAGGGAAGTAGATCTGATTATTCATACCCAGTGGGAGAAGGACTGCAGCTGTGAAGTATTCTGTCCTAAACTTAGAAGTAGACAGCTTGATTGTATTTAGCTGCTGCTGGCTAATACATTCAGACAGTGCAAACTCTCACGCTCTTCTAAAGACAAGGGTGGGTACCAGAACATGCTTAATTGCAAACGCTTTGTAGTTCTGCAGCTGTGGTCAGATAACGTTTACATGCTGACCCTCACTCTCAGAAGTAAGGACACACAGAATTATGCCTGAGCTGCCATTCTCCACCCAGACTTTGGATGTGAAGGGAGTTGTCTGAGTTTCTGGGCTAGGATCCTATCCAGGAAGTTTCCTTGCACAGCTTCTAGAACGAGCTGATTTTTTTCAGAAAGGAAAAACCAGCACTTTTTGTAGCAGTTAGGCGAAACACCTAAACCCCACCTATGTCACAAAGCTCCGAGATGTCAGTTTTGGCAGAAGGGGATGCTAGAACGGGTTTGGCTCCAGGGACTGAAGAGCTGAGTACACGTTTAGGTGTGTGACTGCAAACTTGGTTGACTATTAGTGAACTCCAGCTACTCCTCACTGTCCATTAAAATTGAAAGAAAAGTACAGTGAAAATGCAGAACGTTACATCTGTAGCAATGCAGGAATACCGGTCCTCTGGTGGATTATAGGATGTTTTGCTTATGGACAAGAGGAGCAGATTGCTCTCGGATGCCATAGGGGCATGCACACAGGCAGCAACCCCGGCCAGTGCCAGTTTTGAAAGATCAGACAATGTAGGTTGAGGGTGGAATCACCTCTGTGCAAGGATCCTAGTTCTCCTGGAAACACAAACTTATTATACCTGACTAAATACTGCCTGTTGTGCCAGAGGGATATCCAGTCCTTCGTGTGGGGTCAGGCAGCACCTGGCCAAGCAGTTGTTTAGAGATTTTTGGGGGCACAGTCCACATCCTGAGATCTGCATATAGCCCACTATTTGTGCAACTTACATTTTGGCTTAGAAGAAGGAGGTTCCCAGCCCCGCTGATTGCAAAGGTAATCGACAGCCTGTGGCTTGTTGCAGTGCTGTCCGAGTCTCAAAATGCTAAAAATTGTTACCTTTCTGCACAGCTCTAGAATGCAGAAGACACAGTAGAAACTCAGTAAATCCTAGCAACGTTTTATTTTAAGTTGAGGTTCAGCTGGGAAAGCTGTAGCTCCTTATGTCTTTTGTCTGTTTTTTTAGGGAATGATCTGATCCTGAAAAGGGGCACTTCTTGTGAAAATGCCTTCTCAACAGAAAATACAGCACCGTACAATGGCGCCGTAGCGCACACTGAATAAATCACATGGGGAAATGACTGAGCTTCACCTCTGTACGTCACTTATTAAAATTGGTTCCTTCAGGCTTGAGAGCATGATTGGAAAGAAGAGCAATAGCAAAGCTATCTCTCTCCCTCTAGTGCCTACAGAGCCAGACTTTTCCATGTGACAGCTCAAAGTAAGACTGAGAAAGATGCAAAAAAAAAATATGGCGTCTTTCTGCAATCTATTTAGGACAAGCAAAAGCACATTCACAGCTAATTTTAAGCAGCCTTCAGAATGCAGTATAACACCTTATTAACTCGTACTTAATCCTTGCATTCTGGTATTTTTAGAAGCCATCATGCAATTCAGCAGTACTTTCATCCCGTATCTCCTTTATAATGGATGACACCACTCTATTTCTCATTTTAATTTAGAATTCCCTTTCTGACAATAAGCCTTGCTCACACACAAAAGTTATACTGATTTAACTAAATTAATTTAGAAATTGAATTAAACATGCGCACTCTTCCTTCTCCTCCCCCTAATGTGACCTTCTTAATTTGGCTAAAGAGCACCCTTTGTTGCAATCTAGGTTGAACTGGTAAAGGCCTGCCTTCACCGCTTGCCCCTGTCTGATCCTCTGCAACATAATGAGAATTTGGTCTAGTTGAACCTCTTGCAATCTGAAACTGTAGGAGGGTAAAGTCACCTTTATAGATTTAGGGCTCTTTGCCAGAGGGCTACCTCCCTTGACCAGTTTTGTGGTGCAAGTACCCCTGCAAGTACTGGGTCGCAGCAATTTGAGTGGATGGGGTTTGAGGCTTTTGAAGTCAGCGCCTCTTCCTTCGGTGGCTTATTATTTTTTGATCACGTGGGAACTCAGGGTACGGCTCTATCAAGTGTAAACAGTCCTAGTTTGTATGCACCTGGTTTTATCTTGATCCAGTATCTCCCAGCCAGGAGGCTTAAGTTAGCTCCGGGCTGCCTCTAAAGAGCAGCAAATGAAAACAAAGTCCTCTAAACCATGGTTTCTGTTACGTATTATCTAATCAGGGCTCTCGGAAACAGGCCTTTGGAAACCTGTTCTTTGCACAAGCATACAAACTAGACTTATCGGGTAGTTTGTGTTAAGGCTGCTCTGGAGCAAAGAAAAACTTACAGAGGTCTTTTTGATGATTTTTTTTTCTAACTGTATAATGTGCTTACTTACAGAGACATACACAAAAGCCCCCTCTTTCTCTCTTCAGCGTCTTGTAGCGTACTAGTCAGAGGTACAGTACATAAAATACCAGTACAGCAAGAGGTAAGAATTTAGAACAAGGGACAGTAATGCCCCACCGAACATTTTGTGGAGGAAAACAAGGAATGCAAACCAAGACCAATTCCTTTTCCTTCAGCTTGCTAGAATTGTAGATAAAAGAAAACTTAACATTTCTAGGAATGGGTTTGTGTGCATGGGAAGGCTGCTGGGAAATCAGTGAACATATATACTTAAAACATGATTATTCTGCACCTTTCCCTGCAAAGATCCTTTCATTCCATACGAAGAGTGTTCTTTTGCAGTTTAGCTTAATCTGTTTCTAAAAGGTGGAAGAAAAGAGACCACATGGTCCTCTAGTGCAGTATATCTGCTAAAGAATAGCTGGTCAGACCCATTTCTCTATGCAAAGAAGTTCTAGCTTAATTGCAGTTAATCCAGTCAGAAAAGAGCAACAGATCTTTAGGCATAAGAGGTATTTATCAGTCTAAAATGTGACAAGAAAACAATGAAAACTTCCCAAGAGAGTGCTGAGTCTGAGCCCTCATCTGGAGCTCTCCCTTCATTTTACCCCAAAGTTTGCCTGTTAAAGAGATTCACAACTTATGTTTGTATGATATGACTGCTTTCTAACGTTACATTACATGAGGAAATTGTTTCTAGGACTTCACTGTGCTGGTAAATTATATACCCACCTCTTGGAGGGGGAGGCAAAAGGGCAAGTGAATGACATGGCAAGTGTTTATCAATTATAAGTATTTTATGTGGGTGCCTGAGTATGGGAGAACTTAGACTCTTCACATGCTCTGAACTGCATCTAATCTTGATGCCCGAAGGAGCTGATGTGAATAGAGCTCCTGTGCACATGCACAGACACGGGTCATGGAGGTGTGTGTCTGTGTACACAGTACACAGCAGCAGGGAGGACTGAACCTGACCAGGGCCATTATTCTCTCCTATGATAAGAGTCATAAATGACAATATTCAGAAAGTGCAGGAGAAGTAGCAAAGAGCACTGAAGATGGGGGCTGTCATCCCCCCCCACCCCGCAAAGTAGGAAAGCCTGCCTTCTAGCCCAGAACAATTTCATTCAATAGTCTGTTTAGTCCTTCCCTTCAGAGCACCGTTTCATTTTCAAACACAAAACTCTCAAACTATCTTGAAGTGATTAACTCCCCTAAGCAGAGCAACCTGCAAATGGTGTTTCTCCCACCTGACTCCAGCATCTCAGCATGTCAGAAGGCCTCCCCTACTCTCCTAATTTTTTGAGGAGTCATCTGAGCCCTTTCTCTCAACGACTAATAATCTACAACCCACAAATAACTTCTTAAAATGGGTCCATCTCTGAACAGATGTGGTTTGCCTTAACATGTGTGATGCTGCAACAGGAAACCAACTTGCTACAGAACCAGACTCACTATTTACAGCAGTCCTGGACCATGGGTAGAAACTTGTACAAATTTTGACTCAGAAAAAAAAAAAAATTAGTCATAGGAAAAAGGGAGGTGGTTAGAGAAATGAAGAAACTGTAGGAAGCCAGAGGAAGCCAGACTGCTTTTAAATCGAGGCAGGAGAAATGTGACCCATAACTTGTCATGACTGATGGGAATTAGAGCTAACTAGGATACTGATTAGGCCACTGGAGGACTCTGGTTTAAGGAGTCTTACAAAAAGATGCTTTTTATCGAACCTAGGGCAGGCACGTATCGCTTTAATATCTGTAGTTCAGACTGTATTTTTCTGCATGCATTCTGAATGTAAAAAGTTACAATGAAGATAGGAAATGAATGTATTTCTGCTTAACCCATGAAGAGAGGCTGAGAGCCTCGCTGAAATAAAGTATCCTCTGCAAATTTTGTAATCAGAATAGAGATTACATTTTGAGGGACTCAAAGGTCTCCACTTAGTAGTATGTAATCTTGTACTCCTTGGAGTCTGCGCTCTGCATGTGCTTCCATCACAGCCTGAGCATGAAGGGCTGGGGCAGAGCACATAACTTCTTACTGTCATGGGAGAAACAGAAATGGCAAAAGCATTTCCAGTACATTGCTAGGAGAATGCTGAGATGCCACATGCACATTCAAAAATTACTCTTCTAAACAGAGGGAGGACCTGCAGTCTCTGTAATTTTGTTCATGTCCACAGAGCAAAAGAAAGGGAGCTCTCCTCCTGTTAGGGAAGGGAGGATGGTGGTATCAGCAGGGACAAACTACTAATCCAAGATGAAGGGCATAGGGGGAAGTCCTCTTTGTTTTGGAAGAACACTGGGAATTGGTTGTGCTCATTACCCAAAAAGTCTTGCTTTAGTCTCTTTTTTTTTCTTTGTGTAATCTGTACTTTACAGATTTACAGAGTATAAGATTATCTCCTCTGACCTCCTATATATCACAGACCCTTCGGTTTCACTGAACTAACCCTGTTACTAAGCATAACATGTTCAATGAGGTATACCTTGTCTTTGATATAGTGTATCTTGAAGAAAATATCCAGTCTTGGTCTGAAGATATCAAAAGATGGCGCAGCCAAAGTTTCATTTCAGGGAGGAATCACTTTCACAGTTTGACAACTGTGCTGCTCTTGGCTCCACTTACGTGCTCCCCCACTAGACTCCATAACAGGGCAAGTCATAGCTGATATTTAATGGTTTCCAGTGTTTCACATATTTGACACAAAATCCCAAGAGACAGATTTTCCTAGAGGTATGGAGTGCTGTGCTTGAAGGGGGTCTCTATAACACTCTCATGCTATGAATTGTGGTAGCACATGCCGGCTGAGCATAGAAGGGAAAGAAAACGAAATATAAATTCATTACTGCGTAGCTAGAACAGTGAGGATAAATTCCCTCTATTTCCAGGCATCTATATTATATTCCCAACTAGGGATACCTTTAGTGGAGACAAACTGAGCTCTTTTGATCACTTTCTGCTGTGAAAAGGGTCAATCCTCCTTGCTCTTCACACTCCCTCCTACATGATCCTGACTCTCCCTTGGGCTGACTTTCATATTCACTGAGCTGATCCAGCTCATTAACCCATCAGAAAACTGTCCCTTTTTTACTTCTCTGGATTTATTTTCTGCCAGTTCAGTGAGCTGAATCAGCTCAGCAAGGGGTCAGGTGAGTGTCAAAAGTGCTGTAAGGAAGCATGGGTGGGCAACAGAGAGGTGGAATTAGGGGAAGGAAGAGGAAAAAGACAGGAAAAAGCACACAAGGTGAAGGAGCAAGACTGCTTCTTTCAACGGCAGAAAGCCTTAAGAGCAGCTAATCTCACCTTGTCTGATCACATCTTTAGGAAGGTAATTTCCTTAGAGTTCCTGTGGAGTCAATATAGAAAAGGGAGTTTCTTTAGAGGGTGGTTAAAAAGGAAATAAAGGGAAGTAATCTAATTTAGATGCATAGGTTCGGCAATGTAAATATGTCTGTTCTTTACTGCAAAGATCCCTGTGGATTAAAGCTTTAAAACATGGTTAATGACTAAATGCCGGGAAAACAAAAATAATGGTCTTTAAATGGAGAAACAGTCTTCTGAGAGCTCTAAAAGGCCTCAAGTACAATCAGAAAGACCATGTAAGTCCAGAGAGCAGAGCATGAGCACCAGGTAAATTGGCTCTGTGAAGTCAGTGTCGAGCAAAGGTTGGTGAAGCTGATGTCACTTGGAGTTTGCTCAGGCTCTCTGCCTGAGGAGAAAATCAGGAACGATCCTCCAGCACACATCTTGTTTTCAGCAGAGTAGAGTTTCCTCTGCCATTCCCTGTGTGCCGCCAGCTCTTTTCCTAACTTTGTTTCTCTCTTGCTTTTTTAACTTCCGCCATTATTTGTAAAACTACTACTGAAAATGACCTATATAAATAAATAAATTGAATGAATAAATTATGAGGGAGAGAATGAATGTGTGAGTGTGTGTAGGTGGATGACACAGAGAACCAGGCTGGTGGGAGCAGCAGGAGCTATCAGTTCATTTGCTGTCAGTGGCAGAGCCCCAGGGAGGGTAAGGACATTAAGCTCCTGATTGTGCAAGGTGCTGAGCGCCTTCATCTTCTGTCGTTTCTGGAGATAATTGAAAGCATTTCCATACCTTGCCAGTAGAGGCTTCAAGGAAGGAAGAAGAGGGCAGCAGCCTAAACCTGCGATTTTCAGCCTTTTTTTTTGGTTTGCAGATCCCTAAGGATTTCTCCCCTGTAACGAATCTTTTCATAATTACCTTTCATGAAGCCTTTTAAAATAATCAATGGACCCTTAGGGGCCTGTGCAACTGAGTTGCTGGCTTTCAGATAATGCAACAGAGGAGAAACTTCCCCCTTGCAAGAGCAAGGCTGGAAGTGTAATTTCAGAGTTGATATTGGTTGTATCCTCTCAGGTACAACCTGTTCTCCATGGAAGACACTAGCCATTATGTTAATCAAATAGCTGAGCCACTGGCCTCTTGCCACGCCACTGAACCCTGGGACATTTTCTGTACGAGAGCATGAGGTGAGCTCCGCAGTGCAGAAGGGATGCAATGCTCCCTTGAGATTTGCTGCATCTTGCCCCAGAGACGAAATGTGCCCATTGCGCTGTGCTGTAGAGCCACGCATGCTGACAGCTTTGCCCTTCGGGATGGGGCATACACAGCTGGAATTCAACAGGTTGCAGGAAGACATTTGCATTATTAAATGGATAAATATAGGAAAAAAGTGGTTTAATTATCAGTGGCGTTTGCAGTAAGTACTTAGTAATCCCGACACTGCAGCAGTCCTCTCTTTTTTTTCTGAAGTAGTTCAAATCTTTCTATGATATTTCCAGAGTATAAGATTGTATTATCGTACCTGGTAGATGGAGCAGCCTTTTAAAGAATGCTTGGAGATGTGTGTCCATATCTGTGTATTTTGTATGCATACAAATTCCTCTCACCTTTTCTAAGTATGTGGCTCTATAGCACTCTTCGTAGGAGTCTAGGTATCCCTCACAAATGGTAAATAATAGGGCTAGAGCTGAAGAAATTGCCTTGAATTTTCCTTCAAAACAAGTGTAGCTTGTTCCTGATCACTTCTAAAAGATCCAGTTGTTGCCCTGACACAAACTTACTCTTTACAGTTGTCCATTGGAGCTGTTGTGGGAGATCCAAATGACACGCTGTGCAGCCAGCCCTTAGGTAGATTATCTATTCCCCTGGAAAGCACTGGAAAGGAAAATAGATTTTTCAATTTTTTGCAGTATTCAGGGTAGCAGCAGAGGAGAGAATAGGATATAAAGGATAAGGTATTGTTGGTTGCAGGCTGTGCCTTTGAGAAGGTGTGATGTTCTGAATCGATTTTCACTTTAAACTTGGCAATTGTATATGCAGGAATAGGGAATTACAATAGTAAAGCCTGGAAATCATAAATACACTTATAACTCTGGTCGAGTGCAGATCCCTCAGACGGTAAGAAAGGGGCACGGTCTGCCTATCAGTCACAGGTAGAACAGTCTTTACAGATTGCCCTACAGTGATTGCTCTTAATCAACCCTTTATTCAGCTGCGAGTTGCTGTTAACATATAAAGTAGGCCAGGTCGTCATCTGACTGTTATTGACAGCCAGTCCAGCGACTGAGTCTAGAGGTTGTTGCAGATGTGTGTGTAAGTCCAAGGTTCCCTAAGTTAATGCAAGAAGAAGAAGAAGAAGGAGAGAATTAAAAGGAAAATCTGGGCAGTTGCACCAGAAGCCTCATAAACGTGAATCCGGGAGCCTCCAGGATGACTTGTGAACGTCACTGCCAAGTCAAAGGACATCACCCTCCACTCCTGCAGAAAATCCTGCTTTCTGTAGGACCCAATTGCTCAACATCTCTTACATACCGCCTGGGCTCGCTTTGTGCCAGGGTGACTGAAGGGGCTGTGCAGCAGCGTGGTCAGCCCTACCAAGCGGTTTTGGGCCTGTGGCCGTGGGCCATGGCCGGTACTGACGCAGGAGCTGTGCCCCTTGCTGCCCTGGATGTGCCTCCACCTTTCTGTATCTTTCCTTGCCTTGGACATCTTCTGTTCATCCTCACAGCGTAATGTCTTGAAGCAATGGAAGAGGAAGTGAGTCTTGGCCATAGGCTGATATGGACAGCAGTAAAAATGCTGCCCTGTTAGAGATTATGCGCGTTATCTTCGATTTGATCGCTTCTTCAGGTGTCTGAAAACAATAGAAATAATAAAAGTGTCTACATGTCACAGAACCCTGCATCCCATTTTCAGAGAGAACTGGGCTGTACAAGTACTTAAGCCCTCGCTGACAGTGGGCCAGATCTTACAGAATATTTAGGGAGGAGACCAAACACCATGCTTAGTGGGATTTCTAGAAGGATTTCATTATTTAAGGTTCACATTGATTTAAGAGGAGGTACCTAATGATGTAAGCACTTTTATAAATCTATCAAGTGTGCATTTGTATGTGTAGATATCTAAATATTTATTTTTGTATGGCACTTAGTAACTCTGAAAATAAGGCTTACTATCCAGCTCCAGTCCAGAAGCCTGTACAGTCATGTAAATGTGGCACTGCCTCTTAGCAGAGGTTATTAAGTCTGGCACCACATGGAGCTAACTCAGACATATGACTTCTCAACCAGAACTGCACTTGGATGCAGTTCTGCAGTTTTAAAAACACTACCTTATTCAGCTAGAACAACAGAAGCGGAGTTAGAACACCACTGTGTCAGTGCCCTCTGCTCCTTCAAGTAAGGATTATCTTCATGTCACTGTGTTGAATGCAGCATCCCTGTGAAACAACCGAAGCAACTGCTCTGCACTCTTTTCCAGGTTTATAATTGTGAGCTTCCTTGTACGTTTCTCAATTCTTGAATCTAAAAAAAACTATTAAAAAAGCCTAAAAGGATCAGAGATAACATGTTATTTACACACCTATTGGAAGTTAAATAATTCACACTGCCGCAGCCACCTTGCCTGATAATCAGGACAGCAATATGGAATAGTATTGCTTCTCCCTTTCACCTCCACTCTCTCCATCAGTGCTGCAATCCGGTACCCAGAGCACCATCCTGAATACAGATTTTCTTTTTCCTGCTATGTTTATTTCCTTTAAGGCATTTTTTTCCCTCTTGTGGATTGACAGACTTATCAACACCAGCTAAGATTCATTTAATATGCCTAACATAAGCCAAACAGTATCCTGTCCTGTCGCTCTGTATTCTTTCCTCAGAAAGAATTGGGTTTAGCTGCAATTATTTGCATTATCTGCTTAAATATTTAGCAAATGCAATAGTTTGGTAGACAGGCATTGCTCTATTCTATTTTGAATTTTAACTCTATAAGCCAATTCCTCAGCTGCCCGGTTGGATTTTTTGTTTTGTTTTTCCTCCTGGCTATCATGAGACGATATCCCCAGGAGGCAGGGACACAGCAGCACCTGGGACTGGATGCTGCACTCGTGTGCATGCGGCTCTGGCAGAGATGTGGAGGGGGATCCGCACACAGGAGACCTGCAGAATGAATCCCAGATGCCAAATGTGGAGATCAGTATCACACAGCAAGGCTTTGAATTTTAGTTTTTCATTCATTAAAAGGCAGTCAGAAAGAAAGAAGCTCCATTCTCATCCTCCTAAGTGCTGTCACGCTCACCCATATGTGTGCACATACACTGCTGCCTTCCTAGTTAATATCAAGGGATGTAACAGCACAGTAAGAAGAGAACCGTACCGAATTTGCCTGGATTATGGAGTATATTTTTATGGACCCTGCTGCGGAAGGATCATTCCTATTTTTTTTAGATTTTAGTATCTTGCAAAAAATATTTCTTCTCCTTTCTCTGTCCATTTTAAAATCTCCTCTGACATTAGGCAAAATGTTTCCCTTACTAATCCCCACAGGTATAGTCCCAGTTTGCTGCAGATTCTCTGCTGACTGTCCTGGCTTTTCCCCAAATCATCACAAACTGTTATTCTGAATGTGCTTATCTACGTGTAGGAGTACTCCCCCAGGCTACCACAGCCTTCCTACGGGCAAGACTCAATGGAGCAGCTAGCCATCAGGCAGCAGCATGCACAGGCGCTTTAGAGACATCCCTTTAATCTGAGGTTACAGGCCACTTCCAAGTGCTGGTGGACAGAGTGCAGGCAAGACTGTCAAAGGTGCCAGCTGAATGCAGAGCAGTCACATGAATATCACCTCTTGGTGATAATAGCAGAGGAAAAAATGCCTCTACTCACTGTAAAGACCATGGCACGGCATGCCCAACTCACCCACAGTCCTGAAACCGAATGGAGAAAAGGAGAGACTTGCATTTCTTTCCCCTTCTTGCTGTTTATAAAAAGGAGAGACTTGCATTTCTTTCCCCTTCTTGCTGTTAGAGACTGTTCTAAAACCGTCTCTAACACACTCCAGGGCTCCATGTTCTGATTCTGATAGATAGGCAAAAGCCTGCGAAGGGTAGCTTTGTCCAGCTTCCAAGCTAACGCAAGACCGTATCTGGGACATCCTGGTTTTCCTGCCCTTGATATTGGCACGTCAGACTATGTGACACCAGGGGATATCCTGCCTGCAGCTTCCCAGAGTTACTGGGAGAGCTTTGTAGAAGAACGCATCTTTTTACAGAGTGTGTCAGCGATAGACAGCGGTGACACTGTCACTCTTAGGGAAGTGACGGTGTTCCTACCTCAACAGCATGTTCACCTTGGTGCACGTGTTCTGACTTGAAAGTTAAAAAATGCTTCTTAGAGAAATTCTCTCTGTGTGTAACTGATATTGGCACATCAGGGACACAATTAGCATTCTGCTCGCATGGAGGGAAATGTTAAAAAAAACCCTTCAACTCATTCCTAGTATTCTTTATTTATCATTCACCAAATGTACACTTTAAAAATTATAATCCTTGCCTAAGAGTAGTATGGTTTTTAGATTGTTTTTAAAGTTTTTTTTCCTTGTGTCTGGTTAGCATATCCCAATCTGCAAACAAACTTTGTTTCATTCTGGTGGACTATGCCCAAATTTAATGGGCATCACCTGGGATGATGGAGCCATTATCAGTACGTATACGTGTACGTACTTAATTCGTGAAAGCAGCAGTCTCAGCTCTTAGGGACAGCCCTTTCTCTGCCATTAGACAAACGGCTAGGGAAAGTCCCTACACAAGGTAAGTCTCTTAGGAGCACTCCTTGAACATTCAGAGTTACAGAGCAGCGTTCGCCTTCTTTGGCAAAAGCTGTCTCTGATCTTCAGGAGAGCATGTGGAAGTGCATACAGGGCAAAAGCAATGAGCAATTGTAGTCCTTGTAGTTTGCAGGCAGATACTTGTCTCTGTAAAAAGAATATCCTCATGGTATGGGAAATCCATCCCGGGAATATAAGAACAGGCAAATCCTTGAGCTACAGACTGCTGGAGACAGGGAAATGTTGGGAATATGCTTGCCTTCTTTTTCTAAACTTTTCTAGGCATGCAGGTTTGGCTGTTATTGGAGAAAGGGGTGCTGGGCTAGATAGACTACAGGTCTAACTCCATGCGATATTTGTTACTAGAAGTGGTTAATGCCTGAAAGAACCAGATGATCAGGTAACCATTTTTTCATGCATTTTTGCACCTCCATTGGCTTCAGCTGAGATGATAGGGCTCAGATCAGTTTCAAGCCAAGGGCTGAGAAGTGTTTTGTCCACACAAGCAAGTATTTTCAGTTCCTTTTTCAAGTTGTATGAGTCCACTGAATAGCCTCCATAATCTATTTCACTGTTAAGAAGCAAGTATAAGCCACATGCTGTGGATTACATGCTCTATCATGGTGAAAGGGCAGGAAATGAAAGTTGGTTAAGCAACCAATTAGAAGAAGGTGCTTGTCATATAACAAACAGAAGTGACTCATGCAATGTCCTCTTCCCCCTCCAGTCACTGTATGAATCACCTCACCTGTGTCCAAGGAAAGGTCAATTCAGTTTCTCAGTTCTTGGATGGGTTTTCAATTTAAAAGTACTGCAGGATCAGGACATTATTTAGTGTGAAGAGCTGTACAAGCTGTTACCCAGTTTTAGCATGTGACTACCATACAATTCTATTAGAACTGTGCCTCAAATACGCTTAGCGTGATAAACATACATCTTGACTAGCTCTCACTCACTGCCGACACAGATTTTCCTCTTCCAAACTCGTTTGGTGCTCTCTCTTGCTCTGCCTTGTTACTTTTAACTGCCTTAGAAAGGAAGAGTGAGGAAACAACATTTTTGCTGGAGGAAGAAGTTCAGACTCATTTTAAGAGGGCCAAGGATTTGGAACTAATAAAATATTACTCTTCATGATATCAGCTGCAAACCCATCCCAATTAGGCTAAGAGGGGCATTTGCTTTTTTTTGCTTCTCCCTCACATTTGGGCTGTACTGACCTCTTCCCTGTATCATTCAGCAGTTAAAGGGAGAATAAGTGCTGCTCTGGAAAACTTCAACTTGTCAGAAGTGACGCGGTGTCGGTACCAGGAAGGCTTCTTTCATCCCATCGCCTGGCTTTTCCATGACTCTCCTCCTGCTCCCAGCCCCATCTATTTCCATATTACACGCTTGTTACCAAGGACTGGAAGAGTACGGGAAGAAATTTGTCCTAGTATGGATTTATTTCAAAGCACATTTCTCTCATTGCCATTTTGTCTTGATCTTCTGGTAACTATCATACGATAAAATCAGGCAGCTTGACATTTTTACTGTGTTTTCCACACAACAGGTTGGGTTAACCTATGCGGGATTCCCGTACATAACTTACCCAGCTAATTTATGTGGAAAATACCAACTCTGTTGTCCTAGCTTGGATTTGCATTTGAATTAGCTACCTCAGTCTTAGAGCAAACCTCATTTCAAAATGCAGACATGCTTTTTCCCCATCTGAAGTAGTTTGTCTTCTTGCACAGGTGTGATATAAGGGAACATATATATCTTTCTGTTGTTTCATTCTCCTCTTTTCAGTTGTACACTCAAAAAGCAGGGGGTGAATGGAAAAGAGATGTCCTGGCAAATCTGGTCACTGCCATTACCATACCTGCCAAATGAATAAGGAGGCAGCGAGCCTTTTAAAATAAGGTGTTTCGATTCCACATATAGGATCATGCTTAATATTTTAAAACAAAATCCACCTATTCTGTCTGCATCTCATGCAAGGCTGCACACATCCTGGCAAAATCAACTGAAGGGTTTCTGTGTTATGAAACATAGGCACTTTTTTAAAAATTATTGTACTTAGCTTAGGCTTCTCTGTGACTGCCTAACCTGGATCTGTGAAAACTGCTTTACAACTCAGAATTCAACAGCATTAGCAGTTTTGATTGCACTAAATAGCTACTGGAAATGCTTGTGCTGAGTCTGACTTCAAATATAACTAAAGCAACCAGAATGTAGCTCTTCCTATTGATTATTTAGACTGAATACAATAAGGATGCAATCCTCCATCTCTATGTTAAAAAATTTATTTGCTCATTTGGAGGGGCCAGAAAGTAAGTTGTGGTGAATGAAGTGGAAAGAGCACTTTTGCCCACTGGGCTATTGGTTTGAGATTGAACAAAATCATTGACAGTTTTACCAGAGAGGGTCTGAAGAAGCCCATCAAAATGTCTGCACACAGACTGGCCCTGCAGCATAGGAGCAGCAGAATGCACTGCCACAAGGGAGATCTGTCTAGGTATTTATACCATGCTCATCACCATGGTAACAGAAAGCCTTATGAAACGTAGACATTACATACAGAAGTGTTTGTGCTTTCCTGCTTCTCACACACTTTTTTTTTACACTGGCGCTTTTACGGATGCTTTTATAGCGAGGAGGCCCAGTGTCAGAGAGTGACTTGCACTGATTCCCAAAACCTTGGGACTCCTGGGCCAGACTGGTCCAGTGCCCCACTGGATCCTCCAGTCCTGCAGCCGTCCACCCGTCACAGGTGCTCCTGAGCCTCCCGAGTGTGCCTGGCAATTTCAGGGTATGGTAGGAAGTCCCTCAGTGATATCTGAAGGGCATAGCTGTGGAGAAGGATCACCAAGACTTAGCTCATAGCGTGTCTCCTGCCTCCCCAGGGACGCGGGACACGGCAGCCACCGGGCAGGGTGCACCGACCTCAGGCTTTGGTGATGGGCTACCTGCCAGACGTATGGAAGAGTTACGAAGGGATGAATACAAGAGTCGTGTCCTCGCTCCTACACTGTGAGGAAACACTGATGTAACACCATGCTGCTCTCTGGGCCTTAAAACGGTTTAGAGCGTGGATGTGCCCACCTCCACACAGCCGAGCGTGCTTTTCAAACTCTGGACCAGCACGCATCATGGATTTCCTGCTTCTTTAGAGGAAACATTTTCTAGTTGAGCAGCTGCATCACAGAATCATTCAAGATGGGAACTCTTCTTTCTGTGTTCATATCTGGCACTGACCATGTGAATTTTAGATAGATATTAATCATTACCTCCATACCTCACTGGCATGTCGTGAGCCATTTTTTCATTAATAACACTCTAAAGTGCCTGGGAGCTTATCGAACGAAGCTGATACCAATAAAAGTATCCTAAGTGACTTTAAAAAGAAATTAGTCTGTTTCTGCTTCTGCCTATAAACGAGATCCACCCTAAGAGTTGGGTAATTGTTAAGCTTTGGCCCTCTTAATCCCTGTCTATATAATTTGCAAAGCTGGGTTTAACATGATGCTTCAAGTTAATATGCTGATACAACCTAATTTTCTAAAGAAAAAGGCTGACTACAGGTCTTCAGAAGGAAATATTTAGAAATGCTCTGCTTAGTTTTATGGCAGCCTGTTGCACTAGCCAAGAAAAATGCAAGACCAGGTTTTGGGCATTTTGGAGCAGAGTCAGGCGTGCTGTGGAAGGAAAGCGCAGGTTACCTCTTGCTTCCTGCGGACTTCTTCTCTATGCTATAAAATATTGCTGTGATGGGTTTCAAAGAAATATACCTCACCCTCCTTGACCAGATGGAGAGTTTATGAATGGCAGGGAAATTAAGAATCCAGGAGATTCTGGAAAGGGGAATTGAGATGTCTAAAGCCAATGGAAAGGTGCATTGCAATTACAGTGTATTGTTGTTTTTCTGAATCTGTTAGTCTATTGGTTTAAAAATGGTTGTATTGTTAACACAGTACTTCTTTTGCTGTAGCTACACACTTAAGTAGGCATGATACAACACCAGAAATTGCTGCCTAGAGATCTGGTATTTTGTACACAGTATGATTTCTAATTGCTTGAATAATACTGCACAATGGAATAATTTCTTACTCAGTGAGAGTTGTTTCTCACTGCTTGAGATATAATAACCTCTTGGGAAGTCATGGAGCTGCAAACTATAATGATCTATATAGAGCATTTTTGCTCAGTCTGTACTCTTAAAATGCTCAGCATTCAGAAAAAAAATGAATCAGGAGAAACTGGTGAAGTAAGTTGCAGCAACTGAATGAGATGGCTCTTCGGAATTATATATAGAACCCTTTTTAGACGCCCACAGTCCCTATATTAAAAACAGTGATTCAGAAAATCAGCCAGCAGATTCCTGAACCAAAGTATTGTGTGTAATTTTTGCAGTCCACATTTAAAAAGACGCATTGTTTACAAGAATGAAATGAGCATTACAAGACACTTTTTCAATAAAGCCGTTTTGTGGTGTGGTCTCTTTACTTGGATAAGAGCTCTTTTGATGTTGCTATTTTTAACATACCAGTTTAATTTGGTATATGCATCCATGCATTTGTAAAAACAAATTTTCTTCTCAGAAATATATAGGAAACAATTCACCCATAAATGTACACAGTAATATTAAGAAAACCAACAGAGTGAGCCTGAGAAGAGTAGCAAAGTCATACATCCAATGCCTACAGCAAAGAACCTGGAGTTGGGAAGCTATTGTGGTTAAGCCTACCAGCAAGTAAAGTGTTTGCCATCCAAATCCAGAATCACCTTTTGCTTTTTAAAAGATGTGTACCACACGCACTGAGCAGGACTGAAGGGGCTGACTGCAGCCCAAACTCCGTGCGTCACTCTTGCGGTCCTCCTTACAGGTGAGGGGCCACTTGCAACATTTCGGTTTGTCGGTCAAACCACAGCAGGCAAATGTTAGTTAAACTCCCTGGAGGGACAAAGCCGTTTTTTCTCATCAGCTGAATTGAGCTAAAGGGGAGGTCTCTCTGAAATGATACCACCTTCTCCCTGGCACAGGACCTCCCAGGGCTGGGAAAGTGCCTTAAGACCTCAGTGCCAAGGACCCAGCTGGCATCAGGACCTGGTACAGGGGCAGCAGCTGCCCTGGCCACTTTCCCCGGCAAGGTTTAGGATGCAATACAGAATAGGAGCCGTAACATTATTTAGAAAGCTGCAGCTTTTCTGTATGAAGGCATTCGCGCTTCTTGCCAAGCAGTGAGACAGGTCAGAGTAAGAAGTCTCCTGCCGCAATACACGGCAAACCCAAACAGGAGCCCCATCAGGGGAGACCCACAGACCCAGTCCTGAGTTCCGGGAGTCGGACTGCAGCTGCTCTTTGCACAAGGAGCCAAGGGGATCTTGTGTCCTTTCCCTTTCCTTCTTCCTCATTCATGGCAGGGTGAGAGGTTGCTGATCCAGTACAAGCAACACTGATGGTGGCTCTGCACTTCAGCAGACTGGAAGCTAAGGCAGTCCCAAATGCAAGCTAACACATTTTGAAAGGTCACGTGCCCCAAAACAATTTTATATTGGTGTATATTGACGAGCCTAGGACTATTTTTTAATAAAGTTCTTAGTGTTATTGACCCCCCTGCCTAGGAGCGTGAGCCCAGGTTGCAAAGCTCCGAGCAGACCGATAGCTTAGTACCAATGGCCCAACGGTGGCCACCCCCCTTGCCCAGAGTGAGAAGCTGTTGTGCCAGAGCTGCCAGCCCTGACGGCAGCTACCCGGAGCCAGGCAAGAGTTCCCCAGAGGGACGGTTCCTTGGTCAAACCCTGCTCAAAAGCCACGAAAGAGAGGAACTACCTACCGCAGAAACCCTCCTTCTCCACCAGAGAAAAACAGCACATGACCTTTCTGAATGCCCTTGCCCAGCTGAGTATTTCATTTTTGTTCTGAATTATATCCTAGACTCAGTACGGAGCAACACTGATGGTGGCTGTGCATATCGTATAGGCATGTAAGTAGACTGCAAGCTGAGTAACAATTGAAAAAAAGATACACCCTAAGGACTTTTTAGGCAATTAGGGCTACCTAGCTGGACTGAAGAACTGTAGCTATTTATTCCCTTCCTGGCTCCTCTGCTCAAACAGCAGCGGAGGAACTTTCTAAAGTATCAGTCAATGTTTCATCCACTGCTATCTATGATCTTTCTCTGGACAGAATAAATGGTGGGAAGGGCTTTTCTGGATGGAAACTAAGAGTAAATCTAGTACTTCAGAGAAACAACAAGCCTTTGTTTCCCTTCTAGTGTTAGCAAGGAAGAGAGTCTGCCATATAGGATATGGCATAACTAAAAGTAGCTGTCATATAGGATGAAAGTAAGGTCAAGAATAAGGTACATATTCACAATAACTTTGTTTGCTGATTTCAGACTAGAAATCAGTGCTGTGCCATCTTCTGAGTTAATGTGGAGATCAGGCTTTGCTGGACACTAATATAAAGGGAAAAACCGTAGCACAAGGGCAATTACTGGCAGAATTCCCATAGACGTTAAGGAAAGGCAGAACTCATACAGAAGGAATTTAAAGCAGTCGGTTATATTTTGAGTGTGGCCTCTTGTGTACTATTTCTCCAGCGCTTTTCAAAATGAAGCTGGTGCTTGCAGAAAGGGCTGTCTTGCAGGCCTCCATTCCCCTGCAGAAAATCCCCTGGCCATGCATTAGCAAGACAAGGCTTCCTACACACTCCCCTTCTAGTCTGTCTCAGGCCTGTGCTGGAGCAACCTGCTTTTAAAGTAAGCGTTAGACCCAGGCGGTGCTTGACCTCTCTGCAGAAATTACCAGCAAATGGAATAGCAGCTTAGACAATTTGGCCCAGTGGAAGTAACTCAGCTAAGTTCTGAGATGGTCATCTGTGTATGAACAGTCCGGGGGGGGTCAGGAGGCACTGGGCTAAGTCCGCACTGGGCTAAGTCCACACTGGTGATGAAGATAGGAGATAGCCAAGTTTTATTCTATTGCCGTCACTTGGGGAATTAAAACCTTTGGAGGTGGCACTGGGAAGAAATGAAGCGTCAGCCCTCAGAGAAAGCTGTATTCAAGGAGAAGGAGATTCCCCTAATAAATCTTTCACTTGCTCTCTCTGAGATTGTGTCAGCCTGCCACAAGCGTGCAGTACTTTTCTCTAAAACTCTACGTAACCCAGAGCTAGACAAACAAACAGCACTTCTACAAAATGCACGAGGTCCTAGCAAGTGACAATTGTCTCGTTCATTCTATACAGGATACATTGGAGGTATCCCGCCTGTGTGTTGATTTGTGGGAAGGGTTGCGTTTAAAACTGGGCTCTGACTGTATTAGCTGACCAGTGTGGGGCATTGTGCAGGGTTGTATAATCTGAATGAAAGGCCTTATTGTAACGGGTGCCGCTTATGGCGTAGAAAATTGTTGTGAGATTTTCAGGCCGAAGTCTCCTGTTAACACGATCCCAACACCACGCTATTTGTGCATAGCTTGTGCCATGTTCCCTTAAGGAACTATCGGAAGACAATCCAAATGAAAGATGAGTATGCTGGAAAGGAAAAAAGAAAAGAAAACCAGTACATGGATTGCGAAAGTAGAGGTATACTGGAAACCCCACCATCTTTTACTCTAGCCTTTCTACAACACAGGGTTACATCTACTGAGCATAGCATTTTTCTTTCGTCTGTTATACATTCTTACCCAGCAATTTTGTATTTAATGGTAAGTGCATGAAGAATATTAATGCATACATAAATTAGGACAAAAGCCCAAGTTGATAAAGCCTGATATAGACAGTCTGGAGCATTAAAGAAGAAACCAGGGGAAAAAACATAAAAGATCAAGACCTGAGCTAGACTAAAAATGGTTTAAACCTATGTCTGGACTACCAAAATATCTACAGTCACGTTAGATCACATTTCAGATATTTGGAAGCAATACAAAGTTTCCTCTGTTAGTAAATTATTCCCTTAACTGTTCACTACAGAGTTTCTTTCATTTCCTCTCCCAAACATCTGGCAGTAGATGCTGCAGAAGCCCACAGTCAGCAAGATACGCAAGCAGGGGCCTAACTTTAGTTCATGAGTCATCTCCGTGGCTCCAGTGGGACAGTTCAGGTGGTTAAAGTTAAGCATGTACTTAAGTACTTTGCTGAAATGAAATGAATCTGTGCCAGCGAGAGGTTACTTCCTAGGTGGAGAATGGGTCGGATGCCTAATGGCGTGTGCTTAACCGTTTATAAAAGGGTTTCGTTTAAAACATAATTAAAAGACACACCTCTGCTCTGAGAGCAGTGATTCCTAAAGAATTTTAAAATTCTTTAGACCACTGTCAGCCTTTACAGCCTCTCACAGGCCCCCTGTTACTGTCGAGCTGTTAGTTGGAAACACTTTCATCAGGCTCAGCAGAGCAGGGAGCTATTGCTCACCCTCGCCTTACAGGGCTCAGTGAATCTGCGGGTCATGGATAGAAAACCCCTGCTCCAGAAGCGGGATACCTGCTCTGTTGCAAAAGTTCTGCTTTTCTGTTAATAACAGTTCAGCTACTGATCTATAACTACGTTTCCAGGCAAAAATTTCAGGCCCGTGTGAACCTCATGAGGTTTAACAAGGCCAAGGGCAAGGTCCTGCACCGGGGTCAGGGCAACCCCCGGTATCAATACAGGCTGGGGGATGAAGGGATGGAGAGCAGCCCTGCCGAGAAGGACTTGGGGATACTGGTGGATGAAAAGCTGGACAGGAGCCAGCAATGGGCGCTCGCAGCCCAGAAGGCCAACCGTATCCTGGGCTGCATCAGAAGAAGCGTGGCCAGCAGGTCGAGGGAGGTGATTCTGCCCCTCTACTCTGCTCTGCTGAGACCCCACCTGGAGTACTGCGTCCAGCTCTGGAGCCCTCAGCATAAGAAAGACAGGGACCTGTTGGAGTGGGTCCAGAAGAGGGCCATGAAAATGATCAGGGGGATGGAACAGCTCTCCTATGAGGAAAGGCTGAGAGAGCTGGGGTTGTTCAGCCGAGAGAAGAGAAGGCTTCGGGGAGACCTTATTGCAGCCAATCAGTACTTAAAGGGGGATTATAAAAAAGATGGCAGCAGACTGTTTAGCAGGGCCTGTTGCGACCGGACAAGGGGGAATGGCTTTAAACTAAAGGGGGGTAGTTTGAGGCTAGATACGAGGAAGAAATTTTTTACGCTGATGGTGGTGAAGCACTGGCACAGGTTGCCCAGAGAGGTGGTGGATGCCCCAATCCTGGAAACATTCAAGGTCAGGTTGGACGGGGCTCTGAGCAACCTGATCTAGTTGAAGATGTCCCTGCTCATTGCAGGGGGGTTGGACTAGATGACCTTTAGAGATCCCTTCCAACCCAAACTATTCTATGATTCTATGATCATTCGCCAGCAGCCATTTCCACTGCAGAGGAATGAAAACAGAACATCTCCTCTCTGCCATGCAAACATTCATGGAGCTTAAAAATCCGTATTTTTTTAAATTCCATTTGGAGGCATTTTATCCAGGCCACGTTGAGCGCGTTCTCTGAAGCCCCGATCACCACAAGGCCTGCAATTTATCCTGCTCAGGCTGCGGTCCTGTCTCCGCAACACCCCAAGTGTTTTGCTTTCCCTCCGGCTCTAGCACTACAAACCCAACCACAGGTAACCAGCTGGCGGGTTAGGTGGGCTTTGAGCTTCGCAGTAGGCACATCTGAGGAGCGCTCACTCAGAATGCAAGACTTGTATGATCATGCCTATACAGGAGCTGTATGATGCTTCCAAATAACCCTTTTAATAAAATTGGATACTTATTTGTAACTGAAAGAATGGTTTCAATTTAAGAGTATCATCTATGTCACCAGTAATTCCCTTTTTTCTGAATATAAAAAACAAAATTTAACTTTTGCCAAATACAGAGCAATTTTTCCTCATCCCTAATATCTATGTAGTATTTCTCCTTTCACATTTTTCCCCAACCTGTCAAAATCGTAAGACTGAAAATTATAAAGCCAGCAGCTTTGCTAGAAAATGTCAGGCAGCCACACATTTTTCATAACAACAACAGAGTCTATTTTATGCTGGGCAGCACTGTTTAAAATTGAGTTTCAAAAGTCCCCAATTTTTCATTTCCAAGTCAAGGCTAATGGAGAGATTTCACTTCCAAAGGTAAGATATGGAGCAGGTGAAAACAGGGATTTAGAAAAGAACTGCCATCTCAGCAATAATTTTGAACATTAGTATCTTCTGACATTTTAATACTGGTGGCAGTGATTCACCTAGCAGAGAGACTTAACTAGGATTTGTTTATATCTCTTTCAAATACTAAGCGTCAGTCATCAGTCTTTTATGTCTCTGTTTTTTCCTCCACAGGGTCTCTATAAGCTCTCAGCGTTTCTCTCATCCGTTGAATCATCATGCGGGATGGACTTTATTATTTACTCCCCAATCAGCATTAAGCAAACTTTTCCTTCCTTCAGTAGTTTTATTCTGTGCCTATTGAGCACGGTCTGAACTGGAGGCATGTTCCTGGGGTGGAGGAACCGAGCTAATGCCATGTGATGGTGTCTCCATTTCTACCCAGCTGTAAACTCTGCATCGCTCAGAGGCTGAGATCATGCACATGAAAGGCAGATTGTAGCACAACTGGTTGAGAAAATGAGTATGAAGATAAGTAATGGCATTAGTGGAAGCTACAGAAGAAAGTTTTGAGTTGCCATCTTTAAGAGAAGTTAGCTCAGGGGACTTTTTTTCATACAGTGCATGGAAAGGTTGCTTTGGCCAGATCCTGGGGAATGGATGCAAGAGAGCATTGTCACACACTAATGCTCTCCTGCTGCTAAGCAAATATCATGGCCTTTATTTGAATACACATGCATAATAAATCTTTGGCAGACAAACCACAAAAACTACCAACGGTTTCCTTGAAATTAAGAACATTCAAGTATTTCTTCACTGCAAGAAATTTTCACTGCAATGCCTCTGTTCTAGCTGAAGAGCCTTTTCCAGTCCTGCCACAGAACAAATTGCCCACCTTCCTTATAAATCACCGCTGGCAAAACCTGTGTGGCAGCCTGCCATCCTGGGCTGGGGAGGTGCCTGACTTCATTTCAAGGCAGGCAGAGGGAAGACAATTCACACTGTGGGAGAGGAGCAGCATTGAAACGGCAAGTGGAAAAGACCTACCATGGCAGAGTGGTGGAGTCAAGAAGTGATGCCGTTCTCTCCACAGGATCATCTGCACCTTCTAAATACATATATAGTCCTTGCAGGCGTGTTTCCTGCTTATTTTGGCTAGAGGAAATAAGGTAGCAGGGAATACAAAAGGGTCAGGCAAAGGACCTGCCTCAAATTACAGCTTGTACAGCTGTCCGTAGAGCAAGACTAGGCTGCCCAAAGAAGACTATGGGGGAGAGGAAGGTTAGTCTAGTAGAAGAAATTATTCCTTCTGCTCCCTTTCCCCCAGGATCTCTTCTCCCTTCCCATACCTTTCCCCTGACTCTTCTGCCCTGCTTCCATTCCTTAGAATAACTTCAAAAAAGTTCTTATAGTTTGTCACCAATCTTGTCACTATTTCCTGCACAACCAAGTAAAGAGTACAGCCTGGGTATGAATGCTGAGCATCTTGCAGCGCAGTCTAGAATTAGCCTTTTACAGCCCTGATTTTCCCTCTTGTCCCCACTCTGTCCCCATTCAGGTGCTTCAGACCGAATGTACCTATAGCACGGTCACACACGCTGCTGCTGAGAGCTGTCAATGAGCTCTTCTTCTAGCAGTCATTTATCTATGATCCAACAGGCATATATAGTCCATAAAACCTCTTCTTTAAAAGCATTTTTCTTTACATTATCCAAAGTGATTGTTTAATAGTAGCCTAAATTTACTCACCTGAAATGCATACCCGAACTTACACATCTATCACATCTGCCACAGACAGAATCATAGAAATCTGCTGGATTACTGGTCTCTAGAGACACAGTTTATCATTCCAAACACTTGAAAATGCTTCTACTGGGCAAAGGCTTATATCCAGGCCAATTATTTATCTAACGCAAAATTTTCTGAGGATCACTTCCATTTAGAGAAGAGGTCAAAAAAACCCAAAACTGTCTCAAAAATTTAATTTTCAATTGCCCTGTGCTAAAGGAATGCAAGAGTGTTTGAC
Organism: Pygoscelis adeliae; assembly: GCF_000699105.1. Classification (NCBI taxonomy): domain Eukaryota; kingdom Metazoa; phylum Chordata; class Aves; order Sphenisciformes; family Spheniscidae; genus Pygoscelis; species Pygoscelis adeliae. The sequence goes on along the minus strand of NW_008824306.1, from coordinate 1,738,784 downwards.
TCAGTAGTTATACTATTGTGCTCTGCAAGTCTGTCTGGAATAGGAAAGGAATATAAACAAATTATTTCATACAGTGTAGTTCTGTCTGACGGAGAGGAAGTGAAACTGTGCAATGACACTATTTAACCCTTGGAGGATCAAATATTAGCAGCCTGGCTTAAATGACAGCATTGTTTTGCATGTTTTCTTGTCCCAAGCAGAAGTAAAGGCAAGGGGATACACACTCTTCTCAAGGAGAAAGAAGCTGTCAGAGTGTATGCCTACCTCCTTTCAAAAATGTTACAGGAGGAGTCCATGGTTTTTTCTGAATCCAGATAAATATCATTATGCTGTGGCCAGTTGTGCCCCCTCATTTAAACTAAACAGCAGATGAAGCCCAAATTTAAGGAGGGAGAAGAAGAGCTTGTTCTTAAGCATATATTTTACACATACGTAAGCACCTTGGGCATATTGAGAATATGTAATTTGGATAGACTGCGTGCTATTTCATAAAATAGTGCAAGGGAAGTTTACCAATCTGTGATAAAGTGTGACTGTTTCAAAGCTCTCTGAAGAGTGTTTATTGCTGTTAATATGCGAAGTAGCCCATCACCAACAGCCCCAGCATGAGCGAGTCAAAATCAGTAGTCAGAACATTTGCCAAAAGAAATAAAACGTACAGACATCAAGGTCAAGCACAATAGGTACCAATTCTGGTACTGCAGAAGAGTACTACAAAAGTCTAATCTGTGCACTCTATTGGCAAAACATCCCTACCGTGGATACAGCTAAATCGACAAACCTTCGTTTCTCACTGCTACAGCAGAACCACCACCCTTGGAGGAAACGAGTGCTGTCAATGGAAGGGCTACGTTGCTAGTGTAACTGTGTCTGCACAAGGGGTTTCTTCTGGCAGCAAAGAATACTTTGCCTCTTTATACCCCCAGGAGACGTAGGTGTGTTGGCAGCTTCTTATAGCTGGCAAAACACCGTAACAGAGGCCTGGGCTTCCACACTGAACAGTACAGTGCTATTTCTGAACAATTATCGCCTTGAGTGTTTACACAGCCCTAAATGTAGATTAATGTTCAGAAGAAAAATTGAGTAGCATCTACCTTTGGCTTTAAAGGGAGCCAAATAACACTTCTCTAAACAAGAAATAGATCTTAAGATGCTAATGGCAAAACAAATTGAAACAAACTTCATTACAGGTGCCAAGGCTTAGCTGTAAAGAAGCGGCTGTGTGGTCAGCATCACACTGCACGGAAATATCTGCGTCAGTCTAGAACAAAGCTGAATTTGTGGCAATTTTCTTCTTCTTTCAAAAGCTTTTTGTTCTTTGTCCTTCGGAGAATGGAATGCAGCTCCTTCTTTCATCACTACCTTTCCCTCTGAGTCTGATGCAATTTTTAGTTATTGCTTTGCAATGAGAATGTGTTTATGATTCTGCAAACATGGAGAAATACGTTGCTCACATTTCCTCATCCTTCAGGTCCTGGGAGAGAAATGGTGGGATACATCTGGCCAAGTGTGTGCTCCAGCAAGCCACTGAAGGCTCTCTGCAGCGTCAGCTGGAAAGAAACAGGCCCTTGTAGGGCATGGCGCTCTCATTTAAAAATAGCTGCCTATGGAGAATTAAGCCCCTTTAAAGTTTCAGAGAAGTATTTATCACCTTTAGATGTGTGTATCTACATCAGAATGGGATGAACTGTGTCCTAAAAGGGCTTGCTTCTCTCCAGTTGGTTCCAAAGGGAGTCTTCCCAGCTACATCAGTGTAGCTGTCTACACTGAGCTCTAAAGTTAGAAGAGACCGGTCTTGTCCCGGAATGTCCTTCTACCTCAGCCTCTTCTGTAGCACTGCTGCACAGGCATGCATGCTTAGCTTGTACTTTATATTTCTATAATTCTAGTTTAGCATCCCTGGCTGCATTTGACAAGAACTCGGCTGCAGGCTGGCCTGCACACAGAGGTCTAAGCTCTTCAGGTCTACCCCTGCAGCTAATGGGACTCACCCCGTAATGGGAACACTTCCTTTAAGGCTGCAGGTGATGCCAGCCTTGAATGAGAAGGCAATTGCGCTAACAGTATGACAATAAAATGGAGCAATGGCAGATGGCCATGTTACCACCCATCAGGTAGCTGCTGGTAACCCATCCCACACACTCACATAGCCAGACTCAGCGGTGGCATGGTGTAACTCAAGGTGTGGTTTGACATTACAGCGAAGCCTGTCTAACAACTCAGTGCAGCTGAAAAGGCAGTCCCTCTCCCCTCTGCTGTGCCCAGCTCTCGTTCCCACCCTTCCTCCTCCTCCTCGCTGACACTGGGGATCCTCCAGCACTGCTGGGAGTCAGTTAAAACTCAACCTTCAGAAGAAGGGATTTGCTTTCTGCCATTTTGGGTCCCTGGTCTGGCTCACATCAGTGTCAAAGGAATGCTGATGGGGAGGGCAGGAAGGCACAGATGAGGCCAGAAGGATGGGAAAGGGCAGAGACTGCCCTGGCTGAACCTCCAGGGAGAGGTTTTCTACCAAGGCACAATACCTGTCAGTTGAAGCGTGCTCAGAACAAGTTACCCTACCTCAGGTGATGGGAAGTAACATGTTCAACTACAGTAACTTTATCGCTTACCTTGAACTTCTGCTTCCCAGCCTCCTAAAACATTAGAGCATTTCCTCTGAAGGAGGCCAGTGCTGCCCTTCAATGTGCTTGCTACATGTGCTCCCACTGAGCATGGGCAGCCTTATTCTCCGAGACAGAATTAACAGGTAGAGTTCAAAACCTCAAGACTATTACATGCTTGTCTGCTGCCTTTTCTACTTCAGAGCTTGCACTGACGGGAGATGGATGCCTACAAACCCTGCCTAGGCCATCGTCTCAAATTCCACCTGCCTTCAAAATGGCAATTTAGTAGAGCTAGCAGGTGAGCCATGAAACAGCAGTGATCACTAGACCTTTCTGCTACCAAGCTGGGTTGTGGTAGAGTTGAGAGCTGAGTGCTCTTAATACTAATTTATGATTCATCCATAATCTTTTCAAATAACTGTTGCTTTATCACCACTTTTTCATTCTTGGCATTATAAAAGGAGATTAATTTGATTACTTTGTGTAATTTGAAATGGTTGCCAGTCTGTGGTCCCTTTTCCTGTCCTGTTACTTTGGTATCTGGAACCAATAATGGACCAGCATAGTAGCTGGTGGGAAAACTACATGCAAGAGCCAGAGCTTAGTTGAGTCAAGCCTAAGTCCTATCCCAGGGACCTCCAATACAGCTTCAACAAAAAGGCAGGTATGGGAACAAAGACCATGCTGAGTCAGAGAGGCTTCTGTTGTCACAGTCATTTTCATGACCATCACGACTTCTCTGCCCTGATCCAAAGAGCACCAACACAAAGCCAGGGGCTGGAGCCTTTTTTTGTTAAATTAGATGGCCCAATTTCTCTTGTATCTATGCACGTGATAAAGCCAGTCTGAAAGACTTTTAACCAAATTTGTTGTGGAGGTCATTTGCCAACACTTGGTTCTCTGGCAGCCCTGAGGAAAAGAGCACGTGGCCCCACTCTTCTTCCCGTGGGGCTGCTCTGTCTGTGCTCAGAGCAGGCGGTGGTGGGGAGGCCCTTGCAAGTCTCTTCTCCCTCTGGAAGGAGATGAGATGAGGTAGATCCTGCCCCTCACCCCAGGAGGTTCCCCTCAGGTCCCAGGTTGCCTGATATCAGCTTCTGATCAACTCCACTCCTGAGCAACACATCCGTATCCTTCTCAGGAGCAGTTACCATGCCTAAATCCTCCAGGCTGCCCTGATTTTTCTATACCACTTATTAATGTTTATAATTACAAATTAAGTGGGCCTACTGAGTTCGTAATGAAGGCACATTTTTAAACGCTGTAATCAAAGAACTTTCAATTGGATTAAGACTTCAGTGTGCTAGTGGTTTAATTACAGGAACATGTAAGCACAAATAAACTTTTGGTTTACTCCTGTCTTTCAGATAGGCCACGGCAAAGTCTTTCTGCCCATTTGTTATCGCTGGATATTTGATGCTAAATGTGGATTGAACCCCAGTGGCCAGGACTCCTACGTGGCCTCCCAGGCAGTGAGAGTCAGCCCCAGACATGCTCAGCTCCCAGGGTGAGATGCCACTAGAGGCACTTAGTCAACATGACAAGTATCAATGATTGTGAATAATTCCTTAGGAGGAGGCGTCGTGTGAAATAAAAGGTTGAACTGAAGGGTGTTCTGTTTGACAAATGCTCCAAGTCAGCACAGCCACTGAAAAAAGTTGTCCCCTTGCCTCCAAGCATCATACTCAGCCATGCTACCTCCTCCCCTCTGCCGGCAAAATTGGCGCTATATCACCATGGCAAAATAGCATCAGGAGACTGATATGCTTGAAAGCAACCTTTCTTCTTTCTTTTTTTTCCCCAGCTATATCAGTCCCTTGAGCAACTGCACAAATATTTACAATAGCATGAAGAAACAGGGAGCCCAGGGACAGGGACAAGACGCTGGGGGTGAGCAGAACCACTTAGTGTGATGGGAGTGCCAACATCTGTCTGCTTGAAGCTGGTCAAGTTGAATCCTAGGGAGAAAGGTGAGAATGACTGTCAGCAGAAGTTTAAAGGTGGTTATTAAGCTCGAGTCCTATAGAGCCAAATTGTTGCTAGAATTTGGTAAATGTTAATTATTTCTGCACTGCAGCTCTAGAAAGGGCAATGCATTTAAACAGCATTAGAAAATGTGGTCTATCAAACAGGTTTCAAACAGTCCCTGTTGGCAGGCCTCCTAATTTGGGGCACGGTGAGACGTTGTACTGCAAAGGAGATCTGAGCAATAAGCAAAACACGTTGGGACTTCAGTTTCAGTTCTGCTTTGTCTTGTTTGCAGCCCAGTCCTTTTCTAGTTACAGTCTTTGAACTTCTCCCAAGCCCACACAAGGACTGGTTGGTAGGCAGGATGTGCTGCAACTGCCAGAGAGATTAATTGCAAGAGAAGTGTAGATGAACGCCATCAGCTGCACATACATGCACATGTATCAATTTAACTACTTCAATTTAGAAAAGATTGAGATAAATTGGTACAACCTTCTTTTTGGACAAGATTAGAATGTATGTGTCTCTGGCTTGTCAGGCGCAAAACCAGAGAGCTTTTGAACTCCACCACCAGGAAAGGGAAACTGTGGCTGTGACTCTACACCAGTTGATGTAAGATGTTTTTATAACCAAATAGGTATAAAAATAGCTAGAGGCTGCCCATATTTTTGCAGAAATTACTTCTACATACAGCATACTAAGTTTAATTGTAGTTGAGAGCATTTTTCTAGTAGCAAAGTAATCATTTGATTTTACTGTGGGGTGTTTTGTTTCATCTAGCTGGGATGTATCTGCATTGATGTCCTAGCCCCGTTGAAGCCACTAAAAAGCTGTCAATGATTTCAGGATGACCAGGAGTTCACAATAAATGATTAACCACAATGCAAAAAGAATCTAACAAATGCAACTCTGTAGTCATTGAATTTTGACTGTTATGTAATTTCTGAGATTTCATGGACATCCATATTACCTTTACTCGGTGTAGAGGTAAGAGGTACAAACAGAAATGTGTTTCTATTTCAAACAGAAAAACAAACAAACAGCCTTGACCAAGCTGAAGCATCTATGAACGTGTCTAAATGCAATTTATCTTCATTATAAAGACAGCATTGAAACATGGGTTCTCTGCTGATGAACATACTGGAAATTATTCCAGCTCCATCTTCAGACATTGATAATAATGATACTGAATTATATTTTATAATTATATCCCTTGTTATATAGTATTAGTACGTTATATTTAACATATTAAAATTATAATATAATCTTAATAGTAAATAACAATAACAATAATAATCTTTTGTCTATCTTTGAAGGGGCAAATGGAATAAAAGCTAAAGGGTGAGAGTCATCTGTCCAAATGTAGATGGTCGAATATGTTTTGCCTTCAGAGAGAGGCCCTTTGGCTGCCTTTAGGCAGCTTAGAGATGGGTGCCATGGGAGTGATTGCCCTCAGTCTAGAGCGGCTCAAACGAACCTACTTTGCCACTTTTTACATTCCTAAATGCCCACAGGGACACCACCCAATGTTTTATTTACTTAGTAAATTTGAGCAGGGATCGGACATTGATCTTTCCAAGAGGAGAGAAAAACGCAGGTTTGTCAAGTGTGACTGAAAATAGGAAATTATGATGGCAACAGCAGCTCGGCCTGACCCCTATGTGCTGCCACAGGCATCCATGAACACATTTAGGGGGAAAGGAAAAAGCAGTGTTTGTTAAATTGATTTATTTGTGTTAGCTATGCCATATAGAAGCCCCGGCAGTCAGATTACCTCTCTTAACAGGCTGGTGAGAGTGCACATCCCCTGAGGTGCTGAACCAAAATCATCACGTTCACCCGGGAGCCCTTGAGGGGATGCAGGGAAGTTTCAAACCCATCGACAGCTGCTGGAGGGGAAGTTTAAATAAACTGTGTGCTTCCGCAGCACTAAATCCTCCCGCTCCTGAAACGCTTGCAGACGATAGCAAAGCGGATTTTTCATGAGGTTAATGTCACTTGAAGGATTCATGTGAATCCTTCATGGGTTTTGCTTTCGTTTTCAGTATGACTGAATTTTATGGTATAATCACATCAACTCTTTCATTTTAAATTAGGTTTCAAGTCTTGCACCAAGGGATGGTTTCTATCACTACGTCTATAGTTAGTGAAAGGCAAGTTTACCCTCTGAGCCGCGTAACAAACTGGTACAACACTTTATAGACCCCGTTTTCCTTTTCACAATATTTAGTTCCTCAGACTATAAGCAAATACTTCGCTCTTCTAGAGAAGAGTTTAATTTCCTTCTTATGTACATTACCTCAAGAATGATTAAACTTCAGGCTTATATTGCAAAATGCAATTTTAGCTTCATCCAGCAGCTGTCGGCGGCTTGTTTATAGGGTTGTGCGGCGCGGAGTCGGTGCTGGCAGCCCTGCTGACCCATGAGGATGTCCCTGCCACATCCCAAGGGGTGCAAGGAAGAAACTTCCTCCTTCGCCTTTCTCAGAAGGACGTGGCAGGAAAGAGGGGGCTCGGAGATACCCTCTTTGGAAGAGCAAACAAGACATGGGCTGCTCCCTGAGGTCTCCCTGGGAAATGCACAGCTCACAGGAGCTTTGGGTATTGTTGTTCCTCTTCATAAATGTTGCCTAAAAATAGAGCTGAAATGTGACGGTTCAAGATACAGCCTTGCGGTAAACAAGGAAATCGAGCACACAGCCATGCAAAGCTTTGTTTATTTTTCTATCGTGGTGTGTAAACTGTTAAAATCTATTGATTGTAGCTTCTTATTTCAGGGCCAATTGCCAATAAGTTTAAGAAAACCTTCTGTTGTTCCACTGGTCTAGCTTGCTGCAGATCTTATGGGCTACTTACATGTTTACAAGCTTTTCTCCAGTAGGCACTTTGATTCATTTAGCTTACAATGTAAATAAATATATTTGTAGATATATGCCAAGTAGTATAAACATTTATATTATGATTGCCTAAAATTGTCCATTATAACTTAACTTTCAGTTGTCTATGACTTGGGTAAACATTTTCCAGTTTTTACATCAGATTAAAAGTATCAGTCCATTTTCAAGGCAAAAAAGCCCCAACCCACAACCAAAAAAAAAATCCCACAAACAGCTCAGCCATTTCAAAATACTGAAACACAAGCAATCTAGCTAATATTAACCATTTCCCTCTTTAAATTTATGTTGCTAAAACATTTCTAAAGATAATCAGGAATCATCAATTATGGACTTCACAAAAATATCTTTTGCTTTCTACAAGAAAGCCCCTTCACAGACTTGACAGACTCATAAGTTTGATGTTTATGATGGACTTGCTCAGAGCCATAAGGAGCCCCCCGGCCCCTGCCACAAAGAACTGAGTCTCTCAGGGAGGACATACACAAAATTGATGATGCTTTTCCAGGCTTGCATTGCCAAGGGCAACCATAATTCTGACTTTTCCAAACCCTTGAACATCTGAATTTGCAACCTGAAGGATCTTTTAGTTCAGCTTGCAGCACAGGCATTACCTGGTGTGTTTGCATGCATGCCCATAGCTGTTTGCCATCCATACCTAAAGCTTCCCTATGACGTCTTGGAGAAAGGCTGCTCAGGAGGGACTGGCAGGGCAGATTCTTGAGCGCCTGGCAATAAGGGATCTAGAAAGCCTGATGATCTCTCCTTTCCCAACTTCCTCCGGATGCGCACAGCTGCGTCCTCCCACAGGAGTGGGAGGAGGGGTGAGACAGAGAGACGTGAGACAGTTGACCCCAGCTATCAAAAAAAGCTGCTGCCCTCCCTTGCTTAGAGATGAACACAGGCTGAACTTGCAAGCCTTGCCTTAATGATATCCACTGTAACCTGCCTTCCTACTTATCCATTATATATTGTGAAAGTAGCACATCCCAAGTAGGAAGACTCAAATGCAGCCGAACCTTCTTTGGAACAACTCTCCATGTCTCCTGTGCACTCCTCCTTAGCCTCTATTTCTTGGGAGCTGGGATACTTTATTTTACCATATGTGCTCTTTAAGCCTGGTAGCTGTTCTCCACAGCTCACCTGTGCTCTGTCAAGCTAAGGAAGTCCCCTGACATGCAGGTAGCCAGCCAGAAGACCATGCAGAGATTCTCAAAAGTGCATGGAAGAAAGACTCCAGGAACCTCACTTTTTGCCACACCACCACAGTTGTTCACCGTTATCGTACGATTTCTGGCACCCCTGGCTATTGATAGGACTAACAGGCAGCGCTGGGAGCAGATTAAACATGTTGAGCAGCAATACTGCAAGATGGAAGCCATAAACTGGGCTGCTTTCCTTCTCTAACACCTAAGCATCACAGGCAGCCCAGAAAAGATAGAAGAAGGACAAAAACAAAGCGTATGGAGACTTGATCAATGAGGATTCAGCAATGTCTATGTTGAAGGATTGTAAAAGGTCATGTGAGCCTTTATAGACAAACAATGTCTCACTCACAGAAGTTTTTTTCGGGAGCCTGCATCCTGTGTCTTGCTGTCCTGCCTCCTCTCAGCACCACTGTGTAGTATCTTTGGTTCCCTCACCACCACTTCCCTTATGGATATCTGTCAGTAGCCCAGATCCTTCCATAAAGGAGGGGTTTATTCCCTAAACCCATCCATCATACTCTCGGCTTCCTCTCATTTCTCCAACATTCTTGTTGTTTCTCCTCCCAGCTTGGGAAGATGATGCCCACACATTCGTCATGCAGCACGAATGTCAGCCCGTCCA
>NW_008824306.1:1712347-1729482 GCF_000699105.1 Pygoscelis adeliae | reverse complement strand
AAGGTAGCCGGGAGGGCAAACTTTGTGGTTTTTCCCCTGCAACTGACTGACCCTTCCCCCCACCGATTTGTCATGCTTTCATCTGGCTCTGAAAAATCCTGGTTGAGTATTACCGTGGGACTGCACACCAGTCTGAGATGTCTCTTCTTTTTCTTTCAGATTTTTCACCGATACTTGTCTTTAGCGTCTCACCTGGAAAAGGACCTAGGAACCTAACCTTAAAATTAAAGCCTTGCTAGGTACCACCCAAAACCTCTGATATGGACATCCAACTTTACATTTTAAAAAAATCATGGTGCCGAATGCAGTAATGTTTACAGATGTCTTTTTACTAAATTTACACCTACAGTTTTTGTACAGCCAACCTCACAAATGACAAACACAGGCCTACTAAAAATAAGCTGAAATCTGCACAGAGGAACAAGGCTGGGATGGAAAGGATTTTGTTGTTGTTGTTGTTGTTGTTAAGGGTGGCGTGAACAAGGGGAAGCAATGAATGCACCGTCTTTCATTGCCTCGGCAGGACAAGAGCTGTGAAGGGGCCTAAGGCTCAGTGCAACAGAAGAGAAAACGAGAGGGCTGCCGATGACATGCTCTCCGGCATGCAAAAGAGGAACAGGGACTGTAAGAAGATGCCACAGGGAAGGAAGAAGTAAGCACAGAGATGGCTGGAGAGTCCCTGGAACAGGGGAGGAGTGGGAAGGTGTGAGGCTGGGAATTCACTGAATCCTCTGTGCTCTGGCCACAGCTTCGCCTCTCTTCTCCCTGGGGTGGACAGCAGGAAACTGGGTTATGCTCCCACAACTCCTAGCTGCATATGCACATGCCCAGGGAGAGACTGCAGATAGACCAGGCAGAGAATATATGGGATGGTGCAATGTGGATAAATGGAAATTTTGCCCAGTTCAAACCGTCAGGACAGAAGACAAGGTATGAGCATGTAATGGGGTTAGACGTACTCCTGACTATATACAATATGTATGTTTTAAATGCCTCAGTCCTAAGAATATAGCATTCTTAAAGCATGCTATAAGGCAGGAATCAAAACAGCTGTTATCCCTTGTCCTTTCAAATGGGCAGACCTTTTCAGCAAAGCCCCTCCCTTGGCAAGAGGGGCCAGAAGGACATGAGAAATTAAAGGTCCAGAGCAGCTGGAGTGAAGAAAGGGAAACCAAAGAGAGAAAAGGGATCTCCCGTGTGAACCACACGTAGTGGAGGCAGAAGGGCGCAAGGTATGGGGCAGGGGGGAGAAAGGGAGAGAGTTATGATGAGTGGCATGGGAGATGTAATTGTGTCATTGAAGGTCAGAGGAGAAAAGAGCAAGTGCAAAAAGAGGCCAACTGGACTGGGGGAGGGGGAGACCATGCGGGAAGAGTTGGTGATAAGGTCCCTTGGAAAGATGAGTGGTGTTGGCGTACTGGCTTTCACAATACTCTGGGTAGGAAAGTTTGATTTACAGCTCTATGACTTGCACTTACATCCAGCGGCTCAACCTGCCTTAGAAGTACAAACCTGTGTCTCCCATGTAGTGATTCTTTCTTCTGGACAATAAAGAAGCTCAGAAGTTGTTACTGCTCATGCTGAGGAATTTGGCACTGGCAGCAGTTGCTATCGTGTGCATTTATAAAGGTCCCCATCACCAACAGCACCCGAGCACACAAGGAAATTGACGGAGTCGAGGCAGCCAGGTGCAAACCTGCCTGCGGCATGTAATGGTCATTGCTAACAATTCTGTAGCTCATTTGAGACAGCCTCTGCCCATACTGCTGTATGCTATGTAGTGAAAACAAAGCTTCCAGCACACACATTTAATTCGCATTCGTAACGGGAGATTATAATTTTAAAATATTTGTCAAGAATTATCAAGAGCTATGCCAGAAATTATTTGTACATCAAAAGCATTTATAAAGCGCAGGAGGCTGCCTGGAAAAGTTGATTTTTAGATTGCAAATACTGTGGCATCATGAGAGCTTTTCACTTGAGAGTTGTAGCACGTGCGTTCACACTTTTATTATAAATCCTCGTTCAGCCGCTGAAGGAGCTAAAGCCATTCTTAGGTTCTCTAAAAGATCTTTTTAATTCTCAGCTCTCCCTGTGGGAGACTGGATGCCAGCTATTCTTTCCACCTGAAGTGTAGGTACCTAGAATTCTTGACAAGTGAAGTTCTTTGTAAGCAGACAAAAGTAGGATAAAAGCAAAGACACTTGTTAGCAGTTATTTCACTACATATAGAAACTGAGAATTGTTGGTTCTTATCCTAACTTGTTACCCCATTTCTAACGTATGCTAAGGACCATTATTCTTGAAGAAAAGACCTTTTTCACAGGCAAAAAAAAATCTTATTTGTCTTGCTTGTAAGAGAGAATACAAAACATCACTAATAAAATTATTCAACAGAGCCAAATAATGTGTTTAAGTGCTCACCTATGAAAATTTAAAATAGTCACTAATTTTCCGGGTCAGTGGATGAAAAGTAACCCCTCTAGAACTAAGTTTATAACAATCTTTTCCCGTTTTTATGTAGAGGGTGTTCTCAGGTGTGTTCTGGACGTGGCTGGTAAATGTGATGGGCAGCATGATCCTATTGCAGAACCCAAACCTTTGTCCTCAAGATTGTAGCCAAGAAGTCACATCTGCAGGCCATGACAGATCAGAGGAGTTGAAAAGAACTCCTGAAGAGCCAGTAGCTTACCTCAGTCATCGTTGCAGTGCTAAGCTTCCTACAAAGATTTCCAAAACATCCAGCCTCCCCGCAGAATAAAAAAAATTAGTAAAGCATCAGAAAACAACCATTCTAAATCCTTAATGCAAGCACTATTAAGCTTTTAAATATGTCTGATTTTGTTTTTGTAGCCAGAGTGTGTTTCTCAGTGCCTAATTTTATCTCAGTAGACTTAGTCGCCTAAATCAATATTTACTGCAATGATTCAGTAGAACCACTAAATAAGACATGTCTATAGAATCACAGCATCTTAATATTTTATTTTAAAAGACGTCAATTCTACGAATTGGGATGTAAGAAATATAAGCCTGAAATTGTCCACCCTAATTTATGTGCACTGGACAAAGTTTGCTACCAGAAATGAGCACCTGTAAAGCAACACCATCACACTATTTTTATCATTCCTTTAAATTGCATTAGAATAACAACAGTTTAGGAATCATTCACCACTTGTCATCTAATAATATGGGTTTTAGGTTATATGAAAAAGAGGAAAAATATCACCAACATTATCCACATGATATATTCCTTATGCCATCAGCTCTCCATTATCTAGGACAACCTGAGCCTGAGAGACACCATGGACAGGAAAACCCAGTGGCAGTACTGCCGCAGAGCCAAGAGTCACTCTGGCATCTCCGTACCACATTCCAGTTTCTGCAAATGCTCATTAGTCAAGCCGGCTCCTCACAGATAAGATATGGAAAGATGACTGTACCAGTGACACAGTCTACTCATGGCTGAATAATCTTTCCACAGGCTTTGGGGAGTGAATGATCTTAGCAGTTAGACTCTCAGAAACTTAATTTTTTAAGTCTTAGTCGATGCTCTTGATACGGTATCCTCCTTGTCACCACGGAAGAAAGAAGCGAACCCTTTATTTTCTTATATTTTTTCTTTATTTTGATGCTTTTTCCAATGTTACATTTTAAACTGGCCTTTAAGTTAAGGATGAGAAACAGCTGCATGTATACAACAGCCATCCTAGACGCAATTAATGAATCCAGCACGTGATTTTCTATTTTTAATTATTGTTTGATTTTGATTTTCATGATCTGTTCATTGTATATTTGTTGAGGACCATTTAAATTATTGTTTAAGCTGAAAGGCACTCCTAACATGGCATAAAATATTAAACATGTTTATATTTTTGTAACGTAATACGATTCCCCTTTCCAAGCCAGATCCCATCTGTTAAGACAACTTCTTAGATCTTTCTAATGTACATCACTTTCAAATCAGGATAATCAGAGATTGCTAGCCCTACCCCAGCACGTAGAGGCAATGAGAAATTGTCTTCATGTTTTAGTGTGCAATTTGCACAATAACCGGGGGAATTAATGTAATTTGATTTCCTCTGTGTTTGTGTCCTTCACCTTTAGACCCTCTCTCTCACTGAGATAACCTCAGGCAGGTAGTCCTCTGGTCTATACATCCTCTCCTACAGGGAGCCCCCAGGGACTGCCTGCTGGGCAGCTGGCCTGGTGATGCCGCGTGCCTGCCCTGAGGGACGGCACTCTCCAGCACGTCCACCTCCCCGCCACATGGCGCGCAGATAATAAGAGGGTTGCCATGAACACCCAGAGCAATGCTTTTGTAAAACCACACCAAATGTACATGCTGTGCACCCTGCGTAAGGCCTGCTTGGATACAGTTGGAGGGTTATGTGGGACTGCAGGGGCTCAGCCTGGCAGGGCCTCACTCCTACTGCCAGAGCGAGCAGCTCCTGAAACAAGCTACCCGTGAGCCCGACAGAGGTTTTGTCTTGGAGGAAACTAGTTGTTCACCCCACAAAGAGAGCTCCAGAGTGGACTAAGATACGTGCCGCATGGGGCAGCCGGGGTAGCAGGGCCCAGGAGCATCTGTAGAGCTGCGTGACTGGATAATGCAAATGTAGCCTGTGGTCCTCACCATCACACGACACCTACATCCTCTCTCTGCTACTGACATCCCATTGCTTCACCCTAAAAAAACTGCCACCCTCCCTGGCTGCTGGCAGAGCAAGAGGAAGCCTGCAGTGGGCCTGGGTGTGAGCCATCACCAGCCATCGTCCGGGCCAGGCGTCACAACCTGCTCCCCTCTCCCAGCAGGATGCTGAGCTGGTCGCTCCCTTCTACCCAATCGTTCATGATATCTGCAGGAACAAGGTATCTTCCTGACCTCTTTGGGCCATGGGTTTCAAACACATCTGAGGGAGCCGGGAACTAACAGAGCAATTGCACATCTCTGAGTTCCTTAGAAAAGTCAAGTAAAATTGAGCCAAGAAAGGTGGAAATTAACTTTGTCACCCTGATATCCTAAACAAGAAAAACACAAGATCTCTCCACTGTCTTGAAGTGCCCCTTCTCACAAAATAAAATAACACCTTAATGAAAATCTTAATAATTCATGCTTTTCTTTTAGCTTTTCCTGTGTTAGTGAGAATCAAGGAGATTTTAGAACAAATTACTTCTTTTTTGTTTGCTTGTTTGTTATTCAGTTCCTTCCTAGTACCCTACATTTTGAGCTTTTAAATTTTAATCTGCAAGTTCATCACATTAATGCTTTCATTAATAAAAAGGCAAAACCTGATGCATTTCCTTTTATGTTTTTGGAGTGAATTCTCCAGGATAAAAAAAAAACCTTCTTGCTGGTTGCATTAGCGATATTTACCCTTTGCATTTGTCATTTATTGTAACCTTTTCTCCTGCGTGATCTCATTTATTATTAGAAATGCACACTTTTTTTCATGTTAGATACTGTTTCTCATCACTGTTGTATCACTGGCAAAAATATAGCAGGAGTGCAGCTGGTGGAATTTATGTTTTTTTAAGCAAACGCTTTGTTTTTCTTTCATCCTTATGCAGAAATAGCTCTTTAAAGTAATAAGCACTATTTTTGAAGAGACGCTCAAGCACTGTGTGGGGAGTTCCCTTTGATGATACACTTCTGACTGTCACATACCATTCTGCCTTGTAATCTACGCAGAAAATCATTGAGACCTTACATTCCATACAGGAGAAGATTTTACTTGGAAAGATGGACAGAGCTGTCCATCCTAGCCTTCAAACCATTCTCCAGTCCCACCAAGTATGTGATCAGAAGCAAACTCCATGCAGTCTAAAGTATACCAATCCCATCTAGACTGCATCTAATCAAACAATGTAAAACTTGGCAACTCTTGTCCATCACAACTGCAGAGGAAATACCAGCTACAGCAGAATAATCCTGGATCCTATCCCTGAGTGTCCAGGAATGTAATATCCTTCATCCAGTGCATGATAGCAAGCAAAGGAAAGTAAGTAACCATTGTGCCCCAGGAAGAATTCACACAAAATACCTACAGAGGAAGAAACACCTACTTGCCAGTGGGTGACTGTTTCTCGCAAAAGGGTCATTTCATCCTAATCCTTCAGTCCTGACCCTCAGGAGAAACCCCCTGAAGATCAGCCTGGGAACTATGGGCTCATTTAGAACTCTGTACAATCCCAGAAGCCAGAGACTTAACAGAGATATATTTTTGACATTTTATAAACTCTCTTCTCCACCGTTAACCTCCCCGTGCTCTACAGCTTCCCCCAGGAGGTAGCAAGCCTGAAATTTCTCCGTCTCTTATGCATTTTCCCCTCTCCTGCAGTATGCCGCATACTTCACAGGTACCAATCACCTTTATTTTTAAGCGATGACCTAATTGGTACATAACCAGCTAAACTCTGAGCGATCATTCTCAAGTCATATTTATCCTATAGGCTCATAGAATCATGGAATGGTTTGGGTTGGAAGGGACCTTTAAAGATCATCCAGTCCAACCCCCAGATCTTTGAAATCTGTTGCTTTTATTTCAGTCCTGAAGAATGGCTTCGTATGTCTGAAAGCTTGTCTGAATTCTTCAACTGTGACAGTTGGCATGTTAAAAAAATATTTCCTCTTCCTACAAGCCTCATAGCTGCACCAAAATATTCTATCATCTTTATCTGCTATTCCATAATCAATATATCTATGCATTGTTAAGGTGCTAGAAAAGCCACACTATATAATTATTTCTTAGTTTATAATTAAGTATGCACAGTATGTAATCACTTAACAATACACTACATAGACATGTATGACAGGGAAGGACTTAAGGCTGTGTATTTTCTTTTCACATTTACTCCTATGTGAACAGCTGTGTAGTTGTACCATTGCATTATACACTTCTATATATTAGTTAATACTTGTAATAAAATTGACACTGATAACTCATAGTTTGATTACCATGAGATAGATCTTTTAACTATAGTGTTCAAGGTCAGGTTGGATGGGGCTTTGAGTAACCTGATCTAGTGAAAGATGTCCTACTCCTTGCAGGGCAGGTTGGACTAGATAATCTTTAAAGGTCATTTCCACCCCAAACTGTTCTAGGATCCTATGATAATTTGCCTATGTTAAATGCATCACCCATTTTTACCATACAAAATAACAGAATTTATAGATTATTTCATCTTGCAGTGCTAGGGATATCTATGAAGTCAAAGAAAGCTCTCTGTATACACGGAAGGAATAGCGAGTCAAAGCTAATTAGTGCGGTGAGAATCTGCTTGCTGTCTTTGAAATTTTCCACATCTTGGGTGAGCTGACCAAGCAGTAAGTGCTTTGTGACAAGCTGCAAGGCTGATTATACACTTTAAAAAAAAAATTGTTCTAAATAATATTTCCATGCTAATATGCAGTAGTTTCCTAAGTGAATGTGCTTCCTTAGGCAAGAATAATACTTTTTTTTTCTGGCTTACGGGACAGTTGGTTTTAAAATTTTACGTTCATAGAAGCTGAGTAATGCAGTCAACGTTAAGTAATTTTTTGCCCCTTTACTCTACAGTAGGTTTTAGTGGGAGGAACTTCCTTAAGAGGTATGCACCAGAAGAGAGGAAAATGTGCTGGTGTGCTACGGCTATGTGGGAAACAGTTAGACAGGTAAGTGTGATATTTATTAAGCTTAAGTTTTTGTAAAAGCTAAAACTTTTAGCTTGTATTTTTCCTTAATCAGATAAAGAAATAAGGGATTTAGCAAGAATAACAGAGCTTTCTAGCATGTGCAAAATTCAGCATGTTGTGTTCTGGTGTACAAATTGGAACATGAGATGAGAGAATCCAAACAATATTCATTGAAAATAGGCAACTTATTCTTCCTTTATATTTTTTGTATCCAGCCAATATGAGAGTGAATATTATCAATCAGAAATTTAGATGGTCTTTCATGAACACACGAAAGAAAGATGAGAAAGGCAACAACACATTTCCTGTTGTTTCTCTGCTTCTGTTGCTGTTTCTCTGTATAATATGACGACAATCTGAAGTCTGTAAATGTGCTCCAAGTTAAATTCAATAGGGTTACAATAGTAATCCTCTATTTCTGAGCTATCTTTTGGGTCTTTAACTAGGAGATTATACAGTTAGAAAACAATATTCCTTCCAGGAAATTAAGAAACAAAGTTTGAGAAAACTCTTTTCCAGATGGTTTTGAATGAATCAGGTACTTATCCCAGATAGTAAGAAGTACTAATATGACTTAAAATACTTGATACTAAATTTTGCCATTGAGGGCATCTATATGGCTGTCAAGGATGACCTTGGCTCACCATTAAAAAGTAAGTGAACAAAAAAGTATCAGCCACATGTAGAAACTGAAAAAAACCAAAGTAGAATCATGATGAGTTCTTCACATGTATGAGACTGAGCCAGTCTGTCAGGTATTGGTTCTTGCAAGCACCATCGGCATCTAAATTCAGCATCCTTAAGGCAACTCCAAGATGCTACACCTGAAAAATGTGTGCAGTGTGATAAGCCCCACATTCCCCGAGTCCATTTTACAGTTTTAAAACAGTTTTTTGATGAATAAATTTATGTGTGGCTCCCAAGAACAATTTGGACCCAAAATTTTCAATCTACACATGAAACAACGGTCATCGTGTAATTTTTACTCCCTGATACAATGCATTAAGCCTTTGAAGGAGGGAAACGAGGAATAACGCTTGGCTGAAGTCAAACAGTGAGTATCTTCATGTGCAGGACAGATACTTGGAAGATCAGCCATTTCCTGAACAGCTGACCAAAATTCGAGTCATGCAAATGTCCATGAACAGTAAGCAAAGGGCATAAACGCAGTTGAATCAAACAGCTGTTTGCTGTTAGAATGAGTGTTCTCAAGTACTACGTAGGTAACATTTGGAGAGTGTATCCCATTGTTTAGGATAAGTTAAAGAAACTGTTCCCTGGAAATAATTGTTCAGACTCCCATTATCGCATCTCTCTTCTCACCCTATCTTTCTCTCCCATTAGCTGCCGTGGCACCTCATCTATGTCTGGTAAAACAGATAAGTGGTTGTCATCAACCCCACTACATGAATTACTCGTTATATCTGCTCTCTGAATACTTCAGATGCTCTGAACAGCACATTGCTCTTCCTCTGGCCGGGGCAGTCTGTAATACCCTCGCAGTCTGCATGCTAGGGGAAACGTGAGTTGCAGGGTTCCTCCTGGCCCTGACCACAGGCGCTCGCTTGTCAGCGGGCTCCTCGCTCAGCTGCTTACTGCTGCAAAACTCGCTTCTGGGAAGACACACCCCGTGTTGAGAACCCAAATTCTGTATCACTTAATGCTGGCAGGCTGAAAGTTACATGACCGTTCGCACTTTCTCCGCAGCTATGGGAGAAAGGAAAGCAGCTCCGGAGGGCAATGGTGGAGTGGGGCGAGCCGTGCTCGGGGAGCGCCTGCCTGGACTGCCCAGGGACGCCAGGCAGCCACATCCGACACGGTGCCCCGTGGTTTGTAGGTGGTTACAACCTGGTGAGATGTATCCAGCTGAAACGACTGTTGTTCAGCATTTTAGGAGCCTCATTCTCCTTTGAAATAGAGACGGACTTAGGATGGATTTAGCCCACTAAGTAGGGGCTAGATATGTGCTAAGCTGCAATCAGCCGCAGTCTTTCAGCCATATGTTTTTGATACTTGCAACATTCCTTGATTTAAGGTTCAAGGAAAACTTCGAAGTCTACTATTGCTCGGTGAAATGAATACTACTAATGGCATTTCTCCATGGACTTCAGTTGGACTCCCCACCTGAGAAGAGCAAGGAATTAGGCTTTTGTAATGATGTGTAGTCACAAGTTAAAAATCCTTAAGAACTGCTGGCATTTTGGTTCATCTACTAAAAATCTCATTCAGGGAAAAGAAAAAAAAAACCAGCACAAACCATGGATGATTTAAGATTTTTTCTGTCATTTCAGAAAATAAAGGAGTAACTACTTTGTCTCTGGGAAGTTAATACATTATTTTGTTCATTTTTATTTTGCTTTGTATTTTCTGTTAAGGATTTTAAGATTTTCTGTTAAAGATTTAAAAATATGGAAGTACCCCTAAACATGTATTACTACATGTGCATGTAAAAGTACAAACAGAAGGAAAGGCAAACAAAGGGACATTATGATCTGAAATTTGACTCTCATTTTAACTTAGGAAATAACCGGTAATAAGTTTAAAAGCAGAAGAAACACAGAATTCTAGTAGTTAAGGTTTCAAAAAGAAAAGTAACTTGTTGGTATCAGATATGCCCATTTGGTCTCAATTTGTAACTGAGCGCAGTGCAAAAGATAGAAGTAGTGACAAGTCAATTGGACTTTTAAAGTGTGTTTTGCTTAACATTCAAAAAGGCAAACACAGAAATAAACTTTTGTTTACAGCATAAACTTTAGCTTTTGTCACTTGATGTTACTTCCATATATTTAGATCCTGAATTATACTTACCTTCCCAAAACAATAGGATAAGAAATGAATGGAAAAGAGTTAGTGTGCTGAGAAAAAGCAGATTGCCTCTGGATGATAAAGGATCTACTTCTTTATTGTTTCAATAGACCAACTGATACGTCTAGTAAAAACAGACAAGCTTTGATGCATACAAGCCTGTTTTCAGATCTAATAAAAGATATTACCTCTCCTTACAAGTTCTGGCTTGCTTATTGCCTTACACCATTCTGGCTACAAAGAGAGAGCTATTGCTCAAACATTATTACTACTACTAACCTCCCAGCTAAAATAACACTGCTACTACAGAAGTCCCAAAACGAGTTACTTCATATTTATCAAATATAATTTAAATGTATGTAATCTCTCAGAAAGGCTATAGGGCTACATACAATACAATATGGCATAAAGCTTATCTGCATTATGTTCTGAAATGACCTGTTACGGTGAGATAATGGAATAGCAATATAATTGCAGTTACCAAAATTCAGTCTTTACAAATCAGCAATGCAAACTGACATTTGCTTACTATACTGTTTCATGAAAAGACAAATAATGTTTTTTCACAGAAGTTTTTGACAATGGGAATTGTTTTTGCAGGTAACTGGCAATAAAATGTAGATAGCCGAGAAAAACTTCTGGCAAAAAAGAAGAGCAGAGTGACAAACATGTAACTAAAGGTTCCAAAATCCTACTACTTTGCATGCTGCACTGTTAAATTCCTCTTTAGACTGAAAAAAACCTTCAATCCCAAGGAAGAAAAAGAAAAATGGTTTTACAAAATTACAAACTTCCTTCCTGTACATATTTTTAGATTTAAGCCTTTCTGACAAGCTATTTTATAAAGCTTGGATAAAACTATTGATACAAGAACTGAAATGGATCTGTGCTTTGGTTCAAATCATGTTAGCGTGTTGGTTTCAAATTTTGTGGTTTACTCTTAAATAATCTTTTTCTATTGTTTCTTTCTCTCTGATCACACCTCTGTCTGTTTTTTTTCCATTCCAAAACTGCAGTAGTAGCCTTTCTCCTATCAGACTACCCTGTTTTGAAACTTTTCGTGGTTTCTTAATGATACTGGTTTCACATAATCCTGTTGTCTAGCTGTCCCTCTGCCTATCAGTTCCCCTTGAGCCTTCCAGCCAATTTCAATAAACTTTGAACGAGGGACAAGGGCTTCCAAAGAGACGTTAATTCCTACAAATTTTAGGAAGACTGTTAGCGAGAGGAGGAGGAAACACAAAAGAAGTGCCCATTGTTGGAAAGGCAAGTACAATTTAGTTAGTATCCCTCCTGCTTGCTATTAGCTAATTAAGCTCCTGACTAGTCCAGCACATTTAACATAAAACAGGCACTTCAGCATGTGAGGGATGTAATTCAAGGTTGGAGGGAGACCAGGGTTGGAAGGGTTTAAGATGCTCAGCCTCAGGAAAACAAGCTGCTTCAGTTCTATTGTGCACATAGCAGCTCTTGTGTTTAGAAACCCTATATAAGTGAAAACGATCATCACGTAATATGTAATGGATATAAGTTTGTGAAACAGTCTCCTTCAAGCTTATACTGGTGCAATGACAGACACTCGGTGTGCACAAATGCATTCAGAAAAACTAATAAAATGGCAGTAGTTCATGAATCTACAAAATTTCTTGCAGTTTTTTGACAACGTTCTCATCTAGCACACTTAGGAATAACGCTGACAAGTTTTAAGAACAGTTCCCTTCTTCCCTCACTCTACTCCTAAGGCTGGAAGGAAGTCAGACTTCTTCAAGGTTCATGTGGATGAAGAGGACCATATGGTTGTCAAATCAATTTGTTGACCTCTGTCCAAATCCTATGAGATGGATGCTTTTCACATGGACACCACATGGTTTATCCGAGGACAGTTCGGCTAGGAACCAACTAGACAGGAAAAATAAAATATTCTGAATTGCTCCCTCTCCGAAAGATGGACGAGATACACTTTGAGACCTGTAAATACAAGTTTTCACAACCAGTCTCTGCGATATTTGGTAGACACACACAGAATTTCTGTTTATGCTATTCATTTAACCCTTATTTGAACAACTAAATGAATAACGGGAAAATGCCACACCATATTTTTCTTATCATAAGAATTGTTCCTAATCAGACACCATTCTTCCTTCAACATAAGAGACCACAGGTCTCTACAAAACCTTTTTCTTATCAAATTTCTATGATTTCTACCTAAGCGTGCATTCTTTTGTACCTGTAGGTGTGGAGCATAAATTGGGTTTAACTGCTTCTATGAGTCTTTCAAGAGTGACATTACGCTCACTCCAACATCACTGTTAACATCTCATACAACCAGAAATCAAAAGCAGGAAGATGGGAAGTTATGACTATGAAAATAAGTCTTATTTGATGTGAGGAATGGTAATTAAAGCAGCCATCTTGGGAGAAACTAAAATGAAATGCCCATACTCAACCTTTATTTGTAACAGAAGAGAGATACAGCATCACTCCAGAACAGTTTTTGCAACTTCCTGATACTGTACTTCTATAGGAATTTTTTTTTCCTAATTCTGAGTGTTAACTGATATGTATAGTAAGTACTGTCTGATACCTCAGGGTGACACTCCCCACCCGCCCCCCCGGGTTTATTAAATTCAGGATTAATTCAGGATAGTATGGAAGGTAGAGGTTACATCTGAGTTTTAGAATACGTACACAATAGCTAAATTTTTAAATTTACTGCATTTGGATTCTGGCTTTGTCTCATGTAGAAAAGCCTAAATATATGGTGTCTAGATATAGTAATTACATGCTAAACACTTTAAACCCGTCTTAATTATTTGTTATTGGAACAACTTTATTGGGTTTTGCTTATCAATTTAAGGGATACAGGGGGCAACGTTCTCACCGAGCTGCTTGGCATTTCCCCATCAGATGATACACTAATCATCTGCCATGTCGGCTAGAAAATATAGATGTATCAGGGCCCTGAGGGCACTAACAGGGCCCCTCGGCAGCCTCCCCAGCCCCCTGCCCAGGACCCCATTTCAGCCCAGCCAAGCACAGAGGTGCTCGATGCCCGGGGCTGGGGCTGCCCCGGTGGCCCCGGCTGCCCCTGGCTGGGGCGGTGGGATGGTCCTGGGCTGCCAGGGCCTGGTGGGACACCCTGGGGAGCCCCAGATGCTCCCGGCCCCCAGGGAGAAGCTGGTCCCTGGGGTGCCCTGATGAAAGCCATTTTCCATGGGAAACACCTCTGCACATCTCTGGAATCGTCTTTCATTTTCACTATGCCTTACCCAACCAATGGTACCCAACAACACGTGCGCCGAGCGTGAGTGTGAGAATATCAGACACTGTCCACCACTCATGTTGTATTTGGGAATCGTTATTATTCCCAGTATGAAAATATCATTTAATCATCTGTGTAATGTTCTGTTACCACTACGATATAATTACGCTTTACATTAGAAATTACAATTGTGAAAAATAGTTCTTTTCTAAAAGGGATGACATCCTACGATTCGATGTTGCACAAAATGACATATACCTACACATCATTATTGCCAAAATACTATCCAAAATATATGCTGCACAAACCAAAGACTCGGGCAAGTGCAAAGTACTCTTTTCCTTACTGGCACTCACACGCAGGCTTAAATAAGTCAACGAAAAATTATGTAAACCAAGAGCACTACTCATGTGCTTAAGTGATTTACTGGATTGGGCCCAAAAATACTGAAAACGTTGCAAGATTGATCCCTGATGTGATCCCTTACAACAAATCTCAATGTCCGGGCATTAACTTGTTTAATTTTCAAGCAGTATTTTATTTTCTTTTTAAAAGAAACTTTCCTTATCTGCTACACTGCCCATTTCGTTTTCTGAGAGCTGGTAGATACTACGTAATGCAGCGTCTAAGGGGCTGAACCGGAAGGGAATAAATGATCTTTCATTGGTCTGTGGTAAAATTCTGCTTTCTCTCCTCTGTTACTGCTCTTTTATGCTACCCAGTTGCAAAGCTCCTTAGCGTTACCCCGCATCAGCAACGTTCCAAGTTTCATTTTTGTCTACGGAGCAGCGCGGCGCCAACCAGAGTTTAAGAACTGGGGATAAATGCATCTATTAACACAGAGATTTTCTAAATTCTGAATCATGCCCTCACCAAAATGTTTCATTTTCATTTCTTTTGGGTTAGTCAACGAACAACATACATAACCAGCTAGTTTGTAACCGGTTTCACTTTTTGTTTGATAGGCTGACTGCAGCGCGTGAGCTGGGAAGCCTGCAGGGAAACGCTTCCATTCGCCACATTTTTGCTCTGAACTAAAAATGTTGCAGAAGCACTTCTAATCATACCAACGGTTGTGTGCAGAGGGGAATTAACCAGAAGGACTACTGAGGAGTAGATTAGTCTGTCATAGTTCTCTGCGTGGATACTTACTTTAGAACAATCAGTGAGTTTTGTGAGTGCCTACTGACTTCTGTCTTCATACCACGGATACTCTTCAATCAGCAATTTATCTCACTCATATCCTTTTGTTTCCACAGTCGCTGCACAAAGATAAACCAGTAGCATTTATTTGCAGTATCATGAGCCACGGCAATGCCCCCGGAGAACTCTGGAAGCCCGAGTGAAGGGGGACGGGCACAGATTTTTGTTTGGGAGAACAGGAAGGATTCCCCGGTCAGAAGTCCGGTGTGCAGTGGGCTTGTTCAGTAACCACAAAGCGCCATCGCCGTCCCAATATCTTCTTTTATTTGCTGCCATAAATAGCTGTCTGCTTCAGCCTATCGTGACCTTTGACTAGCACGGCTACAAGCAACTGCTGGTCTGTCAAAGCACTTCAGAGTATACTTTTAAAACAGGAAGGCGGGCAAATATAAAAGTGAGAGAATAAACACGAAGTCATGTATTTATTTTTTTCCCATGCAAGTGCAAAATTCCTCTTGCATCTCATTACGCTTCCGCAAACTGTACATAAAGTAACATCTAAAATCAGGAAAATACCACCAAAGGTCCCGGAAAGCTGAAGAGGAATCCTTAGTTTGTTTCAAACCTAAGGTTTCAATTAAATTAATCGGAACTTCTACTCTTCCTCTTGGCCGAAGGCACCCTTCTTCACAAGAGGGAATACCTGCTACAAGTTGTACCAGTATTGTTTCCACAAGTATTGCTTGTATCTTTTTTCGTTGTTGTTGACTTTTGTGTGAACTGACAGTCCATTTCTTGGTGGACAGTTGCCCACGCTATAAAAATCCACCGACGTGTCACTGTTTGGCTCCGCCAAAAAAGCCACAGCGGTTAGAAGTAACACAATAGTCAGCCTGTCATTAAAACAGGGGTCTACTTAACAGTAAAAAGAAACGAACATCAATAAATGCAGCGGTTTATTTTTAAGGCTAAGAAGTGTCAAAAAATATACAACTACAATTGTTTGAGGCGCCATTGTGCCTCTGTAAGTCATCATGAAGAGTGAAGAGCTCGAGGGAGAATACTGCGGCAGGCAAGGGAAGTTAAACGCGTTACAGGTGCAGTAATCTTACACGCTTTCCCAGGGGAACAAACTGGGTTAAGTTGGAAATAGGAGGGAAAGCCCAAAGTAATTGACAGGGGACAAAAAAGGAGAAAGGAGGCCACAACAACATGCTGAGAGGCATGAAAATCACCAAGGTTAAAAGGGCTGTTCTATGATTACACATGCTTCTAACCCAAACGTGAATAGGCTTACACAGATTTTCACCATGGTTATGGCTTGTTTTTATTGCTGGCGAAGAAAATGCATGTAAAACTATTCTTTCAGTAACCAAACTGTCGCATTTGTACAGCGATGAAGCAGCCGTACCCTTTGTTTTGTTTACTGAGTGGTTAATGCAGAGATGTACTTCAGATTTCCTTCCCGAATAACACAACCCAGTGATTAGCAAAAAACAGACTAACTCCAACTTTGTTAAAGTAGGAAATAACAGTAGGTACCACCACTTGGTTTGGAGGTCTAGCTTTTTACAGAGAAACACCCACGCACAGCTCCTGCAATGAGCAACTGGTATTTCAGTCTTTTGTCACTGCGTGGTCCAAAAGATAAACGTTTTGCACAAGAGTTAAGGCTGTTAGCCCTAGCCTCTTGAGCAAATTCCAACCCATGCGACCTAAATTCCTCCTGTGTTTTCAGCTGGATACTCTATTTTTCACTTCCTGCTCTGAAATTCTTGAATGATGTTGTTAAAACGAGACTTTGACCTTGGAATGCAGACAAACAAAACAAAAAATCAAGCACCATTTCAGGTACTGCCTGAGACCAGGTTCCCCCTGTCTGCCAAATTTCTGTCCTTCCGCGAGGCATGCTTTCCCGTTTTTCCCAAGTTTTAAATCCAGGTTTAAAGTCGCCCCAATTCCTATATAAAGCATCCGCACAGACCGGGATTCTACCGACTTCACACTCTATGAAGTAGTCACGCGCATAAATGTAAACCCATCAGAAGAAGAAACAAGAGCAACAGAAGACCCATTTGGCTTTTTTAAATGCTGGTGCCCCCGAAGCAGGTATCTGTTCTGAGGGAGGCTGCGTTTCAGTGAAGAATGAAGTCAGCCCTTCGCGCATCTACGTCAGCTCCGAAGCCCTGCCCGCTGCCCGTTGTCAGACGGCGGGCCCGAGGCCTAGAGGCGGTCGAGGCCCGAGGGAAGGCC
>NW_008824306.1:1699811-1710449 GCF_000699105.1 Pygoscelis adeliae | reverse complement strand
CCCTGAAGCGCTGCACCCAGCCTTGCCTCCCCTGGTTCTCGCTTCCCTTCGCACCGAACGCCATTACTGAGGTGGAGTGATTGGAGCCGTGTAGGCCCGGGCGACGCCTGGAAATAAGGCCCTGCCGAGGCGCTTTTCCTACAGTCTCAATGAAAACCACCAGCACCAGCTCGTTCACGCCCGCTGTAAACATTATTAACACGTCGGCCACTCCTCTAGTCTCGGCTTCCAGCAACCCTATTTCGAGGCACAAAAAACATTCGTGGCTTTTCGCTTTTTTCTTCCTCTCGTTCACCCTGCTGCTTCTCTTCGAAGTTATGTCTTGGGGCTTGTCTGTCGCTATTTATTTTGGGAAAAATAACCCTCTGCCCTTGTCCAAGGTGTGTGGCAGGGGTAGTTGCATGCGGTTTGGCCACGGTTGTTCTCTGTATTGTCCTCAAGAAAACGGAGGATTTCACCAGTTGGATGGGTTGTTGGGGTTTTTTTGTGTGTTGGTAGTCACTCTGTTAACGTGTGCTGTCCCACTTTGTGCAGCATTGTTTGTATACAGAGAGAATAGCCTTTGAAAATTATTTTTTTCTTAAGTGATTTTGTTGCCGTAGAAGCATCCAAAAATGTTGGGGCGGTTTTTAAGATGCTATATTTCATTTTCAGGTTGCTCCCTCAGAAGTCCAGTTGTCCCCACACACAACACACAGCCGTACAGGAAAAAAAATTCGTTCAGAAAAGAATTGTTCTAATTAAATGTTTAAAGGACTCCCAGGCTCACTGTAGACATACTGTGTCTGTCTCAGCTGTCTTCATGTTGTCTGTACAACTTGATTTATATTCACGGTTCTGCAGTTGTAGTCATATCACTGGACATTTGTATCAGCCCAAAGACCCTCTGAAGTCACAGGCTCAAAGCTAGCACAAGGCCCACTTTTGCTGACCTAGTTGCAGAACTGAGGCCTGTATTTTTAAAAAGTTGTTGAATTTAGATATTAATATGCAGTGTTAAGTATACTAGTGGCAACACTTGTTATGGCAGACGGACTAGGTAACCTGTGTTTTTTCAGCAGGCTTCGCAAATGCCTGACAAATGGATATTAAAATTGTTATGTTTAGGAAGGGACTATTGATGGGTGTTTGGAGGACTGACCTTTATTGATTATGGAATTGAAATGGTGTCTCTAGCGAGGAAGATTTAGGGGTGACTGAAATCTGTAGGCAGCTAACTTTTTCCTTGATATCAGTCTTTTGTACTTTGAGAAGTTGGCAGAACTCCTCACCATAAATGTTCCTGATGAAGTAATGTGTTTATTTCAGCAAAACCTAAGTCATACATGAGGGTCTTGGGGTTTTGTTTGTTTGTTTGTTTGCTTGCTTGTTTTGTGTTTGGTTTTTTTTTTAAATAATGCTTTTGATTCTTTGAGTTGAAGTAATGTTTATTCTTTGAACCAACAAAGTACAGTAGCTAATATCAAGAATTTTGGGGAAGCATATAAAATATATGTAGTGATTATTCTGTTGCAATACCCTGGGCAACGGTGATGCTTAATGATAGCTTTGGACGAAAAACATAAACATAATCATAAAGCTGCAGTGGAAGAAACTCGAGTATCAGCATGGGGTTTTTTTGGGGGGGCAGGGGGGAATCTAGCTAAAAATAAATGTAAGATTGTGTCATAGTAACTTTTTCCTCTCTCTCCAATATCTTTTGTACTTTTCTTTTGTGTAGGTTTTCTTAGTGGTACTTCTTTTGGGTAGCCTCTGTCTTAATCTTTCCAGGCTGCTGCTTCATGTCTTGCAGAATTTGCCCTTGTGGTGATACTTCTGCCCATTGAATTGACAGGAAGACTACATCTGGAGGTGGTTATCAATAAGGATAGGGGTAGCAAAACTGTTTACTGTCTCTGTAGAAATAGACCAGTGCAACTAGTCTGTGTTCTAAATGCACGCTTTTAGGTTTATGCATTTTATTAATATTCTGGAATTCTTACAAGTGAGACTCAGGATAAACAAAATAGTGGATTAGTGTCTGTTCAACGAAATTAAATAGACTTTTAAGAAAGTAAAGGTACCTGTCATACATTTGTTCCAAGACATCTTACATTTAAAATTGAAATTAGCTTAGGGCTTTCCAATATGAATACAACTTTGGGTAAAAATGGATAGGAATTCAGTTATTTATTAGTAGGAACAAATTACTTTTAAATGGTTTTAAAGTTATGTTTCTGTCAGGTGTGTATTGAAAATATATTAAGTTCCATGTGAAATATTTCTGTCCTTCCTGCTCTGGTTTAGAAATAAGTTCAGAACTTATTTCAGGTATTCAAATGGCAAGGACTTTTGGTTAGGCAGTACTCTGAGTGTGTGTGTGTGTGTATATATGCCTTCCCTCCACCCCCCCACCCCCCGAAATACTGTTTTATACATCCTCGGAGATCTAAAAAGTGTGGGTATGTTTTGAAAACATCCTGAGCAGGATAGCGTCTTTTGTGAAGTAAATGAATTAAAGGTGTCCCTTACTGTTTTTCACTTAAAGCATGATTTATTTATTTTTTAAAAAACAAGCCAAACCCCGCAAAAGGCTCAAAACTATTACACTTACTTTAATTCTTTTTCTTTTAATCACAAATATTGCTTAATCGAACCAGTAGTCTTGCTTGTCCAGCACTTGCAGAGACCAGTGTGAAGTGGTTGTCTGAAGATGAAAGAAACTTTGCTGTTCACTTGAAAAGCTGTACATATGAAGGCTTTTGTGTCCTTTAGAAAATTGTTTCCTGGATGTTAGCATTAGTATTAGTCTGAACATGTGGCCGTGGTTTCTCTTGTTCAGGTATCTTAAGTTTTTCTTATAACATGGATGTGTCTCCTCTTGAAACTCTGTGTAGCTGCATCCAGTTTTATTATCCGTATCACCCTTGTTGAAAATCAGAGTTCAAAATTTAAAGCTGTACTTGAGGGTACGTTTTGGGAACACAGCTTGATAATGTCTATCTTTTGTTGTAGTATCTTGCCTTTTGCAAAGCTAGCAATGCTGTGTGCTGTTGCTGTAGACTTGTCTTATATCTTACACGATGTTTGTGGTATATAAATACACAGGCTTTTTTTTTTTTTTTACATAGCTGAGCGTTGTTATGCATACTGTCTCCCTGGCACAAACCTAATGAAAAACAGAAATAAAACTTAAGCTGTACTACTATACCTGCCCTTTACCATCAGTGTAGAACATTCACCACAATCTTTATTTTGTTCCATTTTTCTTAAGAGGTTCTTGCTCTGCAGTATCCAGTAGTGACGAATGTCAGTTGCTTAGCTGTCTTGCCAAGCAGTTGATTATGTTTAGGAAGAGCAGTTTGGTAAACCTTTGTATTACTGAATGGTAGTTAAAAGAAACAGTCTTTCCATAGCAGAGGCAAGGGATGGAAAGAAGGTCTTTCATAAGCATATGCTTGCATGCAGTGAGACTTGAATTTTTCTGCCTGGGAAGTTTGAGCTACTTTGGATTTATGTGTTAGAAAAATGCAGTGACAGGCTTCATATACTAAATCTAGTTTTTGTTCTCTTATTAATGTAGGAACATCTTAAAGTTCTCACACTGTTATAATGAATTACAGTTTCGTAATGAGTTGAGACACCTTTTTAAAACAGTTGTATTGGCTGTCTGTGTTATGCTTAAGGCTGTGGCATGACTTGAGAATATGGTTAACAGAGGTTCCCTCTGCACTTCATGACAGAACCATGTTTTGACTTAGGTCATCTTGTTTAGAGTCTTGAATAGATAGTGGCAGAAAGCCGTTCTGTCATGACTTTGCACCCTCAAAATGTCAACTACTGCATTTCTGAGACATTATAGTGTCCACTTGAGCCCACTAGTGCTTTGAACGCTTTCTGTAGATCTGGTTTGGTAAAATAATTTAAAATATTGAACGTTGGTAAGGTTACAGGAGAGCTGTTAATAACTTTCCCCACAATAGAGGAGAGGAGGAAAGTAAATAAGGTCTTAAAGTAGCCAGTTGTGACTTAGTGTAAAATCTTTTTGCTTCTTGTTTTTCTTAAGGGAGCTTAACAGCACAGCCGTTCCTTTTGCATTTTCTGTTACGAATTTTCTGATATTTGCTTCATTTTGTAAGAAGCCATTAGTTACTCATTTTATTTGAGAGTTGAATTCAATCTGCTTGATATCAAAGCTTTTTGGTTGCTAGCTATTTTCAAATAAACATTAAAATGTATCTTCACAGGCTTGCTTTCTAAAGGAAACATTACTGATGTATGGTTTTCTTAAAGGATTAGATAGTATTAACTGTAAGAATGATTACTTGGTTTTGGTTAACTTCTTTGTGTTAGTACACCTCCAAAAGAGATCCATGGGATGTAGATTTAAAATCTAGTCCTGTTTTGAGTGCTAGTATTTTTAACTTTTTTCATGAACTTAAAATGAAGACTGCTTTAGAAGTAATGGATAGCTATCACAAATGTTATCGTGGGAAACTTTTATTTGTAGCATCCTTGATCTGCTTACAAAAACAGTATGTAACCCTGTTTTGTGATTTAGTTTTCCTTACACATGTAAGTGCCAACAGAAAAATGTGATTTTCTTGCATATAGATCTTTGCATGGACATCTTAGCAGATCACTCTGGTAGTTAGCGTTTAGCCATGAATTCACTCATAAGAGGGAATTCCACATTGCATCATTCCTTAAAGATGCACATCTGTGAATGGAGAACTCTCATAGAAGAAACCTTTTTTCTAATTTTTTTTTTAAGCTGAGATTCAAGAATATGTTGAAGGCAAGACACAAACATGTGACTGTAATGTTTGCTCATGTCCTTTTCTCCCCTCTGCTATAAACTGTAAAAGACTTCCCTAGTATTTTTTTAACAGCAGTGTTGTTCAAATGAGTGCTTCAAAATAATGAAAAGTACACGGAGGGAATTTCAGGGCTAACTTTTCATTAAGCTTTCATGTAAAATACCCAAAACTTAAGTAATAGAAAATGTCCCTAGAAGAGCTTTTGTTGAAGACAAGTAGCACTTTTTTGTAACAGCTGAATGGCAACATGGAATGACACAAAAATGTACATTATAAGTTCCATAGGCTTCAGTCCGTAAGTCACTTAATTGCTGCTTAACCTTTTCTCTAGCTTCAGAGGGACTAGGTGTGGGAAGAGGAAAAGGTATTGTTTTGTGTTAGGGTGGTCTTAGCTCCAATGCTCTGAAATGGTGAAAGAAGAAAAAGGAGATTGTTTAGAAATGTGTTCAATAAAGAAACAACAGTAGTGATGTGTGCCAGGTAGGATCCCTCTGTTACCAGACAGGCTTTTTTGGTTGGAGGGGAGTGTCCTTGCTAGCACTGTGGTGTGGGATAGTGGTGACAGGCCTGTATTGGCTGTGGGTGGAACTTCAGGTTTCTTGTCCAGAAATGAAAATTGACAGTGAGGGAAGAAAAGTCTCTTACTTCTCTAATACAAGGTGAGAATGAACATTGTTGTCAAAATATACTGGCATCTCAGTAAATGATCTTTGCATCTTTTGGGGTTTAATTTTTTTGCTGTCTTAGCAATGAACTCAGTGTGTTTTTGAATAAGTTTCAACAGAACAAGTCCATGAATTTGAAAGTTAAATAAGAAAGCTGGATCCGCTTAGCTTAATTTTTAGGTGAATAGGTTGGTGAAAGACCGAAATTTTTACAAACAAAAAGCTTAAACTATAGTTTAAACTATATTTTATATTAGACTTTGTATATTTCTAATTTAGAAATGAAATGTTAATTGTTTGGTGATTTCTGACATTTTCTTTTAATGCCTTTTCCTGAATCCTTTAGCTGGTTCTCTTTCCACTGTTGTTTGTTTGTTTTTTGTTTTGTTTTTTTTTTTTTTTAATTGTGGCATAAATTCTCTGGAGCTTGAAGGTGAAAACTCCAGTGACTTGTTCTGCAGTTTCGGGCTCCAGTTTTGCACAGCCCTCCATATGCCTTGACCTGTCTTTCAGACAATGCTTTCTTAATCACTGTGGGACCTTAAAATCCCAGGTCTTTTCCTGACTGCTTATAATTGTGTGTGCGCACGTGTGCACACACACCTACAATGGGAATTTTTTTATAAGATGATGTACTGACTTCCCTAGATGAGGTAGTAATGTCAGATCTCTTAAGTGCTTTATAGCTCTCTTGCTGTGTCAGAGTTTCTTCATGATAGTTTTGGTAATTAGACAGGAAGATAACCTCTAGATTGCTTGAAAATTCTTAACTGTTTGTATTCTTGTAGCATTTTAGCCAGATTGCTGTGGTTGACAGTTTGTAATGTGTCTAGTGAAGATGTAACTTGAAACGTGAATTCCCCTTATGGCATTTGAGAAGCCATTAATTCCTTTCCCTTTCCTTCCATGTTTTAGGATTGGGAAAATAGAATTTTTTTCATAAAATGAAAAGCTTTGAAGTGAAAAGAAATGCTTCATTTTCATCAGTGGCAGTGGATGCAGCAAGGTTAGCATAGTGGTACTGAAACCTTGTTGTAAGCTAATGTGTCTTCAGCCATGGAAAAAAAACCCATGTGATCAGTATCAGCCTCTGGTTAGCAGGTGTATGACTGAAGTTTTTTACTTATCTGCACCATCCTAAGGTTTTTGGCCAGAGGAAGGAGGGTTTGGTAATGCATCCTGTCATGAATTTTCCTTTTTCTTCATATCACTTTCCTGATAATGGAATGAATGTTTAGAACCAGTAGCAACTCTGGATATGGTGCCTAGAGGCAGCTGGGTAAGGACAGTGAATGACCAACATGTTGTTAGTTTAGTTTTGTTGTTGGCAAGTAGTAGCCAAAATGAGTTTGATTTAGAGATTCAAATGCACTGTGTTGATTGATTCTTAGTTGGTACTTCAGAAGATCATCTTTTTCTAAAATTGAAATTGTACTTGATACTTGATGTACTGTTTGTTTATATGCTTTATATTTACTTAGGTGCGGGTATCGCACAGGAAGATCGAGATGATGTAGAAGTTGTATACATTAGCTAGACCAGCAGCAAGTAACTAACAGTTGAGAGCAGAGAATCAAAATCTCTCCTGTGAGAGCTGCTTCACGCTTTTAAGTGCGTGCTTACACTACACCTAAAATACAGTTTGAGGGATTTTCAGTGTTGATGAGCCACTGTGGTTCTTCATGGGTCTGAAAATACGATAAATAGTAGTAGTTCACACTTACAATGAAGACTAACCCTTTAGTTCTACTTTTGATTATTCTAACAGCAAAATTTTGCTTTAAATGTGGGTTTATCATTTAACTATCATTTAACTTCTAAATGATAGTTGTCCACTAGAACTCTTTATTCCATATCTCTTTAACATAATTAGCTTCTCTACTAGTGTATTTGATGAATTTAAGTTCTTTTCTCAGAACTTCTGTGCCAGAAATGGGGGGGAGAGAGCCTTAACAACCATGTTGACATTTAAACAGTTCAGCTGCAATGTTTTTTCCATCTATAGGAATTATGAAGACATTATTTTGGGGGTAAATTTCTGTAGACTGGTACAGTAGGTATGAAAAAAACTTTGCTTTGCTTCTTTCACAAGCTCTGGAAATGTTTGTTTTCTCTTAAGATACTTTCTCATGATTTTTAAGAAGTTTTCTCTTAATAAGAATTGAGGATATTTTGTTTAAATTTTTGTAGTTTGCTCCTACTTGCCTGCTTCGTCTGGTGTTATTAGTCTGCTTTAAAGAAACGCTGGGGTGAGATTTTATTGATCTGATGAAATTAGTGTCTATGCATTTACCTTTCTTCTTTTCCTTCCTGAATATCTTCTGTTTAATTCATTCTGTGTTTTCTTGTGCCATTTTTCCTTGAAAATGTTACTTATGAATTCAAAGTGCCCAATTGTTTTAGTGGATATCTTCCTTTGGACTTTTTTCTTTTTTTTTTTTTTTCCCCTCTCTCATACTTCTGGGTAGCTAATGCTTCTGGGTAACTAATGTTTTGTTTCACCAAAGTTGGTGAGGTTAGGTGTATACTTTGGAGAGACTTTCTTGCTGGGAAGAAAGTGTCTTCTTTACAGAAGTCACAGGGTGTGTATAATCAGTTGGTTTTTTTCTTTGCTTTGCTGAATTTGTAAATATGAGGTTGATGTTTGAGATACCTTATTTTTGCTCAGATGCTTGATAAATGCAAATGAAAAGTTTGATTTCTCCTGCCCCGCGGGGGCCCCACCCCAAGTTAAAACAGAAATTGAATTTGGGTAGGAGTATTACTTTTTCCCTAGCTACAGTATGTATTATTTCATCAGGACTTGGGGTTTGTAGTATTTCAGAGTGAATTCCTCAGCAGAACTAAAAGCCTGACTTTTAAAATGCTTCCATCATTCATTTTTCAGTTGAATTATCAGATGGCTCAGTGAAGTTACTTAAAAATTGTGCGTGGTGAAAAACAAATGATGTAAAGAGCCTTGGAAAAAATGCACAAGTCATGATCTGTTTAAGCATTTTACCATTTAAGGGGGATATTTTCACTTGAGCCACGGGTAATTTAAGAAGATTCCTCTAAGCTTACATAAAAGTGGAAAATGGGGAAATACAAGAATGAAACTTGTCATTAAACCAGTGGTTTTCCCCCCTCCACTTAATTATGACCTCTTCCTCCCCTTGGATCTTTGACTCATTCAGTCTGGAAGATGGATTGGATTGGATTGTCATTCAGTGTTTTGTCTTTGGAATTCATTCTGTAAATGCGTGTGTTATATCAGTCTAAATCCCATACCGAGTAGAATTATTACTCTGTTAATAAACTTGATAGGTGCTTTCCACTCTCAGCCTGTACATTTCCCAAACATTAACGTATTATTTCTCACATCGCTCTGTAAATTAAAGGGCTTGTGTTGTCTTTTGTTTTATCGATGAAGAGTTGAGGCACAGAGGCTGTAAACTTCAGAAGTACCTCCTGTCATAACTTTTCAACAGATTTTTGTTAGATGTTCAGGTGTTACAGATGCAGCTTATGTTGGCCTAAGTTGTGTTGTCCTCCCTTGCTCTTCCTCAGTTTTGCCTTTATCTTAGTACCCAGAAAAATGAAAGGAGGATGAAGAGGTTAATCTGAAAAATCTGTGATTTCTCCAGCAATGTATATGAACAAGACACAGACAGAACTAACTTCTCAGGGGTTCTA
Organism: Pygoscelis adeliae; assembly: GCF_000699105.1. Taxonomy (NCBI): domain Eukaryota; kingdom Metazoa; phylum Chordata; class Aves; order Sphenisciformes; family Spheniscidae; genus Pygoscelis; species Pygoscelis adeliae. The sequence goes on along the minus strand of NW_008824306.1, from coordinate 1,701,310 downwards.
TATAGCTGCCTTATAACCCAGAGATTTCCCTTTGAGTTCTGTTTCTTTTCTTGTAAAACATCATTTAACTTCTGCAACAAGTAAGGTATGGACAATTTTTCTTCCTGGTGCCTCAGTTGATTAGTTTACCCAGGGGACTTAGTTTGATGGAAATGAAATTACAGTGGAAACCAGATTACTCTGAAAATCCCAAATTATGTAGGAGAAAAATGACAAATCGAGCCTTTGACAAATTTAGAGAGCATGTTCTGTCTGCCTGTCTCTCTCTCACAAAATTTTGTTATATGAAAATTTCTTTTGCTAAAAAGTAGTAAGATGTTGACTGTCACAGCTGTTGTACTCAGTTACTCATACTCTGTCATCTCTAATTCCAGTTTTCTTGACCTGAATTTCCAGATAATATTTGAATGGTCCAGTCTTGTTTAGGTTTAGTAACTCTGACCTTTTTTTTTATTTTTTGCCAGCAGAAGTAACATTTTTGCCAACTTGTGTGTCTTACATCATCTGCATTACCTGCTGTAGCTTTGTCAGTGATTTATGTACTTGCGGTCAGATTATTCAAAGTGTTACTGCTAAATTAATTTTCCTGACTCACAGTGATCTGTTAAGTATTCCACTGGCTTTATCATAATTGCCAGGGCAAAGACAGTTTTTCGCCTTCACCTTCTTAGACTTCTCACACTTAGCCTTATTTGCTCCGGCTATTTAATATTTCTTTCATGACTGAACTTGTGCTGTTCATGAACTGATGTTCCTGGCATTTATCATATACTAAAAAGCTTTCTCTGTGTGCATTTTCCTGTGATATCCGTTATGCTTGAGAAAAATTTTGGTCTTTATGATGCTTCTGTGTTGTCAAGACTCATCTCTGCTCTAATGTATGTGAACCTTGGTTGCTATCATAGCTAAATATGTGCTACTGTAATATCCATATTCTGTTTCCTTCCTTTTTCCTCCTCTTTCATGATGTATTTCATGATAGATTTGCACTGATGCTAAAAGAATTGGTTCTATCCGTGGTTATATATTCTTCCTATTTCTCGTGCCATTGTTAGTGTTCATATGGCTGTGATGCAGCTGAAAACGAAAATGACTTTCATTCCTTTCCCCCAGTTGCTTTCAGCCAGATTGGCTTCTTGATCTGCCTGACTCTGTGGTGACTCAAGGGCTAATACTAGTGGTGAGAAGGTGGTTAGGATGAAAGCGATCACGATCACCCTCCTTCTCTTCTTGTGACAGTGGAGACTTGCCTTGTTTCAAACAGACTGTGAAGCTGTACCTTCAGCTAAGGCTTATCCACATGTGGAAATACAATGAAACTTCTGTTCTAAAATTTATCAGGATATAATACTCTTACTGGGGAATAAGATTGCTGTTTCTCACTGAGATTCCAACAGTGGAAGCAGAAAAGATCCACGTGCACACTGTGGTGGCAGAACTACCTTATGAGAGTTCTGTCGCTTTGTGCTAGTTTAAGCACTGTCCTTAAGAAGAACAGT
>NW_008824306.1:1695729-1699763 GCF_000699105.1 Pygoscelis adeliae | reverse complement strand
GGTTCAGCTGAAAACCAGTATCTTTTTAGTCTATTTTGTGTACTGAAGGGAGGTGCTCTTTAGCAAGGGTGTTTATGGGATTTAGCAGTTAACCATTTTCAGTGCAGGGAGATTAGTAGTAATGTGTGTTTTGGATTGTTTTTTTGTGTGGTGGGTTGGTTTTTTTTGAATGACTTTTTGGTTTTCAGACAGCTGCAACAGAATTTAAACCCATCCTCAGTCCTTAGGATGTGGTAGTAGTTGATCATTATCTCCTGCATTACTCAATAAAGAAGGTTATGACATGCTTTTTGATATGTTTTATAGATGCAGGAATATTAAGTTTCTGGGACAGTGGAGTCACTTTGTGGTTATGTGGGGGAGTGGGCACAGTGGCAATAATTCTCCTGTTTCTAACCTGCTTTTTTCTTAATACACTTTCTAGGGGCTTCCTTAGCTGTTCCTATCCAACTTACTCTGCTATTTACCTTTTTGCATTTATATCAAACTACAGCCTTCGTTGTGTTGGCAGAAGGAGTATTAAGACAGAAGACAAAACTGCTGTTCCCGTTGTCACTTCTTATTTCCCTGCAGAGAGGCCAGGGTTTTAAAGGGAGTTGTTACACAAGTTTTCTGGAGCAGAAGGATAGTTTTCAGTGATTCCCTGAGCGTTCAGTCTGCTTAGGCATATGGCTTATATGAGTTTAGATGGAATGGAGCACGTTTAAGGTAGACAGTCTTAAAAAAAAAATTAGCTATCAGCTTATAACACCTCTAGTGAGCTTGTGCAGCTTGATTTTTTAGAGCAAGTATCTTCTGGCTGAAGTGGTTGTAAGGCAACAGGAAATGGCAAAATGTTTACTTGCAGGTAGCTAGCACAGAACTGTACAAAAATCTCCAGGCTGAGTTAGGCAGTTGGTACATTGAAAACTGGTTGGAAGTTTGGCTAAGTTTGTTAAGCAGTTATGAAGAAGCTTATTGAAACATGAATTTTAATGCTGATATCGCTTTCTTCTGTATTTGAGACATTTTCAGTTATGCTTGATGATGATGATAGTGTTGGAGTTCCTGTGCTGAATTTGTGCTTTCTGGTTGAACATTACATGAAAAGTAGAGTTTAAAAAAAAAAAAGTTAAATTAAAGCTAGTACAGTAATGGGAATACTTAGATTATTTGAATTTAAAGCATTAAAAAATATCTAGATATTTCACAAAGTTAATTTTGTCATGATTCAAGAATGTAAAATGCTTCCAACTTAGTATCTGATTTAGATGCTGTACCATGCTTTAATTATTTGCAGTTAACCAAGCCAATAAGTTGTGTTAATTTTATACTTTGAGGGAAAATTTCTATAATGTGTTGATAATGTCACAGGATATTAGGAGTATAAACTAATAATAATAATTATTATTATTTAATTAGCTAATTAAATAATAATTTTCTTTAGTGTAATGTTTAACATAGTTTAGAGAAGCCCTTAAATTCTCCATAGAAAACATGAAGGAAGTCAGAAGGGGCTAGCCCGATTTTTGCAGGCTAACTTTAAACCTCACTTTTCTAACAGAAGCTTTATAGTATAATTGTGGTGGTGGCATTGGGTACTGCATGCTCCAGTGATAACATCAGGTGCTGTGTATAAGCATGATTTAACAAAGAATAGCGCACAAGTAAAAATGCAGAAATAACATTGTAGTAATATGCATAATTCATTGGCTGAATGGCTTTAGACAACATTGCAAATATTTATAGTGATGAGTTTCCCAAAGCCTTAAGTGGAGTATACTATAAATAATTTCATGTTTTAAAGCCACAAGTGGAACGAACCTGGAAGATGCCATTATGCTTCCCTTGAAATACTTGATGAAGAATGAAGGTAGCAAAAACCATTCAGCAGCTACCAGTAGCCTGGTAGAAAGTATGAACCTCATCAGAAATGACAGAAGCCATGATGTATTTATGTATCTCGGGGAAACCAAGGCTAGGGATGCCACTGAACATGAGAAATGATGATTTGGACATTTGTACAGTTTGGCAGGATCTTCCAAGGATGGAATCTTGAAGTGTTACTTCCTTTTTCGCTCCGTTCCTCAGGGAGAATTGAAGTTGTGAATAGTATTAAATTGCTCTAGTATAGCAGATCAAAGGGAGTGTTTTGATTTAAACTTTTTTCATTAAGTTTTTAGATTTATTTTTTTGTCTGCAGTTAATGTTATCTGTAATCCTTAGGCACTTGGACTAGATGATCATTGTGGGTCCCTTCCAGCTGAAAAATAATTCTATTCTTAAATATTCTATTCTATTCATTGGAGGAGGAGGCGGATACTTCAGAGTTTTAGCTTCATCAATCCTGCCTACAAAATTGTGCTAAAAAAACCTGAGATTTCTTTGTGAGCCCTACAGCAAAAGAAGAACACAACTTCTAAGGAAGTTTCAAAGGTCAGCAGAGCTAGAGGATAAAGGTTCTTAACAATTATTAAGAGTTTGAGCCCAACTCCCAAAAAGTGAGGTATTTTGTGGCTGTTTTTTGGAATTTACAAAACTCACGTTCTTCTCTAGTCAACCTTAGATTTAGAGAGAAATTATAGAATCTAATGCAACCTAAACTAACAATAAAAATTTCCTGCATAAATCACAGAACTAAAGTTGTGGTTGTGTATCAATGGTTTCATTGCTACCCTCACAATATCAGGTACAAACCCCAAAGCTTTTACGAAGTTAGAATTCCAAGGATTTGATCATGAAAGAAGAAAGGAATATCCATTCCTAAAGATGGAATTGAAGGAGCTTCTGAAGTGGTTAAGAAACTGGAGTTTGCAGTTTGGAGGAAAAAAATCTGTGTAGATGTATCAACATTTGTTTATTTTTGTCAACCCAAATGTGAATATTGCGGACTTCTTATGGCAAATCTGAACAAAATTTAAAAAACCCCAAACATTCTTTGCTGTGAAATGATGTAATGTCCAAACACAAACAAAATCAAGTAGGCTTAAGCTACTGTGAAGTGTAGTATTGATGACGTTCACCTCGCAAAGATGAAACAAAAGTGGGACTGGCAGCTTTTTACAAACAAAATTTTTGGCCTGTTTTAATTTGCTTTAGTACTTCAAAAATGGGTACTGCTCAACACAAAAACATAAATGTAATAGACCATTTTCTTATGTTAGCGGAGTTGCATAAAAGGTTACATGTTAACAAAATCAGATTTGATTTGTTTGTTTTAACATTACCTTGTAGAAGCTAGTATACTTCTTGGGTTGTATGAATTGGCTTTCTTGCTGAGTTCTTGCTTTCAAGAAAACTAGACTTGGGTAAAAATGGTGTTTACTGCTCTTCCTCTGGTATGATTGAACTCCTTTTAAGATCCTTTTGCTGAAGTGCTTTTTTGGCTTTGTTCTTTAATGCTGAAGACTTACTGATATTCTTTCCTGTGCATAGCTGGTAGTAATTTTTTCACGCCCTACTATTACTGATTTTGTTTCAAAGTGTTAAACCTAGACCTTCCTCCCCATTTAGTTCTATATTTTGTCTATATTTTATATCTGCTGTCTGCTTTAATTTCCAACGCAAAACCATAACAATGTCATGGTACTTAGTCCCTCATCTGTTGGAAGATAAAATTCCTAACCCCTTTCAGTAGGAGAATTGCAATGGATGGAAATACTACTTCATTGTTACCCGGTGTTCTGGGAATGCATTCAGCATCCTCCCTTCTCGCTTGCTATGAAGAACAGTGCTACCAAATATATTACTCTCTATCATTTACACTTTAGAAGTTATGTTTAAAGATGGTTTCTGTGTATGGACATTTTTCATTGAAAGTGTAGCTATATATAGTTGGTAGTGGTATCAGCTGGTCTTAGCTCTGTGTGCTATTTCAAACAGTCAAGAAATGTTTTCTTGCATGACTAGCCAAAGATTTGCAGAACACACATTTTAGATGTATTGGTTCTATTCTTGAAGTCTACAGCTTAAAAGCTCTTAGCATGAAATAATATCTTACTGTATTTATAACTTCGGGCTTCAGAACTGAAAAGGAAATATTATGTCATGTATTA
>NW_008824306.1:1665659-1695652 GCF_000699105.1 Pygoscelis adeliae | reverse complement strand
TCCTCATTGGTTTTTCTGATTTTATGTGCTTGATTGGCAATTATTGCTTTTTTGAAAAGAAAATGTCAGTTACGTATACAGTTCATATAGTACTTGCCTGCTGGCTTCTCAGTTCTTTTTCTCCTTTGATAGGCCCGAAAGTTGAAGAGAGTAGAAACAGCAGTCTTAAAAGGACATCTTTATTCTCTTACTGCAAGGGAATAAGATAAATAGCAGTTGGAAACCCCATAACAACTAGGTTGCCTTGGAAGTGGATGGTCTCTGGTGTTCTGTCCTGTGGCCAGTGTTGTAAGGGGTTCAGATATTTGATTCAGCATGTTGCACTCTTATCTTGCTGGGGCAGCTAATTGGTGTGGAGCGTATCTTTGTTGCTATTTATTTTTTTTTCTAGCTGTAAAAGGCTGTAATTCACAAGTTTCTTATCAGTTCTGCGACAAAAATTATATGCTTCTGTTAAAAAGACAACAGTCCTGAGATTTATTCTTTCTACAAACATGCAATTGTGGTGTTCACATGCAGTTGCTTTTCCAGAATAACCATGCTTCTTGTCATGTTTCCCAATATATACGAAGTTTTCTATATGTCCTTTTTTTCTGGGTGAATGACCTGACGCTTGGCTATGTTAGTGCACATTTTATTGTGCAGTTTATCAGATGAGCCAGATTACTCTGTGACATGTTCTCATTGTTTATCACCCCATTAGTTTGTGTGCCATGTGCAAAATTTATTAGTAATTTCATGGTTTTGTCTACGTTATTGGTAATATCGAATAGTATGGGATTGAGAATTGATACATGAAGGGTTTGGCTAGGAATGTTGTCCCTGTTTGTTAAAATTGTGTTAATAATTCAGGTTTCAATCAGTGGAGGTTTTTTTTTTTTTAAACCTATTTTGCTTACTGTAAATTCAATCAGACGAGCATGTAAAAATGCAGTACAGAAATTCAGGTAGCCTCTAGCGTATTTCACATTTATGATAAAAGTATTAAATTGATCTTATTAGACTGTAAGAAGTTGTATTAGTGGCTATGAGTTTCACTGAACAGGTTTCACTAAACATATCCAGAGATGGTAGTTTGATTTCTTCTCTCCATTCCCCCTACTCCTCCCCACCTTCCTTTCTGTGCTATTTTGGGCTGTATCCTGCTTTTCAAGATCTAGTAGAAGTTACGTCTGTAGATTTCTCTGGATTCTTGATCATATTATAAAGCTCTTGAGTGCAGCTTATCTGGGTTTTCTGATTTTAAAATATTTAGTATAAGGTGTTTTAATACATTGTAAATGTTGGAAACAGTTTTTTGTTACGACATTGATCATCTTTTGTGTTTAGATTCAGAGCAGAAACAGTACTTAATATCATGGCAGAAGAGGCTGAGATGTTTAACATTTATTTAATGATTTATATGGTGGTTGCTAGGATGTTTTAAATGTATTAATTATGAACGATAATCATATGTGTGTACTAAGATATACATATTGGCTACAAAATAAGGATAATCAATTAGAATAAATTTGGAGACCATGTATTAAATGAACTGCATGAAGAAAAAAAAAATACTTTGGGATACATCATTCTGTTTTGTTAATATATTGCAATATGTTTATCCAAAACTAATTTTTGTTTTAAGTGCAAGAAAAATGAGGTGGTGTTTTCTACCTGCATTAGTATACAAACCTATATGTTCTCCTGAAACAGCTTTGAAGACTCATTCCACTAGGAAACTGAACCTGTTGCTGTCACTGTCCAGTTGTTTTCTGAACCACTACTAGATATTGTTATAACTAATAAAAAAGAAAACTTTCAGTGCCAGTACAGAAATATAATTTATGTTTGTCTGCTCTTATGAAAAGTATTAATTGGCAAGAATTGTAGGCTGCATTGTGCACATCCTTATGCAGAGAAAACATGGAGATGAGTACTACTGTGTAAACTGAGGTATCTGGTCTGTTGTCTCTTTCAGACTTTGTAATAGATCCCATTCTGTGTACATTCCCAAAGCTTTTCATTCCCCTTTTATAGTGTGCTTCAGCAACTAGTAGGAAGCCATTGATACCCTCAGTGCTCAGAAATTTTTAAATTTCCTCTATTCCCTAGTGCTTTGCTGTAAAAATTCATGTCTTGCTGAGAAAAGCCTTCATTACTTAAGTGAAATTAAGCCTATATTTTTTGCTACCTGTAATACTGAGAATGTATTTTGATTTTTCCCATTGACTTTTGAGCATCCAATAATAATGCTCTTTGTAGCAAAAAGGCAGAGCAGTCCAGTTTGAATATGAAGTAATATTGAAAGTTAATTATCCCTTTTTAAAAGGAAGTGAGATTAAATTTTTTTTAAAAAGTCTAATAGTGTAACATCTTGCAATTATTAGCATTTGGATTAATGCTTTAAGGAACAAACAGGGTTCTTGAAGTGTTCTGGACAGTGAACTTTGCTATATAGCTTGGAGAGGTGTAACCATTGCATCCGTTTTAGAATTGGATGAACAGCTTGAAGTATTTGATATGGCCATGATCAAACTACAGATTTAATAATCAGAAATAAGTAACCAAGAGCATTTAATCAGTCTTTGCTGCAAACTTTAGATGTACTATTTTTCTTGAAGTAGTGATAAGTAGACATGGTACAATAATAATTACTCCATAGATTATAGAGTATCAACTGCAAATCTGTGTATTCCTTTTAATCTAGAACGTTATTGAAACGTAAACATCAAACCATGATTTGTCCTTGCTTATAGTGTTCTACTGCTGCCTGTGAAGGACTGAGGTTGCAGTTGGACCTGCAATATCAACTCAGTCCTGATAGGCTGTATTGCCAAGAACACATATTTTGGGTTGCAGAAGGGCGGCCTCCTGCATAAATAAACTGCAGTGTAATTGGAAAAAAGTATAGCATTGTATTGCTTAGCAGCATGAGATTGAATTAAACTCTGTCTGAAACAAATGTGCATACTAAAGTTTGTGGGTCTGATTTTTTTTTTTTAAACTTTAGTTTTGAGGTTGTTTCCTGTTGTAGCTTGTTCTTTTATTACAAGGTGAAAGGAAGTCTTGCCCACTTCTTTGCATGTTCATTGTGAATTCAAGAAAAGGGCTTCATAGTAAGTGAAAGTCATAGCTGAAAACATTTAAGCAATTTTTAAAATAGACATTAGCATTTTCCACATAGACATGATTTACTAAGTTTGCTTTTCTTAGGTTATAGCACATGCATTTACCAGTCCTTTTTTCATTCACTTGACTTCATTCTGTTCTTGGAAAGTCTGGTTTGTTTTACTGTTGTGACCAAAATTCTCATCTCCCAGCATAAAACCCCACATTATCTAGCGACTTACCAGTGCCGTGAATGTAGTTTCTTAATCACTTGGAAATGTTTAAAACGAGGCTGTACATTTTATGTCTCTCCTCCTCCTGTCATTGAGATATATTGAGTATCATTGAGGATACAGTTTCATACCAGTTGAACCAGTGTAACTCCCACTGAAAGCTCCTGACAGTGAAGGAATGGTTGTACTGGGTGAGAGGCCCAACCTTGCTCAGTGCTCTGTCCATGACAGTGGCCTGAAACGTACACCTACAGAAAAGCATGGCAGCAAGGCCACAGCTCACTGAGGGGAACATGGTTAATTGTCTTAACATCTGCTGGTTTTGTATGTAAGGCATTGACTGCTTTCTTGGTGCTGTATCTTTGGCATTCTTCTCTATTTACTGTCAAATGAGCAAAACACTTCTCCTTCAGAACAGGAATTGAAATTGACTTTTCTGTTTGGTAGCCAGAACTAAGTGTGTGATCTGAAGACCTGACCTTTTGTTACATTATCTGGGCAAAAGCATCACGTACCTTAAGTAACCAATGGTACACCATCTAACCGTTAAATGCCCCAAGAATTATTGGCAAGTTTATCTTTTGGAGAAAGACATTTGTTGCTGCTGTCCAGTTCCCTTTCAGGGCCTGACATTCATCGATTCTTGCCTTGAAGAAAGTCCTTTGAGTGGTGTAAAGGATTTCCTTGGGTTTTTTTTTTTAAGTCTTTTGGGAAGACACTCCATTGTGGAAACAAGAAGTTAATACATTTTGAATATGTCAGTTTTGTTGCCTTGATGTGCAGGGCCAAATATTGGGTTCTCAGCCTTAGCTTGAATACAGTTTGCTTTGGTTAGAATTTCTTGGGCTCCAAGCTTGGCATTTCAATGAGAATTTTATATTGAAACTGAAAAACTTTTGATGGAAGGGGGTCAGCTTTAGCAAGAGAAGCCTGAGGAGAGAATTTACTGCTAATCACCCGAAAAGGGAATCTGAGAACCATAAGCTTAGACTGCTTGTTACACCTGAAACAGTTAAATGTAGTCACATTCTGCTCTTCATCAGTATGTCTCAAGTCTGGTTACATGAGAAACCAGTACCATTGTCCCGTTTTCTGTTTGGAAATTTTTTTTTCAAAAGGTGAAATAATCCACGTGGTTTTGCTGTAACAGAGCTATATTTAAAAAAAAAAAAATTGCCCTTTGTTTCATTAAGCCTTCTATGTCTAGTTGTTGTTTGTTTTTTTTTTTAAATAGTGATGGGAGAAATACTGAATTATCTGTCCCTGTTCTTGAATTATGCCACATATGAGTACTTTAGTTCTCTTAACGCAGGGTGTAAACATGGCATTTTCATTTCTTTGAGGTTGTTGAACTTTTTCCCCAAATCTCATTCACATTAAGGCTTCAATGTTTGAACGTCCTCAGAACTTTAAATTTTCAACCAGAGCTTTGCATAAGTTCCCCAGTGCTCTAAAATATGGGCAGAAGACAATAGGATCAGGCACCTGTAAGTCTGTAATACAGATAATATTTGTTGCTCAAGAAGGAGGAAACATCATTGCTTAAAACTAGCATTTTATGCAGCATTTGTCTACAGTCTCTTCAGCATAGAATGCTGCATAGCTGGTACTTGGAAGATCTGAATGCATTTAGATGACTCCTTTGAGACCCTATTTATGGGGTTGAGAGTTGTGGTCCCTCTGCTTTGCCCTTGACCTGACAATAAGCGGCAATGCTTTCTTTTGGAAGTTCACTTTCTGTGCTTTTGCTGCTTGCTTAAATTCATGTGAATGGTAGGTGTAGGAGCATCTTGTATGAAGTAAAGTCGCATACCATTAAGTAGATGTAGCTTAGCTACGCTTAGTCTCAGAACTAAACTCTGAAGTTAAAAAAAAAATAAAATAAAATCTGGAAAGAACTGAAGTATGTTCCAGGACATCCCTCTTTATTTCGTCATATGGTATTGAGGGCAAATAGAATTGTGCATTGTCATGGATGTTTCCAATGTTCCAGAAACTTACGCTGCCAGGTGTCTTAATTTCAGATGTATGATCTGGAAAGATCAACAAAAAAGGTTACTTGAAGTAACCTATTTTTCAGTGAGAATAGTTTTAGTTCATAACAATTATAGTTACTCAAAATCTTTTACTGTATCACTTAGAAATTTATTGCTTTGAAATAATGTGTTGGAGTCTCATGCAGTTGACTAAGTCCCATGTACACTCACTTCTTTACTAGGAGACGGAATCTAAATTAATTGTCTTTGTAATACAAACTATTTGAAATAACCTTTTCTCTGATTGCTGCTTATCAGGTATTTTTTAAACATGGAAAGTTAGACGCTTCTTGCTCTACTGAATAGTAGCTTAATGACAAGTTTTTCAGTAATCACTGAATACATTTCCATTTTAGTGCATGTCAGTGTTAATGAGCAAATTGCTGGGACCACCAGCTTTCCATTCTGATAATATAAATAATTTCCTCCCTCCTGAAAGACACAAGGCATAGAGAAGAAAGAAAATGATAAATGTGTGGGGGTGTGTATAAATTGTAACTACTGAATTAGGTTAGTGTTACAGTTTTGGGGGAGGTGTTTCTAGAAGAGAAGGCATTTTGATTGAAATGAAGGAATAGGGTAGAAAGTTAGATTCCTAAGTGTAGAATTTTTAGACTAGAATCACGTCATAACCCTTGCGATGAGTCAGTATTTATTAGGATTTTAAGAAGGCAGTTCCCAGAATCCTATATGAAACAAACCTGTGATACCTTTCAACCTATGATTTGTATTGCTGCAGTTAAGCTTTTTTGCAGTACAGCACGTATGATAAAGAAGCACATCTTCTATGAGATCCCGTTAAGATAGGAACATCATTCTATAAATAATGCTGGAGAAAAAAGAATTTTATTTTTTCTTATCATAGTTGTATGATTTTTAGAAAGCTCTGTTGTTACATGTTGAGTAGACTAGTATCCTGGCATACATTGTTACCACACTGCAAAGTAGATTTTGTGGCATATGTCCTCACTTGTATATAACCAGAAAACTTTATTTAAAGGAAAAATAGGTCTGTGTCCCTGGATAGGGCTTAGGTAATGCACATGAATAATAAATTGCATTTTGACGTCTGCTACTGTCATCTGTCACCTTGCATTTGCTTTTTTCTGAGATTATATGGTAAGTAGCTAATTTAGGAGAAAGGCTGTATGTATTGGGGTATTTCAGTTACTTTTGAGGAGATGACTTTGAGAAACGCAGATGAAAGCTGTTCTAGAAGTCAACCATATTAGAAAATGATGTATGTTCCTTGATCATTATATGCTAAAATGCCATCCTTTGTATTCGCTGTTATTTGTTATACTGTAACAGAGTAATATGTACATATTTGCTTCTTATCTCGCACCTACCCAGGAACCTATGTCTGGTGTTTTTTTCCTGGCTTTTGGAAAGGTGCTTGATTTCTTTTCTTCCTCAAACAAAATTAACCTATTCTGCCACACAGGCACGAGATTGCTGGCTGTGGAAGCTGTGGTGAGGCTCAGATGTGCAGCTGTCCTGAATGCTTGAGCCTGGAAGCAGAGGCCTTTCCCGGAGCGCAGTGCTGTGTCCGGCATCCTCTGCGCAGTCTGCTGGTGCTCTGTTGGAGTGCTACTTGCCACGGGTGGTGTCTTCTAAATGGGGAGCATGCGGAGTCAAAAAAACTATAGTTGTCTTTTCCTGCTGTTACTAAAATTACAAGGAGTCAGGTGAAGCAAAAGCTGACTTTCACTTATAATTTAGTGGTGGATCAGGGTGACATAAGGAGATGGCAAAAGCATGGCAAATCAGAATTTGCTCAGTTGGCAATCAAAAGCAAATGTCAGTGGGATTCATTTGACTCAGTCTTTGTAGCCTCATACATTGCTTAACAATGGAGTAGTTAGTTTGTCATTTAATAGGCGTCTGTCTCTATCTTGACAGTGTATCAAAACATCCATTCAAAGCTCTGGGTAAAGGTGATAATTTTTTTTTAACATGGCTTAGTGTGCTGAATCCGAAATAAAATATAGTAGAAATGAGATGCATATAGAAATTAATATAGAGTCTTCATTAGAATTCAGCTGGATACAGGCAGTTTGAATTGTTTCTGTTGGGCTGTCTGTATACATACATCATGTATTGCTGCATCAGTTCACATTTGTTTATAAATAATCAAATTAATTATAAATAGCTGTAAAGGCTGTTCTTGAACTAAGCCAAACTGTGCCTTGCCGAGTTTTAACTCTAAAAAATTGAAATTGAATAGTCTGAATTAAAGAAGTGATGGGAATTCGAAATTTCATGGTTAATCAGTTCTAGAGAGATTAAAGCAGTAGTATGTTCTCTGTGGGCATGCAGTTTGATGTTTTCTCTAAAACATAAATGGTTAAATCGGTGGCTGAAAACAGGACTGATAAATTACTCCCTTTTAATACTGTTTAAAAGGCATAAATTGGATGATGATTTGTGCTTACAAAAACATGTTTGAATACTCTGTAATTAGAAGGAAAATACCTGAACAAGGGTATCCTTGCAATTTAGAATATGCAGATACTACAAGAAGCAATCGGATCATTTATTGGAGATGCGGTGGTTTTAGTTAGCTGCAGCATAACTTGAAGTTACTTTTATATCTCTGAGGACATCACACAAATGGGGGGGAGAAGTGATGAACTCACTTAAGAAGTTGGCCTTGTCTTATGCACATGGCCAAGCCATTGAACTTCTCTAGAGGCCCTGAAATACACTTTTCTGGGAATGTAATTTAAGTAATATACATAGAGTATCATGATTAGAGTCTTAAGCAAGCAGTCGCTAAATAAGAGGAGGAAAAAGTTACATTAGTCCTTTATGTAAATGTTCTGTATTTACTAGTGTCTACAAAATTCTGCGTATTTTAGTTAGACGGATTTTGTTTTACTCTGTGAATTTACAAGATTTTGAATAAGTTGGTTATTTCAGTAGTAGTTCTCTTGTACCTCCTAGTTAAATTATGTCACTTGCCTTGAGCAGAAAGGAATTTACAAGAATGCTTTGCCCAGACCCTTCAACTAAGCACAGAGGCAAAATCAGAGGGTAAATCCACACTAGCGTAAGTCAGTCTAACAGGAGAGCTGCAGTTTTGTCCTGGCTCCCTGGGTGGCATTAGGATGAGTACTCTCTGGCCTTGCAGTACACTAGTTCAGGTAATTAAGGAAGCTGAAAAATAATCACAGTCTTTGTGAGTTTGGGGGGGTGGGGTGGGGTTGTTGTTTCCTTTAATACTCTGAACTGGCTCACTTCATGATAGTTCAGCCAAAAGCATTAGAATAAGAAAGAGATGAGATTGATGCAGCTTGCACTTGATGTAAGTTATTGTGGAACCACAGCTGCCAGTGGTTCCTTCTTTCTGCAGTTTAAGCCAGCCTAGACCAGGATTGCTGCTGAAAGGAGCTGTTTCACCCTTTTTCTGCTTCTTTGCTACCTCACTCCTTGTGCCAGCACAAGTTTTTGTGTGGCCGTATTGTGAACCAGACCTGCTAAGGAAGTAATGGTGGTGATTAAGGAAGGTTTATTGTGGTGGTAGTTGGCTTAGGGCTGTTGAAAAGTACAATGTAAGTTGGCAGAAGTTTGATTTCATTGGTTTATGCAAGTACCTAGAAGCCTCAATCAGGTAGTGCAGGGGAACTGACTGCATTGAACTGCAGTAGACTGCAGTGTGTGTGTATATGTGTGTGTATATATGCATGTGTGGATGTGTATATATATATATGGCAGGAAACTTAGTCTTGCTAATACTTTCTACCTACTGGTCTTTCTAAACATCAATATAAAACAACTAAATACTCAGGAAGGTATTTTAAAAAGAGCACCAATTAAAATAAGTTCGTTTTTAAAATCACATTTTAAAAAATAAGTCTCTTCCTAAAGAAAATTTCAGTTGGTAATGCCTTGGTTCTGGACTTAGCAGGCTTACTAAGCCCTATGAATATGAATTCTGAAGGGTGGGGATGGATTACAGTTGACTGTATTCAAAGAATACAATTTTGTTCAAAAATGAATGTGAAGTGACAATATTAGAGATCTCTAAATTTGTTGGTGCTGTTAATACTGGAGACTGGACAGCGGAGGAATAGAGTATTCAGTCAAAATTTTTACTGTGTATGTAACGGCTTGCAAATTTGCACAATTTAGGAAAGGATTTTAAAGTGTTTGGAGAAAGATAACAGCATTGAGAATTAATTTGAGATGAGACATCATAATAAAACACTTACAAATATGCATAGCGTTACAGCAGAAATTTCACTCTAACTTGTTAACTCGAAGCTTTTGCTGATTGAATTGGGAACTTAGCACTGCCAAATGAATCTTGCTGAAAGCTCGTACAATTCTTTCTACCACCCTACTTGGCTTTTGAACTTTCTAAGTACTGTTGTTGTTTATGTGGTGCTAGGAAGTCTGAGTTGCTCTGGAAAATTACGTTTTGTCTTCTGTGGTTATACAATGCCCTGTGGTATAGAGTGGAATTGCTGTTATAACTTAATGCAACTTTTTATTTCTGTATTTAACAAAATGAAGTTGAAATACATAGTGATTATTGAACTGTTGGTGTTTCATGATTACAAGATCAACAAATAAATCTGATGTCAGAATGTTCTTCCTATAATCCTCTAAAATACTTGGTGGGGATGTGATGGGCTTTGTAGTGGGCCTGGAAGTCCAGACCCAGGCTTTCATAGGCACGTGCTGGAAGAGGGGAATACAGGTCAAATGCGCTGGGTAAATACTGATGTGCTAATAGAAGAAGTTTGGCTGCAGGGTCTCTGTTAGTCTTAGGTGAGGCGGAATCAATCTCTTAACTCCCTCTGACATCTGCATTTGGACAGTGTCAGGAGAAGAGCGTTGGAAAAGATGATAAATTTAGCTGTTTATGCTCTTAACCAGGTCATTTCTACATAGATCTCGATCAGCACCTTGAATTCAAATTGAAAATCTACTGTAGCAATTCAAGCACAACAGAGTCAGAGTAAACAGCTGCATTTTGCATGTGTGTCAGTTTCACAGTAGTGTATGGGTGTAATTATTAGTGTAATTTTTACTTAGAACATTAAAATCATGTTGAAGATTTCAAATGTTACCTTCTTCTGATGTCAGTTGTACTCAATAAAAAGAAATACTAAGTCTAAAATAAAAGATTCTTTATAGCGGTGTATTTGTTTTTGTAGTGTTCTTTTCCAGGTATGGATTACTTTTATATGCATGTGTCAATATAGCATATTGTCTTTTTCTTTTTTTTTCAGGTTATGCAATGGTCTCTGCAAGATGGCATGTTCTTGAGTTGGAGCATTTTAAGGCAAGCATATGCTGGTACTTCAACTTTACTAAGTGGACTATAATTTCTTCTCTCACAACAACTACATAAGCAGACAAAATTGCAAAGATCTGCCCTGTGTCGAGTATGACAGCCACGACTCGTGGCTCTCCGGTAGGAGGGAATGATAGCCAGGGCCAGGCTCCTGATGGACAGTCCCAGCCTCCTCTCCAGCAGAATCAGGTATGATATTAACAATCAAGTTGTCTAAAAATAAAGGGGTTAGTTCTTTAGAAATAGAGTTTCTGAATTTGAGTTTGTATATTCCTAGAGATGTCCAGTTAAGTTAGGTATTTTTTGTGTGTCTGGAAGTACAAAAAGATTTTCAGGGATGACATCAGTGCTATTGGCAAAGTAGATATAGTTAGGGAGCACTGCATTGCAAAAGACGCTCCTTTTTCAGGCAGTGGTATAGTTCTTTCAAGCATATGTATTTTGGATAAGAAGCCTTCTTGGAACAGTATCAGAAGCTTCCTCAGAACTGCATTGTAGATTTACCTGCCACAGATTGGTAAAACTACTCTCTGTGACTTCAGTTTATGCTCAGTTTTGCAAAAGCACTTTTTGGATAAAACAGCTTACAAGCAGGTATAAGCTCTTTAAGACCAGCTTCATCGAGGTCTCCATTCATCGTACTAGACTTCCTGAAGAACTTAGCATGTTTTTGTTGAACAGGTTATCCTGCTTTCAAAGGACAAGCAAAAACTTTAAAATACTACGTCATAATGTGATGATTCTTTTTTGTTGGGGAAAAAATACCAGAAAAGATGCTTTTAAACAGTGCACCCAAACCCATTCAAAAGAAAAGCCACACTTTGTCATTTAATTCAGTATGAATATGATATTTGTTTAATACCTTAAGTTTTAATGGTTGTTACTTCCTGAGAATGAATTGTTCTTTGGAACATGTGTGATGGGCTGACCCTGGCTGCCAGGTAAGCCCTCACCCTGTCGCTCACTCCCTCCGCCTCAGTGGGATGGGGGAGAGAATCAGAAGGGAAAAGTGAGAAATTGTATGGGTTGAGATAAAGGCAGTTTAATAAGTGAAGGGGTAGGGGGGGAAACAAGTGATACAAACGCAGTCATTCACCACCAGCTGATGGATGCCCAGCAGTCCCCCAGCAACAGCTTCCTTCAAAAAACCTCCCCCCCCATTTTATTGCCGAGCGTGACACTATATGGTATGGAGTATCTCTTCGGTCAGTTCAGGTCAGCTGTCCTGACTGTGTCCCCTCCCAGCCTCTTGCCCACCCCCAGCCTACCTACTGCTGGGGAGCAAAGTGAGAAACACAAAGCCCTAAATGTGTGCAAGTACTATTCAGCAATAGCCAAACCACTGGTGTGTTATCAATACCGTTTTGGTCACAGATCCAAAACCCAGCACCATACGGGGTGCTGTGAAGAAAATTAGCTCTATGCCAACCAGACGCAATGCAACATGTGAAAAATATTCTTGAGGTTTTGGTCCTCACTTGTCCTCCTAAATCGTGCTGTTCTGATTTGAATCTTTATTATTGTCAATTCATACTATTTCTATATACAAATAAGCATGCATCTACAAAATGCATTGTATTTTGCATGGCCCATCGAAGTGGGCTTAACTAATCATCTTCTTGGAGGTTGGTTAGTAGCCAGCTGTAGTAGTGTTACTCATTTTTAGCACACTTTTTTAGAAAATGTTTTTCATGATCATTTTCTTCTGTGCTGTTGCTGAAGTTTGTCTTTCTACCTAAAATAGTCATCTTTTCTGCAGAAGATTTGTAAAAACTGGAGCGTCCCTATGGTCTTTATTTTCACCTTCTAGGTATGTGGTCTGCTGAAAGTAGTAGTCTGTTACAAAAACACCCACTTTTCCTCACTGGGGAAGTAGCTTAATTTTTTAAACTGTCAAGATAGAAAGCATGTAGCACATTCTATGCTCTAGTTTTTGTTAATAAATCTGAAACCAAATTATTTCATTATATTTTATGATGACAGGTACTTACTTCAGATGATTCTTTGAAACACAATGTGAAGGAAAAATGCCAAAATAGGTGGCACGTAAGTGCAGGCAGTATTTAAAGTATTTTCCATACCAATTTTAGACTTCTTCACCTGATTCTTCCAATGAGAACTCCCCAGCTACCCCGCCTGATGAGCAGGGCCAAGGAGATGCTCCACCCCAGCTTGAAGATGAGGAGCCTGCGTTTCCACACACAGACCTGGCAAAGTTGGATGACATGATCAACAGGTATTTTCACACTTTTTTCAGAGGGTGTAGAGTATTTGTGCAAATATCTTGATAGTGGAATCAGGATTCTTGCATCTTTGTTTCACTGGATTTCTTGAAATACTTATTTTATTGGGTTAGAGTTGTAAAGAGAAAGAGGCTCAAATCAGTGTTGTCTTTTTTTAAATAGAGTGCTCATCAGGGCCTTTAAAAAATGTATATTCTTACGCTATATTAGAAGCATTACGAAGGGGCAAGGATTCTTGATTTTTAAGAAGCACAATTGAAACACAGGGGGGTTTGTTTTGTTTTTGAATATAGGCCTCGATGGGTTGTTCCTGTATTGCCGAAAGGGGAATTAGAAGTTCTTCTAGAAGCTGCTATCGACCTAAGTAAAAAAGGTAAGCTGAAAAGACAGTGATTATTGGGCCAGCATGTAAAGTCTTTTCTTGTTCTTTTGAATCCCTGGTGGAGGCTTAAAAATTCTTAATTACTTCTTTTACAGCCCTGGTCCTGAAGATTGTGTCAGAGTGGTATGCGGAACCTTTGTAGATCAGAAATTTTAGAAAGCCATCAATGTAGTTAGAAATTAGCTGCCTTAGTATGAGTAGGGAAGCTGAATAAGCTCACAGCAATAAAAATCTTGTCATTCCTGTCTTACCTGTTTTCTGTATTCACTTTGATATCAGACCTAGTGGGTTTGGTCTTTATAACAGATACTGAAACTCAAAGAATTCTATTTTTTTTTTAAAAATAAGTTACTAATCTAGCTTTCCAAATGTCTTGCTGTAACTTTTTGTTCAAATCTGGCACATACATACTTTTGAGAATGTTAGAGAAAAGTTGGAATTTTAAACAGCATGACTTAGACTAATAATTCTACCATATTGCTTGCTGTGTCTGATTCACTTGGAAGTAGGAGGGTTCCGTATCAGGACTGTGCATATGTTTGCTAAATTGTACTACTCAGATTGACAAGTTTGTCATACATTCTGGAAAGTTCTTTTGTCCTAGAAAGTTGCTTTGGTCTCCTGTTCCGGTCAGTATTTGTTGCCCCAGTATTTGAGTAGTACCAGAAGTCAGATCAAAATGTTTTTCTAGGAGATCTACACTTACCAACTAGTTGTGTTTTTAAATATAGTGACATACAAAGTGCCTGTTCCTTACTTTTGCATAGCTGGACCAGGACGACTTAATTTCCATGTTAATAAAGGTTATTCTTAGGCAGTTTTCAGAATAAAAAGCTGATTGTGGTCATCATATTCTGAGTTACCTTGATTGTTTTCTGTAAGTCTTTCTTGCTTTGGAGCACTCTCTGGAGAAACAAAAGTTAGGGTACATACTTGTGATCCAAGGATAATGACATGTTGTTGCCGACACTGATTTATCAGCCGTAGTTGCGCTTGGAACTGGCTTCTTTGCATGTAGCTAGGCCTGGCAGGAATCCTAAGGTGAGTGTAGAATTTTCAAGTGATCGCATCTGTTCAGGAGCAAAAGAAATGCCAACTTATGGAAAGAAAATGCAGCCATCTATGTGTCTGGACTGTTGGAACAGTGCAGTAAAAAGAAATTCTCTGTGATCTGTGATAGAGGAGAGGTATGTACTGCCAGCTGTTAAGTCATCTTTAAAAAAACCAAAACAAACCCAAAAAACTGTCAAGTAATAAGTTATAAGAAGTAATAAGAGCAGAATGAGGTTTTTGGCTATTCCTAATATCAACGTACTTCTCTAAAGCGTTAGACTTAGTTGAAAGTTCCCAAACAAAAAGTCTTCTCTTTTTCCTCTTGAAGTTGTGAAAAACAGTGTAAATCTAGTCATGTGCTTTATGCACTTTGATTTTTTTATTGTTGTTGATGTCCAATTCTGAAAAGGGCTTCTGCATTGCTATTTAATTATCCTTCCCCTTGCCCTTTAGATGAATTCCTATGTGTGTATGTACGCAAGGATTATTGGCTAAGGAGAAAACAGGGAAAGCCGCTAGAAGTAGTTGTTTAACGGTGTTATCTTTATACAGTTACATCCTGTAGATGTAACTGTAAAGATGTAGATTTTGTTTTTCCCTCGCTACTTGAAGTTACATGATGGCTAAGATGGTTCTTTTAAATAACTTTCAGTGCTTAAGGAATATGATATGGTGCTCACTTGGTGTAACTGATGCTGGGTAGTTCAAAACTTGGCAGACACTTTCGGAGCTGTGTATATATAGAGAAGTACTATAAATTATTCTGTTGTGTACATTTTTTGATAGATCGAAAATGTGTTCCATTATCTCAGTAAGATCTAAAATTGGACACCTTGCTACCCGTCTGTGGGCATTTTTCTTAATCTGAGGAGTTGTGTTTCAAAAGGGAAGAACTGAAAGGAGAAATTGAAAAATAACCAGCTTGTTGAATTACATAAATTTTATATTGCAGTCTGTAACTCATTTAGATTGTGAAACAACAAAACCGGAAAAAAAGCCTACTAAATTTTTTTATCAAGTACCATTTTCCAGTGGTTAGGGTTCTTAAGTAACTTTTATTCTTAACATTGCCAGTGGGCATTGGCATTCTGGAGTGATTCTGGGGTAACTGCTGTCTTTGTGACCATATCTATAAAATAAGAGTGGTATTTGCATCCTCTTTAAGTCTTTTCAGGAACTGAAATTGAAAGGGACATAATTGAACTGAATTGAAAGTACTCATAAGAATTAAATGTCGTCATTACCACCTTCAAGTGCAAGGAGCAAATTTGACAGAGTAGTATGAATCCTGTCTAGACTGTGACTTGCATTGTTCCTGGCAGATGCATTTATTTATGGAAGATTATCTTTTTATGTGTAGGCATCAATGTATTATTCTTCATTAAGCAAGCCACAAGACTACCAAATCATAGTCTGGAGTTACTTGCTAATAGAAGAAAACCTATTTGAAAAATAGCATTTAATAGCAAGACTGATGTTTATCTTCACAATAATTCTGGAATACTTACAAAGTGTTTTGAGTAATGAGATTTGCTCCAGAAATAAATGTCAGTGAGTTGGATGCTATAAATTTAAAAGTAAAAAAAAAAAAAAAGATTTGTTTTAGTGTTGGTTTTTTTTATAGGCTAGAATATTCTCCACTCTTTCTTTCAAAATCCCCTCAACAACTCTGCAGTGCTCCGCCTTTGTTGTGGGTTTTATTGCTCCTAATGTTTACATTCAATTTTTAACATGCTGCCAAAACTTTCCAATGTGACACACACAAGCAAGATGCAAGGCAACTTCTAGAATTTGTAGCTTATTTAAACTGAAATG
This sequence comes from Pygoscelis adeliae, assembly GCF_000699105.1. Classification (NCBI taxonomy): domain Eukaryota; kingdom Metazoa; phylum Chordata; class Aves; order Sphenisciformes; family Spheniscidae; genus Pygoscelis; species Pygoscelis adeliae. The sequence goes on along the minus strand of NW_008824306.1, from coordinate 1,679,495 downwards.
AGATTTCACTGCACGGAGTGGGAAAGAGTGAAAGAGTAGGAGAGGCAGGCCCTAGAGCCTCAAAAGAAAAAAAAAAGTGTGCGTGTGTGAGCACACGTGCATCCAAAATCTAGGCAGCCCAATAATGGGAGTTGTTTCCAGCATCCTTTCTAAAGATCACCTCTCTCTGGATGATCCATCTGCATTTCTGTAGGACCACTCTTGAGTTCCTTACTGAAGCTGTACCTTCTGCATTCTCTTGAAACAGTTATTTTTAGCCATCTATCTAAAGCAAGGACATCAGATTTGTGTTGTCATGTTCCAAAGTTTCTTAGCCAGTATTTGGGCTAGAATCAATTCAGTGAAATGAACTACAGCAGGGCCAATGCAGTGTCTTGGTGTAGAAGGACTCTCATATTCCTGATGATTAAGAGTTACTGAAAGTCTGCCAGAATCTGTGAGTGCCATGTGTAGCCACTGTGCCCATGGGCAAGTGTGGGTTTACCTAGAGCTTACTAGCTCCAGGTCACTGTCAGTTCTGCAGGGTCTGAGCCAACCCTTACCAAGCTGCTGAAAGGTTTCTGTGCTGCACTTCCTGAGGCTCCAGATCTGGGGAGGCTTCACTGGCACAGCGCCACACCAGTGTGTGGAGCCAGCTCAGCTCTGGGGTTGCAGCTACAAAGTTGTGTAATCCAAAGTCCTGGAGAAGAGGAGCTGGGTGATTTTGCCTGGGGCCTCAGTGCTCCAGCCCTATACTGTTGAATACCCCTCAGATGCATGAGTTTGTTTATCTACAGTTGCATCTGGGCTGACAAGTTTTGCGGACCCAGACTGTTTCTGCTCTTGTGGCAGGGTTAATATACTCTGCATGGTTTATCTGGCAAATTGACCGCTTTTAAGCGCAGGTACAGAAATGAAATGGCCCTCTGTTCTTCCTCCAGTCCCCTAATTGCAGCTCCCATATACTGTATATTGTACATCAACTTTTCCTTTCATATTCACTTTCTTCTCACTGCATAAATCCATTTCTCCAAATTTTCTTTAAATACTTAGCTCAGGGCTGCATGCACACACTTACCTGTTTTATTCTTTCTTATCCTTCTCTGCCCTCAGAATTTGGACAAGAGGGAGAAAAATGGCTGTTTGCGGTCTTACCTAAGAGTTAGTGATACTGAATCTGATTCAAGCAGTAGATGCCAGGTGTCTAGTGTAATTGCTGTTTCCCTTCTCACTATCTTTGGATTACTCTTGCTTCCTCTCCCAACCTGCTGTCTTCTAGGACTTCTGTACCCTGCTTTTGATTCTACTCTAGTCCTTGTAGACACCTAGCCTTCGTTCCTTCCTTAAGCGTAATCTGTCATTTCAGCAGTATGCAGCATTGTGGGAGAAGGTGATTGTATATCCAGGAGTCATACAAGTATCTTCTAAGGTTCTACATCTTCCCCCTCTTTCCAAGTGCAGTGAAGTACAGAAAGGACAACGTATTTTGAAACATACTGTTTTGGTATTCCTGAACTTGGTTTGAAATATCTTGCTGACTGAAGCTGGCCAACCTTTGTGGGGGGAGATGGTCCAAGAAGTACTTGAAAGTTTGAGATATTTCAGTGCAGTATACTGGTACTCTGAGGAGCATTAAAATCACTTGAGTGCCTGCTTTAAATTTGTATTCAAGAATTAAATTCATTGTTACATTTGGGTTCAGAAAGGAACGTTTCCCCTAGGTCAAGTAGACCACATTGGATGCCTTCCCTGTCCTTTGTTATGTATAGGGTGAAGTTGTCATCTTTACCTCCTTGAGGAGTTAATTTAACCAAGTCCTTTGTTTACTGCAAATGCCTAAGTTTTAGGCAGTGTCTGTCTGTCTTCTCTTCTTTTGTCATGTTGTCATTGCTGTGGCTTGTGGCCTTTTGTTACTGGTAGCACTTACTATGTAGTGTAGGGATGTCAGCTATCCAGACTGCAAGCTACATAGGAAGATAATGTGGAGTTTTTATACTTGGCCGCATAGTGTATATCATGTACCTCTGGTAGTGATAAAAAGAGGGGACACTGGAGTAGTTTTCAAGGAGGTGATGGGCTTTCCAAAGATTCCTGCTTTACTCGAGTTGCTTGAGAGCTGCATGCAGCGTAAGAGTATAGGCTAGCAAGCCCTGTTACAGGAGTTTGGAAAGCCTTTGTAGTGTGTACTAACAAGCAGGGCAGATGTTCTGAGACCACTTTTGAAAGGAACCTTTGTTGCACAGTTGTTTATGACTATGAGGAACTTCAATTTGATAACCCAAACCAATCCTTCCCAACCAGTGGAAGTTACTGTCAGGTTGTCTCATTAAGGAGGTTTCAGGGGGTGGGGTGGGGGTGACGGCAATGATTTTTGTGAATCTAGGCACTGTAGGCTTGTTGAATGCTAAGATTCCCTGATTGAAAACTAAACTTGTTCTGTAAAGAAACTGTTCAGGCAGGTCACAGTTTTCTTTTTATAATGTGCCCGGTGGCTTTCATCGTTTCCAGTGCATACTGATACACGTTCAATATATTCTTCTGTTGGCTTTTAGCCCTATTTAGATTTTCTAACTGAATTTTTGAAGGGGAAATACAGATTTCTTGAAATACTGGGTTGTAAATAAATCCAGAGTTTTCAAATAGCTAAAAGAAAAACTATGGAGCACTGTTCTTTAATTTTAAACTTGACATGGTGGCTGCAAAGATTTACAGCAGTGTTGGGGTCTAGGTGTGTTGGATCCTGATAGCAGAATTACAAGAAACTGTACTCAAGTGAGGGTGAGAGACAGAAGGATTCATGTTTATTTTTGCAGGTTAATTGTATCTGGGAAGCTGAGCAGGTCTCACCCTTTCTCCTCTTCACTCTCTGAGTTTTATTGGTAGCAACTAAACAAGAGAAGAACATAAATGCATGTATACTAGAAAAATGGAAGATAAAGAATGTACTTATTGTTATTTTTCCTACTATATCTTTGAGTGTTAACAAGCATGGGGAAAAACGAAACCCTATCACGTGTTTAAAATAATTTAAAAATTATCTAAAGGAGTGCAATTTTTGAGGTGGCTTTACTAGAATATTAATCTGTCAGGTTTTTGTGCATTCAATCTTATGTAAGTTTGTCTTCATCCAAGGCTTCTCTTCTTAAGAGTTCTGAAACTTTGAACGCCAAACCTTTGAAGTCCAAATCGCTACTTTCAATATTTAAAAGTTCGTGTAACAACTAATGAAATTGCATATCTAATAGTTTGTTTTTTTCTTTTCTATTTTAAAATAGGCCTTGATGTCAAAAGTGAAGCATGCCAGCGATTTTTTCGAGATGGGTTAACAATTTCTTTCACAAAAATCCTTACAGATGAGGCAGTGAGCGGCTGGAAGTTTGAGATTCATGTGAGTTTTTAAAGTTGTGTTTCTGAAAAGCATAGTGATTTAAATGAGGAAGGAGACTGCCTTTTTGTGACGGAGGAGATTGCAGAGACTGAATCTCATTTTTGAAACTCATCTCAACAGACAACCGGGAGAACTTTTTTATACATGGCTCTTGGGGAGTGGGGAAGTCATCCTTCTATCATTGTTTCATCTTACTGCCTCTGGTGTTTTTGGAAGGAAGTAAAACATGAGAGATGATATGGAGAGGAACTGAACTTTGTATGTTCAGTAGTGCAGCTCTTGTTAGGCAGGCTGTCTTTGGCCAGATGTTGAGACTTGGTTATTTTTATGTGCATGCTAGGACGTGAAAACTTACTTTTTTAGTAAAAGCTTTTAGCAACCTGCTAACTTCTGAATGTTTGTAGCAGCTGTTTGAATATAAAAACTACCTGTTGGATGGCTAGTCACTTGCCAAATTAGAAACTGTGAAGATACAAACAATATCTTCATAAGCATATTAAAATCTGTGAGAGAAATGGGTGAAAGAAGGAAAAGTTAATAGTTCAGTGGTGATTCATGAATGTCTAAAATAACCGAAATTTTGTCTTTTTCCTAAATTTTATTTTTAGCTGAAAACAGGTAGTTTAATGTTTGTTTAAAGCCTTTATTGGAGGAAGTGCAAATAAAAATACAATGTTGTAAAACTTACACAACTCTGCATACTGGGTACAAATGGTTCAGAGTTTATAGTTCATATTCATCATACAGTCACCTGCCATATTCTTGGTGGTTGTTTTTTTTCTTAATAGAGATGTATTATTAACAACACTCATCGACTAGTGGAACTTTGTGTGGCCAAGCTGTCCCAAGATTGGTTTCCCCTTCTTGAACTTCTTGCCATGGCCTTAAATCCTCACTGCAAATTCCATCTGTACAATGGTACTCGTCCCTCAGAAACAGTTCCTGCAGGAGTCCAGCTCGCTGAAGATGAACTTTATGCCCGTCCTCCTGACCCACGATCACCGAAGGTATGAGAGCATTTTCAGACCTGTATTTTTAATTTTATGTAGTGTTACCTAATTACACAGCAGCCATAGAGAAGTGTTTTTAGAGGGGAACCCTCCTTCCCGCTTCATTCTCTATATCACTAAGATGTTCTGCTGCTTTTCACTTGTACATTAAATCATGATCAGTTAAATTTCTCCTCCTAACTTTCAGTCTTTGGTCCACAATCACACTGTCTTGTGTTTCTGTGGTAATCTGTCACAACTCTATTGGAATGCCATTCCTACTGTGTTAATTGGCTTGCTTGTATTTGCCAGTTGATGGGTTTACCTTCTCACTCAACATGGTTTTGTAGGTGACGTATTTTGAGGAGGAGATTATGTGATAAAGTAGGAATTTTCTCTCCCTTTTCTTATAGTTCCCAGTGATGAGAGAAATGTTTTTAATTGGACGTGGGATGCTAGTGTCAGTGTGGCTTTGGGGTTTGTTTTTGTTTTGGCTTGGTTTGGGGGGGGGGGGGTTGCTGGGTTTTTTTTTGGTGGTGGTTTTTTGTTTGTTTTTTTTTTTTAAACTGGCAGTGCAGATTAGTAATCTGTTCTTGGGTCTCAATTTTTCAGAATTGTCCTCCAAATGACATTGGTACAACTACAGGAACTAACTGAATTATATTTTTGTCTTTCTTCCCCCTTTTTTTTTCCTTTTTAGTAGAACTGCTAGCTATTGATATGTAAGAACCAAAGATAAATAACTCTGTGTCCTTGGACTTCCTTGCATTGCTAACTGTGTTTAGAAGAATGTTATTTTGCATTCTTACTGCTTTTATATACAGCATTATCACGTCCAGGACCAGAAAAAGAATACCAGAATCATCATGCTTTTTGTAGTAACTTAGCAGCCAAAGATGAACCTGAAGTATAGTAATTTTTATTCCTACATATGTGGTAAAATTCTTTGACTGACTAATATACAGTATCTGGTTTTTGACATGATAACGAGAAAGATTGTGTTTCCTATTTCTAAGCATTTCCTTAAAACTGAATATTTAAACTGTATAGGCAAGTTCACTGTCAATTCTATTACCTTCTAACAGTTTGTTGTGTTAGGACTTTTTCAAAGCAAGTTTTATTCTAACAGGTACTTGAAAGTATTTCTAGACGGTAATTTGTAAATGTCAGAAAATAACTGTTTATTATATCGCAGGGTTGGCTAGTAGATCTTATCAACAAGTTTGGCACATTAAATGGATTTCAGATCTTGCATGATCGCTTCATGAGTGGATCAGCATTGAATGTTCAGATAATTGCAGCTCTCATCAAGTAAGTTTTTTAAAATAATACATATTTCAAAAAGTTGGACTAAGTAAATATTAGTATTTGCTAAATAATACTAATAAAATATTACGTTAGCGCAAAGCTCAGTCTTTCTTTGAAGCACTTCCCCTCACTGAATCTCTTAACTAGTTGTGTTTACCTTCAACATTTCATGTGCTTGTGAATAGATTTGAATTTCTTGAATGAATTGCTCGTTACTATCTTAATATTACACAACTACCCATTATGGCACTTTGATCCCTTTTTTCTTTCTTTTTAGGCCATTCGGACAATGTTACGAATTTCTAACATTACATACAGTGAAGAAATATTTCCTTCCAATTATAGAAATGGTTCCACAATTTTTAGAAAATTTAACAGATGATGAACTGAAAAAAGAAGCAAAGAATGAAGCCAAAAATGATGCTCTGTCAATGATAATCAAATCTCTAAAGAATTTAGCTTCAAGAGTTCCAGGACAAGAAGAAACTGTAAAAAACTTAGAAATATTTAGGTTAAAAATGATACTTAGGTAAGCTACTCCTAATATGATATGCTGCTTCTGACACTTTTTTCCGCACTTCTTACTTTTAATTTCTCTTACAGGTTGTTACAAATTTCTTCTTTCAATGGTAAAATGAATGCACTAAATGAAGTTAACAAAGTAATATCCAGTGTGTCATATTATACTCATCGGCATGGTAATCCTGAAGAGGAAGAATGGCTTACAGCTGAAAGAATGGCAGTAAGTTCTCCTCTTCACTGAAATTCATTGAATAGATTTTCTTCCTCCTTATTACTTTACTTGTAGAAGTAGCTATATATTATGGATCCTGCACACACTGCTAACTTTCATATCTAGCGTTATAAACAGTACGTGTCATGTCATGGTGATAAGTCATTTTAATTGTAGTCTTTCTGTGAAAAATTGCTGTATTTGTTTCAAAGCTGCTGTTGAGAATTATTTTCAGTGCTGCTAAAAACATGCTTTAAAAAGGAATCCTTGAATAGTATGGTTTTTATATGGTGTTTAAAAACAAACCTAGATAAAACAGGTGTGATTCATTTGAAACTTTAGTGCCACTGTACCTAAAAATCGAATGTTCATTTAAGTAAGGATCCAGTCTGGGTTTTGTGCTTGAAGTAGTTTTTTCTCATTAGAGTTCTAGTGACTACTCTGTTTTTCACATTTCAGAAGCTGGATTCTTTGGTACAGAAAGTTCTAGATATCACATTTTTATTTTATTTATTTATTTAATATTTACATACTTGGGCTACTGTTTCATGCTTGAGCGCATATGTAGGGAACTATTAAAATGAGCTTTTATAAAGTTAAAGTAAGGACAACTTTCTCTTCATCTTTGTGAAATTTAATTCTGTTAAGTGATTTTTGCACTGTTCTGCCCCATCTTTGTGACTGGCTACCTGTTGTGAGGTTTATAATCTGCAAAAGGACTGCTGACAAAAGAAGAATGACTACAGTTTGACTTTTTAAAGAAATACATCTCTCTTTTACATACTCCCTATAGTTTGGCATCTCAGACAAGACCTCTGTTTTTAAATGGAAACTTCTAGGTTTAAGTATTTCACGAGACTAGCTTGAATATTGTAAGTCTGTAATCAAGGACACTGTTGGAAGGTATGATGCTGTGTACGTTTGTTTTGTTTTTCAGTGCTCAAAGCACACACTGCTTTGCTTCAGTCAGAACAAAAAATACATGACCCTAATCTGACTCTGTCAATGACATTGCTGAAAAACATTGCATCTACTTAAATAAGGCTTGAATATTTGCCTCTAATTCAATTAGAAGCATTTAAAAAAAACCCTATACGTGGCAGTACTTAAGTAATCTAACCTTTTTATATTTAAGTCCTTGCTTATGCCCTTTTTCTATGATATGCTGTAGGCACACCAGTAAAGCTAGAAGTGTCTCAAACAGTTCGGTTTTGATATTTAATGATTGTGAATTGGAAGAGAAAAATTTTGTTCCTTGAATAGAAGAGTTAACTGTTCTTACTGTTGGCTTTTTATGTTTTTGAAGTTGTTTGAACATTTTTATGCTTTGAGTTCATCATTGTAATATGCCTGAAAAAATATTTCCCCTTAAGATATCACAGTGACTAGTATATTGGATTATTTAAAATGCTGTTGTGTTTTTTTTTTTTTTTAAAAGAGGAAATGAAAGTTAAGAGATAAATACCTTCTTGTGCTGCAACTTTCTGACTTCTCCCAAGTAGAATATTGTATATAAAGTCATTAATCTGTAACAGGTTGAAATTTTTCTTTTTAGCTTAAATGTCAGTGACGGCACTCCAATAATTTGAGATGACACTACTTTCTTTTTATATTCAGGAATGGATCCAGCAGAATAATATTTTATCAATTGTGTTGAGAGATAGTCTTCATCAACCTCAGTATGTAGAGAAGTTAGAGAAAATTCTTCGTTTTGTCATCAAAGAGAAAGCCCTCACTTTGCAGGATCTTGACAACATTTGGGCTGCACAGGTAAAGAATTCAACTGCTTGTCTGCTACTGCGCAAGAGGGATCTTGTTCTGTGTCATGTATTGAGAAGATGATGATGACTTGTGCTTCTTATGCTTGGTGTTAGACAAAACTAAAGAAAATTTTGAAATCAAATGGTGTTCTTTTTTGAAGCCCTGGATCTCAATATTGTCTTCTCAAATGTCTTCAGTAGAAAGGGTCAATTACACGTGTATGTAAAGTCTAAAGGAACAGTTCAAACATGGTGCAAAGATTATCCTTTTTAAGTATTAAGGAACCCTCAGCGTTGAGCAAAGTCTAGATTATGAAAGAACATGATACATTATGACTTAATATTTTAAAATGCATTAAGAATATGTATTGCTAATCTCTGAGTTCACCACAGTTGTATAAATTTTTCCTGGGCAGAGTGCTGTTAATCAGGCTTATAATAATGACTGTTCTAGAAGTTGTTTAACAGCAAATTCTTTCCTTTGTGTTGTAATGATTATTTTTCAAAAATTATAAATTTTGCAATATTGGCTTGTTTACTGAAATGATCAGTGAAGCTGGGCTTCCTAGCTGTGGGCTGCATGAGTTTAGCACACAAAAAGGGCAGCTGAAGAGACAAAATCATTATTAATTATTGAGTAGACAGAAAATAAAAGGTCATTTTAGGATAGAAACAAGCATGACTACATAAATCCTTGTTCATAAGTAATTGGTAGTGAAACTCTAACATAATTGTACAAGTAAGCCCTTAGGCCAGTCTTTCAAGTGTGGGAAGGCTAAATCCAGTTTCCAAGATAGAGGGCTGTACTGGTTTTGGCAGGAATAGAATTAAATTTCTTCATAGTGGTTTATATGGGGCTATGTAGGTAAAGCAAAAGATTTACCTGTTAAACTCTTTATCTCAACCCACAAGTTTTTTCACTTTTACCCTTCTGATTTTCTCCCCGATCCCGCTGTGGGGTGGGCAGTGAGCGAGCGGATGTGTGGGGCTTAGTTGCCCGCTGGGGTTATACCATGACAAGGGCTAATACAGGAATTGGGTAGTAGTATATCCTTAGTTTGTGTGTTCACGTTCTTCTGAAACTGTAACAGTTTGGCTTAAGTGGACTTATCCAGGTGTCCCTATTTTCAGGCATGCTAGTTTCAGGTTATGTTTAAAGCACTTGGGACTACACCTGATGTAGTGGAGGGTCGACTTGAGATCTCTGGTGTTTCAACTAACTTCATAATCTCTAGACTTCAATTCCAGCATGATAGTAACTGCACAGGCTGAAACTCAAGAAAATCTTCATTTTTCTCGTTACCCCTAAGTTCTGTTTAGAAAATTACATCATGCAAGAGTAATACACAGATTACTTGAATTAAGGTCTGTGATTGTACTGTTAGTTTTCTTTCTCCAGACTGTCTGTGTAAGAAGTTGGGGGGGGGGGAGAATTTGAGAAGTTAGTTTGCTGTTAGTAGGCTTGTATTAGCTATATTAGAGCCTCACCTTTTATAAGAAAGAAAAAAAAAAAATCTGATATTTGGAAGGAGTCTTCCAAGCAATTATATTACTCATAGTGCCTGGAAATGGGACATGTGGATAAGCTAGTTTAAGCCAAACTTTTTACCCTTTCAGAAAAGTGTGAACAAATGGTACAACCCTTAAAAGACAGGGACAGTCCACCCCAACAGTTGAGAGAAAAAAAAAAAAAAAAAAAAAATCTCCTATACTCTCAAATACCTGGCTTTCAATTAGGTAGTTCCTACAGTGCAGTTGCTACAGTTTTGCCCTGTATTTTTTTTTTTTGTGTTGAAGTTGAATTCAGTAAGTATTATTCAGGTAGATGGTTTCACTGTGGCTTTGGCCATGGAACTAAAATAGACTAAAAGGTGAGAATACCAAAATCTGCTAAGACAGAATGATTTTTACCAACTTCACTACTCCCTGTGTTTAGTAGTTTTTAGAAGTTCTTACTAAATGACTGCTGCTATGAGCAGCTGGAGCATGAAATTCAGTAGCGAAGCTTTGATTTACTGTGTAGCTTTATATAACAGGCAGGCTATTTTAGCTCTGGCTCAGTGCAGCAGTGGTGTGGTTTTGCTTTCAGGCTAGAGCCGTTATGTTGCTGCCTGGGTTTAGAGGGTGAGCATGCACAAATTTACAGTTGACGGTATAGAAGTGCCCTGAGAATATCGGTACACAACTAGAATAAAAATAAGTAGTTTATGAAAAGTAATAAAATCATGCTGCTTTTGCCTTTAGAAGGCGACATAAGTTTTAAGTTTTATTGAAGTGTTTTTGTGCCTTACAAAGCAAGTGCTCACAAAATAGAAGTATATTTGGTTCAAGGAATAATGTTGGAGGTCTCTAAAGGCAAGCATTAAGTTGCAGCCTGTTGAGTTGCAGGGAAGGATGCAGCTGGACAAGAGATAAAATTGTAGAGAGTAGTGTTGGAGTCTCATTACTTACATTCTGGAGCATTTAACTAGAACTTGACATGCGCTTCCCTGTTTCAGCACAGCAAGCTGACAGTTCACACACCAGGTTCCTTACCTCCTCCTACTGTCTTGTACTGCTTCCCCAGCCTTTTCTGTTCTTAAGGGCTTCCCCATGTCTGTTAAAACCCCCCCGAGACAAGATTGTTATGTGCCTTATTCTTAGTCTTCTTGCCCTGCCCCCCCAGCAGCTGCCATACTTCTCCTTTTATTTGTTACATTGTAGATGTTTTCTGCCCTGTATGCTCATTTTTCTTTCTATCCAGGAAATGGTCTGGATAAAAAAAATTATACGATGTTTTGCAAAATCAAGTGGAATAAGTGGTTTAGTAATTCCCACTCTCATAATCTGACCCATAACATGAAAATGCACGTTACTCCGTAAATTCACTTTTTTAAAGAAAAATTTATAGCACGCTGTAAAGAATTTATGGCACAGCATGTAACAAAGCTATTAGACTTTTTTGTTTTAAGCGAACTACTGATGCAATCTTTTAGAAGGAAATGAATTTCAAAACTGCTCATGCATGCATTTTTAATACTGTACAAGATTGATTACATCAGAGTTTGTTTTCTAGGTATTCGTTTCGCATTTTTTATTCTACACTTACAGGAAATTTTTCTACAGTAAATCAGCTATTGATTCACATAGTCCAAAATTGTTGGTTTTGAGTGCAGATTTAAAGTACGGATGCATTTTCCAGCCTGGGCATGTTAAAATTGAGCTAGCTGTTTTTTCCTTATTGTCTTCCTCCTTAAACGTCAAAATTGTGATGTACACCAAACTCTCGTTTAAAATAGTGTCTAGTGTATAACTCAACATCTTACCATTAGTTGTTTGATTGTTAGACTTTGTAAGTTTATAAACTGCTGGACTTTAAAATGTTGTCTACCAACAAGTTGTTTGTAACAGAAAGCTTTAGTTGTCCATGAATCCACTAGCACAAAGGAAGTACTTCATCCTGAGAAACTATGTGGAAATACTAAAAATTTTTTTTCAGCTTAAAACACCTCAATGAAATTCATTGAGGAAACGGATTTTGAGTCCTTTCTTAAAAAAAACCACAAAAACTACATTAAATTAAAAATACTGATTTGTAAGTTAAAATACCCTTTTAGACTTTACTGTCTACTATCCCAGCATGATTTCGTTAAAAAAAATAAATATTGTGGCACTACAGTATTTATATTCTAAATAAATACTTGTGTGCACACACACAGAGCACACTTGCATACTTACACATATAAGGGAAATCTAAATATTGTGACTTCCCACTGAAGTAAGTATTCAGTTTGCCACGCTGCTCCCACAACGTCAGCTTTTTTTGGGGGCCACCTGGAACAGTTTTCTTGTAAAAATGATGTAGGATGTCTTGCTGCTTGACTTAATACGGGTTGCTACAAATATTGGTGGATTCTTTTTGTCATCTTGACAGGCAGGAAAACACGAAGCCATTGTAAAAAATGTACATGATCTCCTTGCAAAATTAGCTTGGGATTTCTCTCCTGAACAGCTCGATCACCTGTTTGATTGTTTTAAGGTAATTATGCATGTTTTGACTGTATTCAGGAAATGGGTTGTGAAGTTGGATACAGATTTGCGACTCTTTCAATGTCTACTTTCTACTTACTGTAGGTACAGACAGTTTCCTTGTGTTAAAAGACTTCTTAATGTGTATAGCAACAGTCTGTAATATTTAATATTAGAAATGCTAGATTGTGCTACTCTTCAACAAGCATTCACTGTGAGATTTTTCGGTTTGCTTCCTGTCTAAAGCAAAGACTAGTTACGCTAGTTTAATGACAATTTTGTTTTCTGGTTTAAATGCTTTTGGATAATGCACATCTGTTGAGGCCTGTAGTATTAAAGTGACATTCAGCAATCCTAGGAATATTGAATTTCTCAAATAAAGTAAGTGATTTATCTTAAATAGTTTTTTGCATTTGTTCCAAATGATTGTTTGGAATAGCATTGCAGTAGGTTTCATCAAGTTTACTGGGCATTGCTACTTTCGATCTTTAAGTAGAGATCAAGGACTTCTGTTCCCCGCTCCCCCAACTTCCTCCTTATCGTGTAATAATTTTTTTCTCTGGTTAACATAGATACAGGATGAAACAGTCTCAGGAAGATAATGTTGAATGTTTATAAGCATATAATGATTTGATTGAAATAGCAAAACGAGTTGTTTCTGAGAGTTTGTTACAGTAAGAACTGTATATATATTATAATTTAAAGAAGTTAATGTGAAAGTTTGTTATATAGTTGCATCACTTTATTGTTGCATCATTTGTTAATGGTGCAGGTTATGTGTGGAATGTAAAAAAAAAAAGACAGTTTTCATATCAAATAAAATCTTTTCTTAGGCAAGTTGGACAAATGCAAGCAAGAAACAGCGTGAGAAACTACTTGAGTTAATTCGTCGTCTTGCAGAGGATGACAAGGATGGTGTGATGGCACACAAAGTGCTGAACCTCTTGTGGAATTTGGCTCATAGTGATGATGTACCAGTTGATATCATGGACCAGGCTCTTAGTGCCCATATTAAAATCTTAGATTACAGCTGTTCACAGGTGAGTAATCTGGTATGTTCTGTTGTAAAACCAGTCACTGACAGTTTCCTTCCATCCCCCATGAAAAATTCTAGGGATTTGGTAATTTAACAAAAGTATTCCTTGTCATAGATTTTTATTATTCTACCAACATCCAGGTATTTTAAAAATATTATGGGACATATTTAAAATAACACAGTTTGTGCTTTAATTGGAGAGACTGAAATACATCAGTTTGCCTGTCTTGTTGCAATTGGTGATATACTGTAATGACCACATCGGAGGAATTGGAAAAGAGCCCTACCAAAGTAAATAGGAAGAAAGGAAAAGCAGCCCCCCCTCCTGTCTTTGCCTTTTTCCAAACTCCCTTATGCTAATTTGTTTTTTTCAGTAAGTCCTTATACGTCTTGTCTAATATTAGAAAGGTCCTAGGAAAGGACAGTGAAAACTATTACACGCTCTCCTTCCCCACCCAAACTTCTATGGAAGTCTGCCAGAATAATAATTCATTGTGGTTCGAAACTAATCCGTATCTGTCTTGACAGCCAGGTTTTGTTTCTTAGTTGTTAAGAAACAGTTTCTCATTGTTTCTTGATATTTTATAGCAGTTAACTCTAGTACCAGTGAGTAGAAATAAATAAAAGAAGGGAAA
>NW_008824306.1:1601061-1665637 GCF_000699105.1 Pygoscelis adeliae | reverse complement strand
TGACCCTATCTAGCTACAGGTTTTCTTAAATTCGTACCGAATGCTTGAGTGCTTGAAGGCAGAGAGTTGGTAACACACTGATAGCCTCTTCCAACATGTAGTGCTGCTCAGATACTTTTCTTAAGCTTATATGCTTCAGAACTCAGTTGATCTAGTATTTGTGTGGCTTTGTATGTTCTGTTCTATCTTGGAAACAAATGAAGTAAGGGAATGGTGGTAGTTTCTGCAATATAGTTGATTTTGATTATAAACGCTTGTTCTTTAAGGATCGAGATACACAAAAGATTCAGTGGATAGATCGTTTTATAGAAGAGCTTCGCACAAATGACAAATGGGTCATTCCTGCACTGAAACAAATTAGAGAAATTTGCAGTTTGTTTGGTGAAGCACCACAAAACTTGAGGTAAGAATGGAATGCAAATAAAATTTTGTCTGTTAAAAGTTGAATGGGTTGGAATGAGGCAAATTTTAAATTTTTTTTACAAGAGGCAGGGAAAGCCTAGGTGAAATCATAACCTGTGTTTTGAAGATGTTCTTGGGTTTGTTTTAATGTGTATAAATAGCCTCTAAAAATTCAGTCACCCAGGTTCAGTGAGGGAGCATTAACTGTTTCCTCAAACAATCTTTTATTACTTTTTAGAATAGTAGTCTGATTTGTAGAAAATCTGGGTTTGTTCTTCTGTTATCCATGGACTTCCCTGCCTAACAATGGAATTAGCTTACAAAGTATAAGTATATTTTATGTGCATATATGTATGTATATACACACACACAAACATACCCACCCATCCCTATTCTTTGACGATAAATTTGTACAGATCATGTAGTTTATCTGCTTGAAATCAAAGGTGACTTTTTTTGTCCGGGGAAGAATACTCTACTGATTCTCTCTTCTGAATGGAAGAGATTAGAAACGTGTTGGGTTTGTTTTACTGTGGGTTTTTTTTGTTTGGGGTGGGGGGTGTTGGTTGGTTGTTTTTAAAAGGAAGAAAAAAAGAAAAGAACAGCCATTGTCCATTTGGACTTATTAAAATAAACGTGCTTATTTATTTTAAAAGTCTTCTCTCTACAGAAACATCTGAGATTCTGTGCCCCTAACATTTTTTTGGTATCACATCAGAATTTTTACAAAGTCCAGAAAAATGTTGTTTGCTTATCAGTGTTGCATAATTGCTTTGTTTTAATTCTTGTAAGCAGGTAGACTATTCAAATCAATGTTGCTATTACAGTCCGCTTACAAGAAGGATCAAAGCAGGGAAAGTTGAAGAAAATAAGCCTTCAGTTTACACAATGCTATCTTCTTACTGATACCGTTTTAAGGAGCTGTGATAATATTGCATTCCTGGCTTTTGGAGGTGTCTTTATTCACTTAGTTTGCAACATCTTTCTCAATTTTCGTGACATTTTAATCCTTTACAGTTTCACATTAATGATTGAGGTTTTTCCAACAAGGTTACAAAGTTACCTGCTTATTAGCAGATAAGTCTGTTTTCTGTGTCTTAAGAGTCCTTAACCTTTTACATGCTGTAAGATCTAGGCGAATATAGCTACCTGGTTATTTGTGGTACTTGTCCAAGTTGGATGCTTTTTAGCACAATGCCTTAACAAAGAGGCTTTGCTTTAAGTAATTATTGAAGCAGAGCTCATTTGAGGCACTGATTACGTTTCTGCTCTGGATTAATCTTGGGAGGAACCTAAGTTCTGTTGATCGTGGAAATCTAGGTTCCCTATATGGTATATGTACAGTCAGATGGCTTGAATCTCTCTCTTTTTTTTTTTTTTTTGGTCAGACCATCTCTTCCATTCCTCAGATTTCAGGGAAGTCTGTATTGCGGTATGTGATAATGCCTCATTTTTATGCAGAATGTGAAAATGCATATGGCAGGAAAGTAAACTTTGAATTTAAGGTTTTAATCAAGGGGTTTAGAGAGACCCCTTCCTGTGGAGAAGCCTTTGTTAGCAAGATACTGTTGAGGGAGGTTTTTAGTCAGGTAGTATTGCTGCCCAGGTGACTGGGAAACCTAGTGAGTGAAAACATAATTTTGAAGTAATCAGTGACTTACCAGTCTTCTGATTTTTCCGATAACTCTTAACATTGATACAGTTTTGAAATGACAATGCATGCATCTAATACCTGTTCCTATCAGCTTACCTTATCTGACTTAAAACTTTAATCTCTAGCATCCTTCTAGAATTTAGATTGAAAATAGATCAAAACAAATGTTTGACAACTGCCTCAAAAGCATTTCACAGAGCTTTCTGTGTGCAACATTAATCCCATAATCTATATACTACTCTTCCGGGGTGGTTCAGTTGATTGGCATTGGCAATTAAAGGTTTGGTCCAGAACGACTAAGGCTGCTGATTCTTGGCAAAAATGTTACCTTATGCCATTGGCACTGTAGAGATTCTTTTAGAGGAGAAGGATTTAATTGTTGCTAGTTATTCATGTAGTTGAGCAAGGTGATGAACTGGTTATACAGTTGCTTCGGTAAAATTTAACTACCTGACCACAAGGAAATGCTACAAGCTTTGGGAAGTTCTTATTTAGGTGCAGGGATTCGTACGGGTGCAAGGATACTTACTAAGGAATAGTCAACTTTATTACTCAACATACTGACCTTTAGTGTACAGATTATCTGCCTAAATAGTAGAACTTGATGGGTCTGGTCACTGCTATTTGTGCCTTTAATGTCTGCTTTTAATGGTGCATAGCATTTGTTCGGCTAGTAGAAGAACTCTCAACTTCAAAAGCTAAGTTACATGTGCAGAGTTACGTTGGGCAAGTTATATGTGCAGATAAATAATTTTTTAAAAATACAGTTAAATTAAGTTGTTTGAAATTTTGCCTTTGTCACTTTGCCATTATTTTTCTAGCAAATAAGCATGCATTCTAACTATTAAATGTCCTTTTTAGTATTTCCAAAATACTTTGGCACCCATTTCAAAACGCTAATTTTTCTTCTTATACATTGGCTTTTGATATCCATTTAGTAGAGACATAATGAAAAGATGAGTTTTGCTATTAACTGAGGAGCACAAAAAATTGAAGTTACTACTAAGGAATGTGTCCCAATGACATCATCATCATTTAGCCTAACCTCAGATGCTTAAGGAATAATTCTATAGTTGCATGTGGAGTTTACTTTAATTCTAGAAAGCATGCTAGAAAGTCTTTTCAGATCAGCTTTTTTCTGTGCCTAAAGACAATCATCTTGCCTTTGACTCCATCCTAGCAGATGATCAAAATAACATCTTACATGTTGCTCACAAATACTATGTAACAACTCACAACTTATAGCTCATAACTCTAGTTCTTACAATTACTCAACTTTTAGAAGTAGTTGCTAACCAAGATGAAGCCATGTATCCAAATTTACTGTTTGTGCATGTGGATGAGAAAGGAGAAAAGTAAAAAAGTCTAGTGCAGAAGATTTATTTAGTCTTCTGCTGATAATGCTTTCCTTTTGTGATACTTTGTAAGATTGATACAAATGCATAATATTATGAGTATATAAATATACACACCAGTGGCTTGATTCAGCAAAATACCCTGTCTTGCTTCTGCTTGTTCCTTTAGTTGTTTCATCATATGTATTTCCCAAATAGTCAATGTTCTTATTTACTGTTATCCTTTGTAAATGCATCTCTCTATCTAGAGGAAACATCTCGGGTAGCCCCTAAAATAGAGACATCCAATCTTTTTCTGATTTTGCTGCGGTTTATGCTGAGCAAGGAGGGTTGGTGGAAATGAAATGAAGCATATTTGGAAGGTTTCTCAAAGTGAAAACAGAGGATGTTCTTCCTGGGTATATGAAGTCCTGTATGTTTTCTTCCTTCATGCTTCCATCCATTTTGTTTTCTCTCCAACAAATGTCTGGGTCTTTTTTTTTTTTTTTAAACACGATTTGTGTCTTAGGTGCCTCTTTAAAGCTGTTTTGGAAAGCTCTGCATATTATGAAATTTAATCTTCTGAAGACCTCTGTGCTTAGCAGGCCAAATTCTGTTGGTTGCAGATAACAAAAATTATTGGAAAGGTATTGATGGCTTCTGTCTTTTAAACCCAGATTGACAGTGATCTTTGGCCCAGTGAACCAATGTATCTGTTGTTGTTACCTGTACAGTGAAATGTGGTTATCAGCTGCGAGATCATTATTGGCTGATGCTGGAACTGGGATTTTTTGCCTTCCCTACTGTTCTCAAAAGGTTTGGCAATACTGTAGAGTGCTGTAGGTCATCTAGTATGGAGACCCTGTTGCCTAGGAAGGATGAGAGTTTCTACCTGTAATCCATTCAGCTAATTCTGGGGACTACTTTCTTAAGTGCTGAAGGGAAGGAGAACAGATCTGAAGTCACATTTTTTTTTCTTCAGGGCAGGGTATGGGGTCAGCTGAGTGGCAATATGAGGAGGAATGTCTTTCTTTCTCTCCTCTCCGCCCCCTTTCTTTTTTTTCTCTCTTTACCATGGAAGAGCAGTACAAGTTTGCATTGTTTAGGCAGCCAAGATCAGTGCTCTGATCTACAGAAGTTGAGGCGTTTTGAGACTATTCTGCAGAGTCCCCAAGTTCTAGAATTTGATAGTTTCATGGCATGTGGGTTTTGGACCCAAGCTCTGTATTTTCTCTTGCAGTTTACTTTTGTAGTCTAAATATGTCTGGTATTGTTTGAAAGCAGCATTTTTGGTCAGATCTTGATAATAGACTTAAATTATCATCTAATTATTTATTTGGGGTATTTATTTTCTTAAACTTTTCTGGTTTTTCTTAGACTACATACTCTGCATAACTATGCTTTTTTATGTTTGTACAACATCTTTTCAGATAGATATTGTTATAAAAAACAAACAATGCAGAGTTGTGCAGGTTTTTTTGAGGTATGGAAAGAATTGGCATGATTATCAGCTAGTGTTCTTTTGCTATAGTTTTAAGACCATGAGCTTTCGTTTTGAAAATTGACTTCATTTTACTTAGTGTTTTAGTATTAAGTTTAGAGAAGCATATCGGATGTGGAAGAAACTGTGGTTATGCATATTGTAATTATACTACAGTTGAGGGTCTCTATCACTACTATGCAGTTTGTGGGCAGGTATTTCTATTCCTGTTTTGCTGCAGATATTCTCCCTGCAGCATACTGAGCTGCTCAGATTGCTTTGATATTTTTCATACATACTGTAACTGTATAATCCTCATTAATTAACTGCTTTTAATAACTGGTAAGAACTGTTGATGTGTCAGAAGGAAAAAGAAAAGTCAGAGACTTAATACGCTTTCTATTAGAGATCTTTTAGGAAAATTTGGAACTTGCATCAAAGACGAGTTTCTTAAATGGATTTATGAACTGTTAGGTGCAAGACTTCTCTGCTTTTCTTAACACTTGT
This sequence comes from Pygoscelis adeliae, assembly GCF_000699105.1. Taxonomy (NCBI): domain Eukaryota; kingdom Metazoa; phylum Chordata; class Aves; order Sphenisciformes; family Spheniscidae; genus Pygoscelis; species Pygoscelis adeliae. Next base: position 1,660,260 of record NW_008824306.1, on the reverse strand, counting down.
ATTTTAATTTCAGTCAAACTCAGCGAAGTCCCCATGTGTTTTACCGACATGACTTAATCAATCAACTTCAACACAATCATGCCCTAGTTACATTGGTTGCAGAAAATCTCTCTGCCTATATGGAAAGCATGAGACAGTACGCTAAAGGTAAGTTTTAAAATAAAAATTGCTTCATAAATAGTGTGTGAAAATTCCAGTTGAAAATGGAGTTAAAAGCAAATTCTCATAATGAAATAACTATGAAGTTTATTTGTTTAATTTTCAAGCATCTGTGGTGTTGGTAGCCTTTGTGGTGTCTGATTGGGCAAGAAAAGCTTAAAATGTAAACATTTTGTTTCATGATTGAAATGTGTGTTTTACAACAGAATATGGGGAAGTGGCAGCTCTTGTTTTTCTGTGGATTGATAAACATCGTCATGTCCTACTTAGGCTAGGGTGGTTATTTTTGTGGAAAGTCCTAATAATAATCTTGGATTTTGTCCCACTTTGAGTTTTCAATTTTTGTAGGCTCCTTTGAGAAGCTTTTTAATCACCTCTATTTGAAGCCAGTGTTTGGAATTTGTCAGGGAGAAGGACTTTAGACCACAGGGATACTGTTTCTTTTTACCATACAACGCCATTTCTGTTTAGTTGCTTTCTTGCTGCAGTTGTTGTCAGCAACGCTTGGGCAACACATCATGTTAGTATTTATATATCTCGGGCTAAACTCAACCCTTTGCTATTGAGTTTACACTCTTATTCTGCACTAGCTTTCTAGCTACTGAGGTAGAAGTAGGGAAGTGAAGGGGAATGATGGACCAGGAAACTCCTTGTTACACTGGACCACAGTAATATATAATTAAGCCAACAGAAGTGCGAGGAGGAGATTTACGCCCCCCTACATCTACTTTACTGACTGGAACGAGGGACCATTCTACCCTGGCATCATAACGTCCCACCAGCCTTTCAGTTACATCTCAAAAATGACACAGTATGTTATGTAGGAATTCAACGTAGATTGTTCACAGAGGACAGGATATTTGCATGTTGTAAAGTGTGTGTGTATTCCAATGCTTAGATAAGTTGCCTAGACACCTTTAATTTTGGAATTCATTTAATTTTGGAATTCATTTAATTTTGGAATTCATTTAATTTTGGAGTACTTGATAAAATATATCCAAAGTATGTCCTTGAAGACTTGTTTGAATAGTGGTGCTATATGAAGAAGCTTCAGCCAGGTATAGGTCAATGAGAATGACATTTAAGCTAAATCTGCATACTGCAGCTATATTTCTCTATTCAGGAATACATTAGGGGGTTTACCCTAATTTAAGATCCTTAATTAATGATAGCATTGCACTAATTAATGTTAAAATAATACTAAATGCTTTGTTCTGTTTTCCAGCTATACTGTTGTAGGGTTAGTCTTGTCCAGGAAGGCAGAATAGAACAAGTATTATTTCATGTAACTTCTGTAAGCTGTTGGAGTGTTCTTTAGCTTTGCTAAAGTGATGCAAAAATGCAATTTCGTTTATAACGAACTTTGCATCTTAACTAGATGAATAGCTTAGAGTCTATGATTCTGTAATTCTCTCCTTCTCTTGGACTTTGGCTAGCTATGAAATCTGGGGTTTGGCCTCAGGGTTATGAAGGAAACATAATCAATAACTATATTCTAATGCAATGTTGTCTTTGTCCAAAAATAGCCTATGCATACTATTAATGTATGAACTATTATTCATTAATTTCAATTATTTTTAAACTCTGAAGCCAAAGGTCATTTTTGACAATATTGTTTACTTATCAAATTGTTGATGACTTTGGCAGAAAAATTAGGCTGATGTCTTGCATGATTCTTTTCTTGTGCTAAAGAAGACATCACGTTGCCCTGCCCCTCCCCAAATACAGTGACTCAGTAAAGCAATAATATAAACATCTTCAGCATGATAGGAATTACAAGTGTGCAAAGAGTTTAAATGGAATCTAATTACAAAGCAATTAAATTGTGCTTTCTTGAGATGAAGCTGCTGCAGAGCTTCTACTCGTTTGCATCAGAGTACAAAAACAGACGAACAATAGTGTGGATTTTTTTAATTAGATGCTTTATTACATGATTAAGGGCAGCCAGAAAATATTTCCTGATGTTCCAGATACTGTACTAAGACTGTAATACACAGGTCCTGTGCAACTTCTCTTTCAGTTTCAGTTTTATATACTAAATAGAGCAGAACAGAGAGAGAGCACTGTGAAGTTTGCCTTTCATGCCTTCCTGGAGGAGGAGAAAAGATGGCGGGGGGGCAGGGAAGGGAATAAATGAAAGGAGAAGAAAGATGATTATGAACGTGAGGACAGAAAGAAAGAACTGGACAGCTGTAGAATTAGGCTGAGCTGGAGAAGGTGAATGAGACAGAGGGAGAAAATTCAAGGCAAACTTCCAAATAGGAGAAAGTCGAACTAATGCCGGGGGGGGGAGGAATCCAGTTGCCTACAGATCTTTTTGGTAGTTAGTGCCACAATTACTGTGTAATTTGTGATTACTTTTTGTATTAATTTTGAATTTGCCATATTTTTATTTTCCGTGAAGGCTTCTGTAGTTTTGTGTTCTGTGATGGGGAACAGTGTTCCAATTCTCCTGTTATTCACTAACGCATACTCTTCTATCATACTCCCTTTTGTATGATTGCCTTTTTAAGGTTAAAGAGAAGCCTAATCTATGTTTCAGAATTTTTTCCATGATCTATGACTTTCTCTTCTACTGAACTCACCCTTTCTCCCACTCTGCAAAGTCCTCCATGAGATGAGACAACTTGCTGTTGCATTGTGTAGTCCTGAAGGAGGTCACAGTTTCATCTTTTTGACTATTTATCAAAGACCTTTTGAAAATTTGAAAAGATTGCTACCCAGTTCTTCTTTGTCTTCTGTTTTTCTGAAGTAATAAATCCAAAGTGTTAATGAAATGTAATTATTTGTAGAAATTGTGCCATATGATCTTCTGTATGTGTTTATCACTAATTATACTTAAATTTTCAACCAGTCATTTTTTGATCTATAACTTCTCTATTCATTCTTCTGCTCCTGTAGGTAGAAAGAATTTTTAAGGAGACCATACTTAGACTTGCTGTGGGATGCACAGTGTAGAAAATAAATCGGGCAAATTTAGAAAGAAGCTGAGATGGAGAATATTTAGGGAGATTGAATTTTTTTTGTAGTTCAGAGCTTTTCAGAATTCTTAAGTACATACATACTGTCTTTGGACAACTGACTGGCCTTTAATACTTGAATTCTTCTATCATTGCCACTTTTGACACTTGTGTCTGTGAATTAATCTGTATTCAGGAAAAACAAAAAGCCCAGATAGTCCCCATAGTTGAAACAAACAACCAACAATAACACCACCACCCCCACCCCAAAACCAAATCAAACAAAAAAACACCCAAAACACCCAACACTTGAAGTAATTAGTTTTAATTTCTCTGCAGTATGCTTATGTACCATAATTGTTTCTTCTGCTAGAGCCACGGCATATTTTTCAGGTTCTCTACTTCTAATACTTAAATAATTTTTGTTCTGCTACTTTTATATTATTTCTTCAGAATTTTTTTCAGATGTCGTCTTTTGATAATTGCCCATTTATGCTTACTTCATTAGGATTATAGTTTAAATTTTCAAAGGATTTCTAGTGAACGTAATGTCTCCAGTTTTGTAGACATCAGTTAACTACTAGTCTTCTGTTTTCCTTTTTACTTAATTTTTAAGCTAATGTACCTTTTGCACTTGTATATGGAAAGCATTATTTATGACAATTATTTTCCTCCTAATTTTGAAACGCTGATGATGCACTTCAGCTGTTAGACTTGTTTGGGTGTCGTGTCCCATCCTGTCCCCCGGCCGTGTCCTACTGATTTTCAGTCCTAAAGATAAATTTTGCCATGAGTCTGGATGTTGTCATGATACAGTCTCCCACAGCTGGGTCATCTTAGTTAAATGCAATCTGTATACCTTTGCAAATAAGAAATATAGCATTAATTAATTTAGAATGGAGCTGTCATAATGAACATGTGTCATGATGAAATATTGCTAGTACAGATCGAGGTAGTGCAAGTACAGATCTAGATTGTATCTCTTTAATAAAAAAAAAAAAAACCCAAAACAAAACACACACACACACCAAAATCAAGTTCCTGTGAAGCAAATAGCTGTTAAACAAAATATTATGCTGAGATTTGATAAAATGCAGATAGAAGTTTGACTTCTTGCCTTACTTTCAAATTACTCAACTTCTGTTTCAAACTTGTCAGTATTACAGGCATTTGGTTTTTGTACTTGGAAACTTGCAGTAAATAAAGTTGTCGTATACTTTCCTCCTATAAGTGATGTCACGTACGTAGCTACTTGTAAAGGTGTTAAAGAACTGGAGTCATGATTTCCTCTGGAGGGAAAAAACCCTAAAAATGGAAAACTGAAATTTTGGAAAAGATGCTCTGTAACAAAACTAAAGCATCCTCAGAAAAAAGACTGGATAATCTGAATTATGTGCTTGGTATACTTTTATTTTAACTGACTTCTGACTTCAAACTGACTACTTGAAATAAGGAAAAATTGATTAGAATAAGTAGAATGCAGGTTCTTAATTCTTCTGTAATACTTTCATTATACTGAGTGGTGAGCACATGTATCTGCACATAAGTGTTTGTTGATTTGATTAGAGACCTCAGTAATCTTTGCCTATACCCATTTTAATTTAGGATGAAATATTAACTGGTAGCAGGCTGCTAAAAATTATTTTCATACACCGTACTGAAAATTTATTGTTCTTTGAGTGGTTTTAATTATGTTCAGACTAAGAAGTCTTCAAACAAGTCCTTTCTTGTAGAGTCAGCATGTCTTTTCTGAATGTATTGTCTAATAAAACTTTTCATATTTGCAGAGCATGGTGAATATGATCCTCAAACTGTAAGACCAGGAAGCAGATACAGTCATGTACAGGAAGTACAGGAGCGACTTAACTTCTTACGGTTAGTTTTAACTTGATCATTTGTTTAACTTCTGTAAGAATACTTCAAATACTTTAAAAAAAAAAGAAAACAAACAACTTGGTATCTTTTACCTAGTTTTAAGTTGCTGTGTTAACTTCTTTCAAAACTCAAATGCAAAAATACACCAAATTTTTTTTTTTGTTGGGTTGGTTTGTTTGTTTTTTCCCCCCAGAGGGCTTCTATGCTAGTATTGGAATATTCAAATAAAGTTTATTGGGATCTTTGCAATCCAAGGCTCTGATTCTGCACTGAGATTTGTATGAGCTCTTTCTGTTTGTGTGCAGAACCCTACTGACTTGAATACAATGTGCATGTGGATACAGTTACATACATATTGGGGTAACTTAGCTGAAAATTTAAAATATTCCATGTAGTGATATGCCCACATGTCTTTATTTGTTGTACCAACCAGAGTTAAATCCATGATCATAAACTGACATATACTTGTGTCAGACACTGATGCTATGTTATCAGCAACTGAGCCTTAGAAAGAGGTTGGAATAAAAAAAAAATATTCGGATGACTTTTGACCAGCTGCTGTATGAGTAAAATATGAAAACAAAGGATCTCTGCCCATCACAGAGCTGCAGTATGTTGATGCTTTTTAGGCTCTGTCTCGCTCAGCTTTTTCTTACTTGGTTTAAACCTTTTTTAGACAAGTAAAAATACATGAACTGTCAAGTTCTGAAGTATTTTTTACTTGTTTTCTGAGATTTTTTTTCCTTTTAAAATTTTATCAAGAATTTTTATGAATTAAACTGGTGTTAACTATTTAATGAAATTATACAATAGCATATGGATAGCAGACTTAATTTATCACTCCTGCATGTTAAAAATTGTAACTTTCTTTAAGTTCACTAGTTGTTAATATAAAGGAATTAATGAAGTCCCATGGCTGTCAAATGTAGAATATGTAAGTAGCGATTTCTGAAAAGCAATGCCATAACTTAGTCCCTGATTTCTTTTACAAAGAAAACATTTTGAATCAGAAAAATGATTCTGAAGAACTTTGATTATCGCTTGTTCTTCCTGAAACATTCTTAGTGTTAACACTCACAATTGAAGTTCTTAATAGTTTTTTAATAATAATTTAACACAAATTAAAAACTTAGTTAAATAAAAGGAAAAATGTCCAGTTCATTGACTTCTGCTTCAGGCTCTATTCCATAAAATTGATACCTTATTTTGTGATTTTGCTAAAGTGAGTGCTAAAACCTAGTGAATGATTGCAGAAGTAATTTAATCTTTTATGTTGTGACCTGACTTTTAAACTAAATAGTTTACATTAGGAGATGTGCATTTGTTTGTATATGATATGTAAACAGCACTTGGTATTTTTGTGCAAAATGTTTTTTGCCAAATTTTATTGCGTTTTTGTTTGGACTATAAGCTCTTGATCCATTCAAACTTACTAAGGAATCATGGGGCTAATTATGAGTGGACTGATGATGTAAATAAAGTTTTCAGGGTCGTACTTACGATATATACATGTATAACATTTATTCACCTTTTTGCCTGTACTTTTTACTGAATTGTAACTCTAGATGTCTGTTAGACAGTGCTGTTAATTGTCTCTTTGTTTTGCTCAAGATTTTTATTGAAGGATGGTCAGCTGTGGCTCTGTGCCCCTCAGGCGAAGCAAATATGGAAGTGTTTAGCTGAAAATGCAGTTTATCTTTGTGATCGCGAAGCCTGTTTTAAATGGTATTCCAAACTAATGGGGGATGAACCAGACTTAGACCCTGACATTAATAAGGACTTCTTTGAAAATAATGTGCTTCAGCTGGATCCTTCCCTATTAACAGAAAATGGAATGAAATGTTTTGAACGTTTCTTCAAAGCTGTGAACTGTCGAGAAGGAAAGCTAGTAGCAAAGAGACGAGCCTATATGATGGATGATCTGGAATTAATAGGATTAGACTACCTTTGGAGGGTAAGTTAATTGGAGGAAACATCTGAAGGGTTAACAGCTAAGTCTTTCTCAGTCTCTTTTTATGTTTTTAGGAATGTGTAATTTATTAGTTATAGACTGAAATTACAAAAAGCTACTTTTTCAAACTAAATGCATGGATATTGACTCCACTGTCTTCCCAGCAAGTATGCAAGTTGGTAACTTTGCAGACTGATGTTTAATGGAAAATTACTTGAAACATCAGGTATATTTGTGTATGCACATGAGATTAAAAATTTGCCTATACTGTTGAAGAAGAAAGGATCGTTCCAGGTGAATTATCTGTAGGTTTCTCTCTCTCTCTCACATGCACATTAGAACTAAACTTTGGTTTTGCGCTTCGTAAGCTAGTTCATGTCATCCATTCTAGTATGGTAAACTGGAGTGATTCTAGATCAGACCAAGTGATCACTGGGCTGATTCTTTCTCTTATATCCACAGCATTTTGCCTGAACGTGGTTATAGCTTTTCAATAGAAAGATTGTAGTTTTCTGAAGCTCGCCAAATCTATTGGTAAAAAACATCAGTATCTAATTTGATACTTAATTTTTTCAGAGTATTTCTAGTTTTCAAGAGCTGCATTAGAACCCACAGTAGCACACTGTGGCATGATTATCATGGCTGTGTTTTGTAAAATGTGCCATACATAAAACAGCAGTCTTCAGTAATTTTGGGTGTGGCTTGTTGAAGGGTTAGGTATTTTAATCATGGTGATAATAGTTAAAACCAAAGTAGGTCACAATTTTTATGCGAATAAGTTTTCACACAGTGTTTGTGTACGAAGTGCCTGCATAATGCTAGCATGTTTTAGTTATGGGAATCAACTTAATTGGATCGGCCCTGCCATTTGGCAGCATGACAGAACTCCTGAAGCTTCAGCTCAGTATCCTTCAGGGGTTGTCTGTAAGGGCTGCTTTCAGACCTGGTGGCTAGTAATTAAAATACAGATTATTAGGTTAGAAGCAGAAGTCATTTGCCTGTCCCCCTTCCACCCACTCACAGCCATTTAAATACTTCAAAATTCTGTTTTTAAGTCTTTGATGATGTAGATCTGTAGATGCTGTTCAAGCATCTGAAAAAATAGTTGTCTCACTCTCTGAAACTAGTGAAAATGGATATGTAATGTAAAGATGAATATATAAACACTATAATTCTGTTTATAAAGCATGGGCTTTTTTTGCTAACTCTGAACTCCTTTGACTCTTTAAGTTGTATTGATTGCATTTTGTAACTAAGCATTTTAGTCACTTTCACCTCATAAAATAATCAGACATACTATTGTGTCAAGGTACTTATGTAGTCGTTTTGTCTTTTAAATTTTATACCAGGAAGGTTTAAGGTGTTCTAATGCTTTTTTTTTATTATGCTAGGTTGTGATTCAGGGAAATGACGACATCGCAAACAGAGCAATAGATCTTCTTAAAGAGATCTATACTAATCTTGGCCCAAGGTTACAAGTTAATCAGGTAAAAAAACAAACAAGCAACGAGAAAACTGGAATATAGTATGATAGAAAAACAGTGATAAAATTCAATTTGGTGATATTTTTATGCTTGAAACCTTTGAAAACAGAGAATAGTCTTCACGTTTTGGAGAGTATACTCCTTTGTCCAGCCATCAGGTTCTGGTCAGATGCAGAATTAGGAGTTTTTTCTGATATTTACAGACAGAACTCTCATAATTTTTTTTTATATTAAATTGATCTGTTGTATTTGCTCTTTCTACCCAGAAAACAGTTCATATCATATACTTAGGTAAGCCTTTTGTTGAACTTCCAGTTGTGGTACTTATTTGTACTAGTATGTTCACTGGATGGGTCTGTTGAGTGTTGTCACAAGCTAATCTAATCTTTTTTTATGTCATGTCCCTTACAAAGGGTCACAGAGTTCCCATATAATGGTCAAGCTGAGCTCTAGCAAATCAGATTTTTTTCTCCCTACGTTAATACTGTCTGGGAGCTGTGTTTCAGTGGACAGAGAGAGGAGATAATGAGTTTCTGAAAGGTCAGAGGAAGTGAACTGTTGGGATTTCACAAATTTGGGGGGGGGAATATTGTCCTCCAGAAAATCTCCAGTTGGTAGCTTGCCAGCTGTATTTCTTAAAACTCCAATTTTCATACTTGTCCTCAAAACCACTTTTGTAGTCTTCAGAGCTGCCAGTCTGCTAGATGCAGCACAGCTGCTCTAGGTGGTGCATTTACAGCCATTCAAGCTATATCTTACTGTAGTGGCAGATGGGCTGTATGCTTCTTTCTTGCTGTAGGTCTGCGCTTACTGAGCATGCATAGATCTGTCCATCTGCACATGGTTAGATCTGACACTTCCAGGAAGTGTTGGATTTACTTAACATGCACACAAGTATTTTGTTTCAGTGTGCTGGTAACTCCTCTGCTCCTGAGCTGCCTCTAAGAAGCGGCTACTGGACTGTGGTTTACTGCCATAGCTGTGACTGTTAATGTTTCTGTTGCAGACTACTAGCTGGAGACACTGCAGACTTTTTACAGTGATACTATAGGTTATGTGTCAGTCTAGGTCAGGAGCAAGGAGATGTTAGATATCAGGCAGAAGGAAGAGATCTGCTGCAGCTGCCACTATGCTGAATCTAGCTCAAAATCTCTTTCTGAGTTTATGCAGAAAAAGAGTGTATCTGGAACTGGGTTATGTGACTGGGGGGGGAGGGATAGTTGTTCCGGTGGTCTGTAAATGTTCTGCATTCGCTCTTAGTGTCAAGTGAGTTAACCTGTACTAGATTTTCAGCTAGAGATTAACGTAGTCTGAGGAAATGAATAAGAGAAAGTCCAATTTAGTGGACTGTGCAAACTTTCACTTTTTCTATTTAAGTGCAAGTTTGCACTGTACAGTTACAGCTACTGATGACATGCAAGATTTTTGAAGCGCACACTAAATTAGAGCTATTTATCAATGGGAGTTTATTCTAAAGTGGAATAAAACACTATAGAGTAACTTACCTGGTTTTGTCTTGTTTGGGTTTTTTTACTTCTGTCTTTGGATTATCTTGCTGAAAAGATAGTTTTTAATATTTCTTGTAATTGCACCAATTTTTTAATGTAATTAGGTAGTGATTCATGAAGACTTCATTCAGTCCTGTTTTGATCGTCTAAAAGCCTCCTATGATACATTATGTGTGTTGGATGGAGATAAAGACAGTATCAATTGTGCAAGACAAGAAGCAATACGAATGGTGAGAGTGTTGACTGTTTTAAGGGAGTACATAAATGAATGTGACAGTGATTACCACGAAGAGAGAACTATTCTACCTATGTCAAGGTATGTGTGAAAATGTACTACTGTGATTCTGATTTCTGTTAACTAAAATATTACTAATTTATTTGATTTTTACATTCTAAAGGGTTTCTATTCAGGCAATGTACTTCTGAAGTTTCAAAATTCCATTTTCTCTGCTAATACACCTAAACTCTGGTCTGTAGCAAAAAAAAAATTGAAAGACCAGGCAAATACAGGCATGTATGAAAGGGACAGCAGACCTGAGAATAAACTTGTTTCTGGTGTTTTGTTCTATAACTAGCACAAAGTACCTTGTGGCTAGATTGTTTTGGACATATTTCTTTTTTCCAGATAATTATTTAAAAGCAATACTGTTCTTCGAGTCAGCGTGGGCAAACCTTCTTTGTTTTTCATAGTCCTATCATACAAAAAACATGTTGTTAATGTATATCTTCATCTTCCAGAGTTGTTTACAGATACGCTAATCTTACTTTGCAAGCTTAAATTTAGGATTATCTCCAAGTGAAATATTCTGTGTAAGTTCCTCATAAAAAGGGGAAGAAGAGAACAGCACTTGGACGTATACTTATTTTCTGTGTACCTTCCCTCTTCTACTTGTCCTTGAGTAAAAACTTAGCTTAAGTCTAGGTGCTCCTTCTTTAACTCTCTGTGGTACAAAGAGAAAGGAAACACTTAAATCCAATGTTATGTATATATTTTCACAAACAAAATACTTTTATTTCCTGAGAGAGGAAGGCAGAACAGAAAACTGTTCAAATGTTCCAGTGTTAGTAGCTGCTGTCTGTGGGATGAAAGTCTCAAAAATACATAAGGAATACACTGAGATTGCTATGGATTTATGATGCAGCTAACATATTTTTAGATGTGGTGGGGGTTTGTCCCCGTACTTTAAATGCCCTTTTTGTCACAAAAATTGAAGAGATTGCTGTTTCTTCGTGATGTGTCAGTAATTTGTAGTGCTCCTACAGCATTTTTATTGTATATATTGATTGATTAGTCCTAAGTAAGTTCTCTTGTTGATTGTAGGTGCATCTTTTTTTATATGGATTACTTATTTAATTACACTAACTTTTTCACAGGTCTTGTTAGCAAGGAGCTTTTATGAGGAATTTTTTCCCTCTTTTGTTGCATGGAATTAGTTTGTTGGGCTTATCTGGGCACATCTTTCCTAATGAGTTCCCTGCCATTGTGCGAAGTGTGATCCCTGCTGGTGTGAAAACATTTCTTCTTTTTCTGATCTTTTGAGTTTTGTAAAAGCATTTTGATTTTTAAAATTGTAATTCTAATATACAACTTTTAACAGCTTGTGACAAAAGGCATTAAGACTTGGTGACCTGATGGCTTTTTCTGATCCTGGTGCATTTAAAACTGAGTTGTTTTGCTAAAAGAGCAAAACATCGTTGCCAATCTGAGCTTTATTTGCAGGAAATTACAAGCAAGAGAAAGGATCTAAAACTTCATAAGAGACTTTTTAATTCTGTCAGTGTTCCTAACCTGACTGTAAAGTTGACCATATGTTTAATGCACTTGTGCAGAATGTGGCTTCTTGAAAGTTTTTGTGTATGTTATGTTTGCATAATTGCTGGTGCCTTCACAAAATAATCTCATGCTGGAGTATGCCACCATACGTAAAGATTTGATGTTGAAATATCTGCAACACAAAATACAGCAGGAAAAATAATTTATTTAATGAGGGCAAAAATAACTTTATCTGGTTTGTTTATTTTCAGAGCTTTCCGTGGTAAACACATCACACTGGTAGTTCGTTTTCCAAACCAAGGCCGACAGGTGGAAGATTTGGATATTTGGTCTCATACAAATGACACGATTGGCCAAGTACGGCGTTGTATTCTCAATCGTATTAAAGCCAATAGTGCACACACAAAAGTAGAACTGTTCATCGGTGGTGAGCTGGTGGACCCTGCAGATGACAGAAAACTAATTGGGCAGTTGAATCTCAAAGATAAAACGGTAAGTGTTACAGGTTGATTATTTATGTCAATTCAGATGTCACTTCCCTTTTGTAAATGCTTGAAAAATACCATGCACGGGATCACTTATTCTTGTGATAGTTCCATTCCTCCTCCTTGTATTATGCCATTAACATTATATCAGATGCTTACTTAGTAAAGAATCTTCATTTTTGCATAATATTAAAGCTGTGATTGTGTTTTTCAGCTAATTACGGCTAAGCTTACACAGATAAATTCTAATATGCCCTCAAGTCCAGATAGTTCTTCTGACTCTTCAACTGGTTCTCCGGGCAACCATGGCAATCACTACAGTGATGGTCCAAATCCAGAAGTTGAAAGCTGTTTGCCTGGAGTGGTAAGCATATACGTAGATTCTGAAATGAACAGTTTAAAAGCATTTTTTTCCCTGTACTTTGTCCTTAACTAACAATTTTTATGGGGGGTTTTATTTGCTTATTTTAAGATCATGTCACTGCATCCTCGATACATCTCTTTTCTTTGGCAAGTTGCAGACTTGGGCAGTAGCCTAAATATGCCACCTCTTAGAGATGGAGCACGTGTTCTTATGAAGCTCATGCCACCAGGTAAAACTTCGTTTTATCCTGTTTTATGTTGTAATATCCTATATAGTAATTTCTCACCTGTTATATAAAAAGGAAGTTAGGGGAGTATTTTCCACTTTCTGGTAATTTATTGATACTTTAATTCATGACTATTACCTTAATTAGGGTTGTATGTATTTCCCAAATAGTTATTTCTTGTCTGTCACATAAAGTTGCATAGTTTGCAGTTGGTCCTGGGGTTCAGTGCTGCAGTGCAGTGAAAATGGGGAGAAGTGTTGTATTTTGAAGTGGTTTTGTAGTACTACTTTAATAGGATCACTTTTGTACTGACAGAAATAATCACTGCAGAACACTTCATAGTCTGATCTTGTCTGTCAGTTACATTTTTTGCAACTCTTCTGATACACTTAAAATTTTTCAGATTTATAATCGTAAACACTACTGGCTTGTTCTGGAGTGGTTGTGCTATAAAATGTTTATAAGTTGTGTTTTTATTGCAGATAACACTACGGTTGAGAAACTAAGAGCTATTTGTTTAGATCATGCAAAGCTTGGGGAAAGCAGCCTTAGTCCATCCCTTGATTCTCTATTCTTTGGTCCTTCTGCCTCACAAGTGCTGTATCTAACAGAGGTTTGTGACGCTTTGCCTGTTCTTTAAAAATCTTCAGTTCTCTCTTTGGGCAATCCTTTCTGTAACATTGTGGAAGCCTAAGATCAATTTCTGGTTTGAGATTAACAATTGAAAATACATAACAATTTACTGGAATAAACTGATGTATGGTCAATGCTGTCAAAGCATTGCTTAATTATTCCAGCATAGTCTCATGTTCAATCATCTGTATTCAAACTAGTGCATTTCTGTTAGTTAACTCTGTGTTTTGTTCTACAGGTAGTTTATGCCTTGTTAATGCCTGCCAGTGCACCTCTGGGAGAAGATGCCAGTGACTTCCAATACAACTTCTTAAAAAGTGGTGGTTTGCCTCTTGTATTGAGCATGCTGACTAGAAATAACTTCCTGCCAAATGCAGATATGGAAACTCGAAGGGGTGCCTACCTTAATGCTCTAAAAATAGCCAAATTATTGCTAACAGCAATTGGATATGGCCATGTTCGAGCTGTGGCAGAAGCTTGTCAGCCAGTTGTGGAAGGCACAAGTACAATTTCTCCGGTAATATAAATCTTCCTTGATGCAAATAGCAATGTAATCTGGTTTTTATATTGTCTGCAGCACCATCTGTCTACTCTCCATTGACAGTCTCTTTGAGTGAGTTGCATGTCAGGAACTCACGGTACTTTCAGATAATGTTGTCTGATGATTCTAAAAAAGAGATCAACTTACTAAACAAATCTCTGATGTAGAAAAGTTAAGTGTGAGATCCACCTGCTCTATATATGATTTTCAATGGTTTGCATGATTGTCAGTACAGGTAACTTTCCATTTTCAAGTACATCTATTCCATAAATGCAAATTCTGATTCTTTTGAGCTGTTGAGTCTATTGAAGGACGTGCCTCTGAATTTCTGATATCTCCTATTTATGATTAGAGCATAAAACAACAGAACTGATGTTGTCGTGCCAGCCCTTTTTCCACACAAAACCAAGTCCTTGGCTTGCTAGATTCCTAATACTGTCCATTGCTTGTAGAAAATTCTTGCAGAGAACAACTTAAGTACATTGCAAAGTTAAGTGCTGATAGTTGAGAGGTGTCCTATCCTAAGATTTCTCAGAGTTGGAAGGGGCAAGTGTAACACAGGTGTTCTGAACTGTGATCTTGCATGTCTATAGTAGTGGATTTAGCATGTTTAATATGGCTAGCTGGTTTTTCTACATCTGGATAAATGTTGTGGGTCAAGATTTTATTTCTGTCCTCTTACAGTATGCGTACAGCATAGAGCCCCAAAATTATAATTTGCTGCTGTCCTTGGGCATTTGCTTCCAGGAATTCCAGCTATTTTTTTTTCTTTTGAGAAGTTGTGTCCTGAATAGTTGACTTGAGCTATCAACCTATACTCTAGAATACACAGAGGGCCTCACTTCACAGCACTTTCTTCCAGAATATTTACTAAGATCCATCTCGGAAGCAGAGAAGTACATTCCCCTTAAGTCTGAAAAATAAATACGTGTTCTGGTTAGCTCCGTCTGTTGGAAGACACCAGATTCATTCTTTTTCAAGGAAATCAAAACTCTTGATGATTACACAGAGGTGAAGATCCCTTTTCATGTCTCATGTTAGAACATCATAGAAACATCTTAAAGCAAACATGTTTGCCACCCTCTCCTTTGTCTATTTAAAATGAGTAAATTTTACTCCCCTATTTTCTAATGACGATTATTCAAAAGGCAGTTTGGAACACAGGTAACATCAGTTGAGTCTTGAAGTACTGTTTGAAACGACAGTCTTGAAGTACTGTTTGAAACAGATTTATGCTGACCACTTAGGAGGTAGTAACATTTGTGCATGACTACTGACGTTCACTGTTAAGTGTTGCAAACATCTAACTATTATTAACTGACTTGTTGGAAAAAACACGGTTATTCTTGCTGTCATTGTCATCCTGTTTGAAGGACTTTGGTCTTGATGCTTTTAAATGCTGCAGCACCAATAAGCTTACACGTTGGGATGGAGGTAGGATCTGTAAATACCTTTCATCTATCATATCTAAAGCATAAGTAGCATAGCATAACTTTCTGTTGTGGCTTTCTGTCAGTACTTAAGAGAATGAGGTAACCAAGACTATGCATCTGCAGTCTTCCAGTTACCAGTCTGCTGCCGTCACTAGGACCTTCTAAATTTTTATTTTCTTCCTTGCTTTCATGGAAAGTTGAATCAATAATGTTGTTAAACATAGTATTCTGGTACATAGATCCTGATTTACCCCCTATGTATTGTTTGATCCTTTTACAGCCTGCTTCTGATAGCTAATTGACTGTGTAAGCTCTATTACAGTCTTCAGTGGGAGTTCTGTAATTTTGCTCCCTGAATCAAGTGTCTTAGTGAAGCTGACAAAGCAAAGGGATATGACCAGCACCAGGTGTTACAGACCAACTTCACAGTGTGTCTTTTGAGGAGCATTTGAGACAGGTTTTTTGGATGAAATGTTACTAGAAAATGAAGAAATTCTTTTGTACAAGAAGCTTTAACTTCTAACTACAGCACACAGAGTTTTTTCAAGCAAGTTTGTCTATGATAGGGAAACAACCATTTCAGATTTGAACTGTCAAAACTATGGAGCTCTGTCAGCCCACGGAGAAGGAACTCTATGCTCAAACCAATACAGAAAAGATAAAAACTTGTCTTGCAGCTGTTTCTGTTCTGAAAATATGATAAAGAACAGGAGGGATAATCCAGAACAGAATTTTTCAATAGTGCTCTAACTCAAATGTTTAAAATGTACTTAACTGTCATGAACACTGCAACCATGTTCTGTCTGGACACTATTAGCTAATCGAGAGGGAGAGCAATTGTTTTTGCAAACCCTTTCTTTCCTACATCAACAGAAAGGGAAGGAGGCATTGTAGTGCTGAACATTCTGTTAACTTGAAATAGTCTGATCAATAAACAAACACCCAAATGTAAGTAGTTTTGAGCAAGTGCCTCTCCTCTTAACTGCTTGTACTCTATGATCGTGCACTGTAGCGTACAACGTCTTCAGATGTGATGGTATCTATCTGAAAATGAGGGGGTTTCTTTTTCTTGGGGTTTGTAGTCTCTGTAAGTAGTTTTCCTTCAAAGATCTTATATACTTCTACCAAACCTTTCCAAGTAACTTTATATTTTCATATCTTCTTGCTTTATTTTTTCCATGTAAAAATAAGTATAAGAAATGCTTTCTTCCAGATAAACCAGGCTACGCATGACCAGGCAGTGGTGCTACAAAATGCCCTACAAAACATTCCTAATCCAACTTCAGAATGCATGCTGAGAAATGTAGCAATACGTCTTGCACAGCAAATATCTGATGAGGTTAGTGAATTCCTTTCTGTATCACCTTTTTTCCTGTAGTATCTTTTTTTTTTTTTAATCCTTAAATTTATTGCTTTGTAAGACATGGATTTTCCTTCTAAAATGTCATGAAACGTTTTGGGTAATGTTCATATGGTTCATAAGCTGTTAACTAATTAAAAGTATTTAATGTTCCATATGCAATTATGAAATTCAGTGTCTAATAGCATGAAGAGGCTTAAATGAACTAGGCAGGTTCTGTACAAGCTCTTTAATGGATTGTGAATATTGTTACACTTAGATCAGAACTTCAGAAACATGATGTAATACATTTAAAGGAACTAATGGGTATTTAGAAAACATTTTTGTGATACTTTCTTCTTTTTTTGGTCTTCTACGTTTTGGTTTCTAAGTAACATTCTCTTCATGAAAAGAAACAGAAAAGGGCAGGGAGTTTTTAAATACTAAGCGTGATTTTTAAATGCTGAAAGATAAAAGTCTCAAATCTCTGCCAGTGTGTCTTTATATATTGAAAATGCATTCATGATACGACTGAAAAATTGGACTGTGGAGCTCGGTAAGGTTAAAGAATGTGCTTTGCAAATGTAATAGTTTTATCTGTATGGTACTGTACAGTATGACCAACCCCATTTGGATTTGGAATTGAGAGTCATGTTAGTGAATACATTAGTGAATTCTGCTGAATTCAGCAGAAGCTAAAATCAGAACTACTGCAACTTCCTCTTCCACAGTGAATTGGGATCCCTCAGTTTCCAGTGTGGAAGCAGTGAATATTGTTTTTCTATACTGTATAGAATCTCTGCAAAGCTATCTCCAAAACAGTTCTGAGCTACCTAAATAAAAGTAGTCCTGTATTATCATCTTAATGTTGAAAAGTACACTGTTTCTTCTGAACGAAGAGCAGTGTCTAAAGAAAGCGCAATATACTAGACTGCAAGACTGAACCATCTGCCTTCCGTTAGTGGTGGTGTTGCATCCATAGGTGATGGTATGTGTAAAATCAGCCAGTTGAACTCTGATTTAATTAACTTCCTTCCACAGAAGAAATGTCTTTTGAGGCAAGGTATGAAGAAAGGTTTTTAATTGTGCCTTTGTCCTTTTTGGAAATAATTTTTCTTTCACTAGGCACACCAAAGCAAAAAAAAAAAGTGAATCTCTTTTACAAGAGTCTACACAGTATTGCTGCTAAAGTGTTGTCTATAATTTCCTGAAATTATGAAAACTGCTGTAGATTTATATTTCGTATGTATTGTAGTTTGCCTTTGGAAGACTTCTTTTTCTCTTCTAATGTTTTGACGGTCAAAGGCTCTTTTTCAACTGACCTCACAATTTTTAAAAAAATAAATCTGACATGGTTTCTGTAGGCCAGACAGAAGACTACAGCACGGAAAGAAATCTTTCACCTTTTTAAAAAATATTGATAACTTCAAGATTTTTAAAACTACAATGAGATAAAAAAAGGAAATGTTCTTTTTCTGTGTGACAAATTTTTCTTGTGATGCTGTTACTGTAAGGTTGCTTTGCTTGTGGCAAAGGTGAAATACCTGTTATTTTTCTTGTAACTACTGTTAATGTCCATATCAGTAGCAAGAATGCACATTGTTCAGGTTTCCTGATGCAGCTAGCTTATTAGTTAAGCTTGTTAGAGTATCTTTTTTATTAAGTCTGAGCATTAGAAAAATTAAATTGGAAATTTTTGAGGTCTACCATATGCTTTTAAAGATTGCCTGTTTTTCGGACAGTTCCACTTTGAATATAGACTCCAGATAGGTTCGGGGGTTTTTTGAAAGTTGATACAAACTATAAATAATGGCAGTTGCAGTATGTTTTGTAATGTTTGTATGTCAGTAGAAACTATTGGATGTTAACTCTGACCATGCCGAAACTACTGAAGAGTGAGTCTGCATTCATAAGATATATGATCTGTGTTCTTATTAATTTTAAGCCCTGTATAACTTGAATATAGAACAATCCCTTTGTATATTAATCACATACTTGATAAGCATTAGTTTGTCTAGCTATTGGCTAGCACAATAAATATCATGGGGGGGACAAACCCGAAAATAACTTCAACTTGTTACATTACTTCAGAGGCTAGCTGCCTTCCAGATGCATGCTTGGTGGTTTGTTGGGGTTTTTTCCCCCAAAACAAGAATGTTTTAGCATTGAAGTTGGTAGTTTCTGCTAAATCTTACCCAGAATCAGAGAGTTGCTGGTTGCTTATCAAAAATGTTCACTTTCTTGTAATTCCTGGTACTTGTAGCATTATGATTTAAGATTCTGTAATATAACTAAAATACATGCTACTTTCTATTAAAAAATGAACTATTACGTAAGTGAAGTACAAATGCTTTTCAAGATACGTCATCTTTTTTTTTCTCTATTTAAGAACAAACTCTTCGTTAAATTTTTAAATTTTAAACTTTCTATAAATACATCTGTGAGAGTTTAGAATCCATTGTAATGTTATTTGCAGCTGCATTTTAATGTTGCTTTGGTTTATTTCTCTTTTTTCAGGCTTCAAAATACATCCCTGATATCTGTGTTATTAGGGCAGTACAAAAAATTGTTTGGGCATCAGGTTGTGGGTCAGTTCAGCTGGTTTTCAGCTCGAATGAGGAAATTAGTAAAATCTATGAAAAGGTAAGAACTCCTAAGCAACTTTTCTATATAACTGTTCCTTTGTTTACAAAAGGGACAGTGTCAACCAGGTCAGGCTTAGAGTGTGATGAGCTTTTAGGTAGTTATCGTGGTGATGATGTATTTTGGAGTCTAGCATGATATGTCAGTTGTCAAACCACAGTTTAATTTTCTATTCTAAATTCCTTTTCTCGTAGCCATTTAATTGTAACTTGAATCTGGTGTCAGTTCAAAAATGCACCAGTTCTGTAAGCTGCTGTAACATGTTTTCAGCCCAGTTAGATTCCATATCTAAATAAGAAATAAGCACTTCTTTGCAATGCTAATTTTTCTAGTCTTCAAATTTAAAAGGTCTATTTTACAGAAGTTGATTGAAAGCATATGTGCAGTCTAGAATGAGAAATGAGCTAACTGATCTGAAATTAGCAGTGAAGCACTGGTAAAACAAAATAATTGCTAATCCTAGATGGCTTTTTTCCTTTTATTATGTAGATATGTAGACCATCTTCATGGTTTCATGTGGTTTACACAAATAGTTTGGAATTGGGGCTTATATATGTTATCACACACCTTGTGTTTTAACAAATGTTGCTTACAGTTACAGAAAATAGTAATCTGTATTTTGACAGTGGTTTTAAAAAATATTTTTTTTTTTCGCTAAACATCTTCATTTGTTCGCCTTATAAAATTAAGTTTAGTACTCATCAATACTTGTCTGAGAGTAAAAGGGAAAGGAATATATAGGGAAGTTTTATTCTTGGTTTATTAGATGTTGTGCTTAAATGATCAATTAGAGGAAAAACATTTACTTCAGCAAAATGCAACACCTTTCTTAGCTTAGGTAGTGGTATAATGGCATCTGCTTCTATTGCTGCAAGAATGACTTCTTCATGAAATGAAGTTGTGTTTTTTTGGGTTTTGGTGGGGTGGGTGGGGGAGGTGATACAACTGGCACGTATAAAAAGTGGTTTAGTTAGTGTGGCAGTCCAGGCACGTGAAGATGTGCTCTTACATCTATACATTTGATGTTTTAAGAGCAGTAGTGCACTAGAGAAAATACACGAAAGGAAAATACACCAAAATGTTCTCTTCTGGCTTTTTTCTGGGTGAAAATTGTACAGTTAAGTTCTGTAAAAATATTTTCAAACAATTGAAGTTTTAAAATAGATGAAATTTAAGCTGTGCATTATCAATCATCCTTTAAATGTTGCGGGGGGGGTTATTGACACTTATATGGACATTTGTAATAAATTGCAGCTGCATTTGGTTTACCCAAAGCAAAAGGGAAATAAAACTTGACGGGAAAAATTGGAAACTAAAAAGAGGAAGAAATTGCAGAAGTAATAAGAAGGGGGAATAAAGTATGCTCTGTTAAAATAACATTAAAAGAGAGGAAAGTATTGCAGAAATAGAGGAATATGATGCAAGAAAAGTCACGTTCTTAATTTAAGAGAATTGCATTTGGTTATAGATGAGAGGAAGTAACTCCTGTTGTAGTTTTATAAAGATTGAATATACCAGTGACTGGCAAACACTGGCTTGGAGGAAAAAGTATCTTAAGAAAAATGCTTTCAGTTTTCTAAGTTCAACACTAAACCTTAGACTCTTAAATCATAGGTCATAGGAGCATTTAGCTAAGTCTGTGGGGTAGAGATTTATCATTAAATGCTAGTTTAAGAACAAAAGCAGACTGATTTTTTGTGGAATCAGGAATGACATGTCAGCAATTCCTAATAACATCAAAGGCGCAACTATGGTAAATGTTTTTTTAAGAGGCACTTCAGAGGGGTCCCATCAAGTATGACTTCTGAAAGAATGTTCTGAGCACTTTAAGAAGCTTCTGAACTTAAATGGTGAATTCAATTAAACTTTAAAGTCAAGATAAATTATTTTGAGAGCATAATTTTTATGGAGGCTCTTCTGCCTCCTGCCTCAAAAAATTCTGGTATGGGAGTCCTCTCAGTGGTTGAAGAGGACTGTGTGCAACTTTCAGTGTGTCAAACCGCCATTTCCTTCACTAGCTCAGAGAAGGCCCATACCCATCTGAAATACTGCAGGTATGCTGCTTGTACAGACCGGTCAGCTCTTGGTGCCTGAGTACAGGGAAGTACTTCATTCATAAAATGCACTTTGCCTTTCTACTAGATCCCTGCAGACATGCAGAAATAACTTTATTTTCTAAACAGGGCTTCAGTGCAGAGCAGGTACAGTCCTGAACTTGTTGAAAGCCATCTGCTTTTACTTTCATATCTTGAGATGTGTCAGAATTACCACATCCTCCCTCTGCAGTGGTAGTGACTGTCTCTGTTTTTTAGCTGTTGTGCAAAGACAAGATAGTGTCTGTTGCCAGACTGAGACATACTTTGTCCTCTTTTGCTGCTGTTTACAATTAGTTATCTCTTCTGCATTGTAATCCCTTCTTTCTGCCTACTTAATCTTGATAACCTTTCCATATATAAAACAAATACTTATTTTATGTCTCTGGTTAATGTTGCTAACCTGCAGCCATAATTACTTATGAATTACGATTGAAACCTGCTCCCATTCTATTTCTTCAAAACTTCAAGTTAATTAATTTTGGCTTAGATGGAGGAGAGGGCTTGCTTTTTTTTCCCCAAAGTATTTATTTTGGGAAAATGCACAAAAATCAACTCAGTTGAATCATGTTTAATTGAAAGAATAACCTATGTGTACCAGTTAGAAATATTATCCTTTCATATTTCAAAAGTCACCTCAGCAACTATGTTTGAAATTTGGTTCAGCTGTTTCATGTTTCTGAAAACTAGTGGAGTGCTGAGTAAATTCTACCAGTATTAAGAAGCTTTTGGTCAAATAAGTTGTAAGTATCAAAGCTTTGTAAAACTGGACTTCTTGATGAGTCATACAGCACTACAGCCTTTCTCTGTTTAAATAGTAACTGTTTCCAAAGCTTTAAACTCCAGGTTCTGGAGTTCTCCAGTAGTGAAGAAAAGCATCTTATTTAAAAATTAAAAAACCAAGCAAACAAAACCCAAATACAAACCAACAAAAAAACCCCAACAGTACTAACTGATACAACTTTTGCCTACAAGCTTCCTGTTTAACTTCTGGCTCCTTAAGTTCATGCTTGGAATCCTCCTTTGAGAAGCACAGTACTGGAAGTTCAGGTCATCCCGCATAGTGCTTTGAATCACATCTGAGTGCATAAAATACTTGGCACTGAAAAACCACAAATTTGTATACTAAATGATTGTGTTTGTATTTAGTGTATATACCTTGGAGCCAGTTGGGTTTCTTGGGATTTTTTTTCTATACCCACTTTGTGCTCTCTGGTTTATTTTCCACAGACAAACGCAGGAAATGAACCAGACATGGAAGATGAACAAGTTTGCTGCGAAGCATTGGAGGTGATGACCCTGTGTTTTGCTTTGATTCCAACGGCACTGGATGCACTCAGTAAAGAAAAGGCATGGCAGACGTTTATCATTGATTTGCTATTGCACTGTCACAGCAAGTAAGTTTTGGTGGTGGTGGCGATTTTTTTTTAATCACATATATTATTTTACAATTCAAAATTAATATAAAGCCTAAATGCAGAGCAGTGGCTTCTTACTTAAGGGATTTTTCTGCAGTTGTCTTAATTTACTGTTTAGCAATATAATTCTGTAGTTTGGATACCTATCCTGAAGTGGTAGCTTTATCAGTCCCATCTTCTTCATACTGATATGGAGGATATTGTCAAGCCAGATGGATGCCTGATAATGTGCTACTGATGGCTTTAGAAAAACTTACTTAGAATAAAATAATAGGTACTTCATGTTTTTCAGAAATTCTGTAAATACAACATTAGAATATTCTAAGTGACTTAGGTATAGAAGAACTTTGCTATACTTTTTCTGATAAGTCAAGACAAGATACAGTGCTGGCAGTTTGAGGAGAGGGGGAAGTTAAGATTTAATCCTCTGGTTTTCTTGCATTGGAGTGGTACACTTGTGACTCTTCACTGACTCACACATTTTACGTAGAGCTGTCGCACTGGAGCTGTCACCTGGTGCAGTAGCAGTGTCTTTGTGGAATCGTTAGCAACTCCTGGGGGACAGATGGACAGGGAAAACCAGCAGGAGCTGCCAAGAGCAATGTGGTTCTGTTGTCCTGCAGTCTTGCCATAGAGTTCAGAGGTCTCTCGTTATTTCTAAGCTATTCCTACATTCTCCTTAGGCAACATCTGCATGATACAGCATCTGTATGATGCATGTCTTGTGACTTCTAGCCCATCTGAAATTCTGGTGTGAAATATTGGGGTCTGTATTTTTCTAAGCCATCCAGGTGGAAAGTTTTTGTATGTTATTAAACTTAAAGTTACTAGTGCTTTGAACTGTTACTAAAGATTTAATTCTAGTTTTGTAAGATAGCTCCGCTGTTGTTCCATGAATATTTTAACTTTCTTTGAGAAATGACAGAAATCAGAAATAAGTGAAGTTGTCTAAGCCTTTCAATACATTTCAAATGGAGTCAGATTGTGGCGCTCTGAGATGACTGGGGTCAGAATTTCAGCACCATGTTTTGGGTTTTTTACTTTTCTAGATAAAACAGGTTGGAAAGTCTTACGGTCAGCAATATTCACCATAACAAAAGGATCAATAGTATCATCAGAGTATCTCTTTACAATAAACTACTTGGACACGTTGGTGAAACTGTGGAGCGTTATTATCAGAACCCATAAGCTTTACTAGTTTGCAACCTTTGATATGGGATGTTGAATTTTCAGCTTCACTGATGCTTGTTATTATCACTTAAGTTAGATCAGTTTAACAAAACATGCTGACAAATGTATGTTGTAATTTTACATATTAAATGAAACAAGCTGTCTTTCACTATTTTTGGTAACTTTCAAGGCTGATGAGTAAGAAATCACTAAATTTTATTTTTAAAACTGTCAACAGTTGATACCAAGTTACTATTTTGATAGTAAGTGTATATTGGCCACTTGTCAAATTTGGAGTACCAGTACAGCTGAATAGCATGGGCAAATGTTAGTGCTGCCCCATCCTTTCATTATTTTTTTTATGTGGGTCCAAAGATTTATCAGATTTGTGGCTTTTTACATGATCTTAATTGTACAAATGTAAGTAATGGGTGATAATTTTTATAATAAATTTCAGTGTAGTTATCTGACGTTCTGGCATTGTACTTGGAATTTAAGTGACATTTCTCAAGTGTTCATCAGCATTTGTTTATATTTCAGTTAGTGTTTGGTATCAACACTTTGCGGACAGAAGTATTTCTTTGCATATTAAGTTCAGTGAGCAGTTTTCAGGTTTAGTTTGTAAATAAGAAGTGTATTTCCACAAATAATAACTTTAGAGAACTTAGATTATTGTCTAATATAGTGGCCAAATCTGTGTGACCGCCATGCTTATTTATTGGCAGTATTACAACATTAAAACTTCTGGGGCTGCTTCTGGTGTGACATGTCTCTCATGAAATGGTCTTAAAACCTTTCTTGAAGCTTTGAATATCACAAACTGAGATTCTTGTCACTTTATGTGGGCTGGAAAGCTGTCATCACAGCTAGGTATCTCTTCTTTTCTTTTTATCTCTGCCACCATTTATCAGGTGTCAGAGTTAAAAGTTTCTTATTTGCTGTCACTTTCACTGGTTTGGGTTAATAGGCCAGGATTTTGTCATCAAGAATAATTGAAAGAAGAAAATACTGGGATATTCTTTTGTTACTATGAATCTATTTTGTGATTCTTCCCACTCTAAAAATGCTGTGCCCATAATGCCTTTTTGCTGCAAGAACTCACAGAATAGCTGTGTTAACATTTACTTAAAAAAAACCCAAAAAACAAACAAAACCCCCATAACTTAATTGGTTACAAAAAATAATTAGTCTGCTTTGTTTTACGTTTACAGCACAATGTAAAATACTAAAATAGCTACTAGCAAGACAGCAATGTTCTGTTTTTTACAAACGGAATAGTGCCAGTGACAAACCTAGACCAAAGATGACTTGTTCCCACTCTTCCAGTCTTTGAAAACTGCAGGTGCTCTTTGTGAGGATTTTTCTGTTCTGGTCATATTTCCCTAAGGAAATGAACTATTTGTTCAAATCGGGAACTTCTAAATCTGTAAGTCTTAAACAGTTTAGTCTCTGAATTTCATTGTGCAGGTTCTATCTAACACAGTTTGTGATGGAGGTAGAAGGTCTTTTTAGCAAAACCTCCAGTCTTGATTTACAGATGGGACTATCTGTCATGGTTTTGCTAGTCTCTTCCAATGATTACTCTTCTTGCTGATTTGAGCTTTGTTGGCTGAATTTGAAGCCCAACTATTTCTTATTGCTATGCCTAGTGAATAGTTGACTGTTGTACTTTTCTTCCTAAAATATTGAAGAAACTACATATGTCCCTGAGCTGGGGTTCTCTTTCCACACGTTTTGTTGGCATGTCAGCCCAAGTCTGAACAGCAGTGGCTTAATTCCCCAGGTACGTTAGCCTTTTGCCCTTTAAAATGAAGAGTAACATTAATGGATGGGGTTGGTTGGCTTGTTTTTGTCAGAGGCAATAAAATTTTTAAGGGCTTCTCTTATCTAAGTGGACTGCTGCTGAGCTCCTTATCTCTGCTGTCTTTCTCCACCAGAATGGGAAATGAGCTGAATTTATTGTATGGAAAAATGGTTCATACTGTCAGTACAAGAAGCTAACCACTGAGCTCTTGTGTCTCATATACTTGTAAGATTTCTGATATATATGATAATCTCACTTGTAATAATGAACAGTTGCATGCTGTGATGGTTAGAATAGCATAAACATGAGTAGAAACGGAAGACTGCTTTGAAAATGAAGACCGTGAAGTTGAACTAAGCTAAAAAAACAGTTCCTCTTCTGAATTAATATGGAAACAAATTCAGTGTTTGCAGTGCAGAGAAAGTTTAGCAAATACCAGACAGAATTCTGAATATCGTTCTACTTTCAACTATTGTTCTCTAATCTCCTGTCCTCAATCAGAGAACAATGTGAGCAAAAATATGCATGTGAGAAAATGTTTTTGGTTTACCATAAAAGACAAGGAAGACGATCAAGTTCAGATCTCGCAAATATCATTCTGGAAAAGATCAGATGGATTGCGGGTTTTGTTTGTTTCTTTCAGAGGTTGAGATTGTATGGGACTTCTGCTGTTTCCTCATAGCATAACCATGCTACCTGTAAATTGAGAAACAGAATGCAAAATGTTTAATACTAAATACTAGAGCAGTTCTTATGCTCCAAGGTAATTGATTTTATAGTGGTGACCCCTGAATACAAGACTGGCTTAGTCAACAGCAGATAGCTGAACAGTTAGTCCTCAATGATCCTGGAACCCAGAAGTATTCCACTGATGGCTGCAAAGTGTTTGGTGGTCATACATATGTGGCCCAAATAAATACAAATTCTTACTGCCCGTGTAAAGCAATGGCGCTTATACCCATTGAAGAGGCTGACTTCTGTTAACTAAACAGAAATCTGTATCCTGGAGCTATCAATGGGATGGGATTCAGGTTGCCTGCCTTGATGGAGGCATTTGGCCTACAGCTGTTTCATTGGGTGAGTGTGAGTTCATCACACAACTCATGTCCTATCTGCCAGCTCTACGCTGTTGTCATGGTGTCTAACATGGCATTGGATGCCTGTGTTTAGGCAGCTGCATCCCTCTCATGGTTCCTTAAGAGCTCTTAGATTGTTAGAGCCTCACGAAAATATAATACTTGTGTTCAAATACCGCATGCTCCTTGGAGGCATAACAGTGTGAAGTATGTGTTTCCTTGGTTACATTTCTCACCTTAGGAAAATAAGGTGAGAATTTTCATCTATTTCATTCTGCCTTTAAGTGCATGAACCTGAGGAGTGTCTATGTGACGTGTCCCAAGCAGTTGAAGGGTTGCAGCTTAAAAGAAATTTCTGTGAGAAGTTTTATGAAAACTTCAGCTCAGCAATTGGATCCCTTAAAATGTCAATTATTATTAAGAACAAAACAGACCCCCTCCACACCACAGTCTTCTGCAACTCAAAGCAATGTAGTAGAACTTGCAAAGATCAGAGAAGGGTGACAGGGGAGATCAAAGCTCTGAAATTACTTCCATCTGAGGAACAGCTGAATAGCTTGGGGCACTTCGTATTGGAGAAGAAATAAATGGTGGGAGGAGAATACCACAGAGACCTTTAAAATCAGAAGTAGCAAAGGGAGAATAAATAGAGAACAGTGTTTCTTTGTATAAGAACTTCTTGAGCATAACATTTAAGCAGTGTAAACCTTCAGTTTGGAAATAGTTTGAGGGGTTCTTTCATCAATTTGTCCAGTGAGGGCTATGAAATACTGCTTTTGGTAGTCTTCCCGAACCACAAATTGTTAGTAGCTGAGAGAACATTCTGGAGAAGTGTCACTGCATGCTTCCTTCTTCTTGTGCGCTTTCTTAGGTGTATGTCAGAGGCAGAGTGCTCAGCTAGGTGCATCTTTGCTCTGACCTTGTGGTCATTCTTGCATGTCTTTGAAGCACAGTTAACTGCACATGAAAGATCTCTGAAGGAAATAGGATTCTTTCGTGTGCTTTCCACAGTGACCTCATGGGCAGAAAACAATGACAGCCACACCAAAAAGACACTGTAAAATACGGTTTCTCATATGATGAGATACTTTCATAAAGTACAGCATTCACTTGTATTCTCTCTCCACCCAAGCAGAGTTGTTTCTAACAGTTTTTACAAGCTATAATGCTCAGACAATTCATCTTACAACTTGAAAGAATAGGATTTGCCTTAGTTTTTTTTTTCTTAAGCTTATCCATTCCCACATTATTCCAGTGGTAAGATTAAGTTCTTAAATGGAAAATTTCCTTTAATTCTAGCCACTTGAATTTTCAACGGGTCAATTTTTCTCATTTCTTACTAATGATGAATTTTGATCACTTCATAGATGCTCAGCAAACTGCTGTAGTGATACATAAGAGCAGTTTTACTTTAGTTTTATTTTGTCTTTCAGGCACAACTGGTGCTTGATTAGAAAAAAACAAAAATTTATTTAGGGTTGCAAATTGCTTGTTGTGTTATGCAGTATTTGCTGGCAGTTGCAAAGGTTTAGTGGTTAGGTGCTGATAGGTTTCTTTTTCTTCTACCTTTAAATATTTGATTTGTGGAACAGGTTTTGTAATAGTAATTCATGTGTCTAAAATGTCACTGCAAGGAGAAACAATGTGATGGGTAGTGAATAATTAAAGTATTCCCATTTCTTACATTATGTACAGTTTTAGAAAATGGCATTAAGCAGATAAGCACAAATTTAATTGTTCTTTTTAATGTCCTGTTTGGATAGGGAGATTGTATTTAATGTTTCTATTAAATGATTTCCAGAACTGTTCGTCAGATGGCACAGGAGCAATTCTTTTTAATGGCTACCAGGTGTTGCATGGGACAGAGACCTCTCCTTTTCTTCATTACCCTGCTGTTTACTGTTCTAGGGGTAAGTTTTTAGAGGTAAAGGCTTAAGTACAATGTGAATTTCTGTAAAAAGTAATAAGACAAAATATCTGCAAGAAAAAGCAAATTGCTATTAACAAGTCACTAAAATACAGATTCTTTTTGACCTATAGGCAAGCAGCACAGTCGATTTCCATTTGAGTTAGATGAGGGGGGAAAGGAAAGAGTCTTTTTTGCATTTTCTGATAAGAACATGAACAATAAGCTTTAATGTATGCATTTGATCTTCAGTGAATGCTAACCTTCAAGTAAAAATCCTTAGCAGATTAGATGGATACCTACAGTTACTGCCTTCTTTTACTGGGCCTGCCAGGGCTTTTCAATTCTGCATGCTCATGGCTCTCTTGAACATTAGATCACTTCATTGTTTGTTTCCCATGCAGGTATAGAAATTGCTACTAAAATAGTGCGGAAGTTATTCATTAACAGCTAAACACAACTGAAAACTTCCAAAAGGTTAAAAATAACCCTACGCTTCTTTGCTTTCATATTTATTGCCAGTTTTAGGGAAAATACGTTGCACTGTAAGTAGAAGCGTGTATGAATTCTATGTCATTTGTTTTTGGCTTACATAGAGTACTGCAAGAGAGAGAGCTAAGCATTCTGGAGACTACTTCACTCTCTTAAGACATCTTCTTAACTATGCTTACAACAGTAATATTAACGTACCCAATGCTGAAGTTCTTCTCAATAATGAAATTGACTGGCTTAAGAGGATTAGGGTAAGTTTTAGGATCAATTTATTTCTGATAATCAGCTTTCTGCTGCTTTGTTGTAAAGTACAGTTTTAAGCTTGGTAAATGTATATTGTTTAGAGTATCCTAACTTTCTCTTAAATGGCAGGATGAAGTAAAAAGAACAGGGGAAACAGGTGTCGAAGAAACTATCTTAGAGGGTCACCTTGGAGTAACAAAAGAGTTGTTAGCATTCCAGACACCTGAGAAGAAATACCATATTGGTTGTGAAAAAGGAGGTGCTAATCTCATTAAAGTAAGTTCAAGTTTTTTGACGTATGGAGTTTTTTGATTTTTTTGTTTGCTATAAGTAGGTAAAAAGAAGCTTTGCATCTTGTGGTCTGTAACCGTAAAAGGTCCCAATTTAACTGTTTGACAAGGGCTTCTAATGGAGTTTAATGTTTTCTTTTAAAATATTTTTTTTTAAAAATTACACGTTTCACTCATAAGGGTGCTTAACATTCTCATTCTTTGGAACCACTGTGTATGGAGTTGCTGTAACCTCATGAGCTGTTATTCCAAGACTCAGCAAACATCACACAAGGATAGTGACATAGATACAGGATAATCCTGTACAGGACTGCTTTCTTTTATTACCCCTGTATTGTCTTTTCTCTACATGTTCTTAATTAGTGCTATTAATGTTTATGGCAGGTTTGAACAAATGCATGACATCTGAGCGTCTCTTTAATCAGATGTGTTTTCTTTGTACCTCTGATATTATACAGCAGCAATGTGGTCTTTTTCAGCACTAATTGATAAAGAGCTTTGTAGACAATACTGGTTTGGCAAAAGAAAATTTTTACCAGTCAAGATTTATTTTTAACTTGCAGTGGGGGGGTGGGTTTGCAGGGAACCACTTTGGAATGGAGTTATTATGTTCTAAATTTACAAGCTTGTTATGGTGTTAGTGTCAATTTTAACTCTTGGGTTTTTTTAAGTACTCCTCTGGTTCTCAGACATTCATTTATGTAATAACTCTTATTCTGTTATAAAATAGTGTGCATTTCTATGGTAACAGGTGACTTTTTTTCCCCCCCCCCAGGAGCTGATAGATGATTTCATCTTTCCGGCATCCAATGTTTATCTACAATACATGAGAAATGGAGAATTGCCTGCTGAGCAGGCCATACCAGTCTGTAGTTCACCAGCTACTATTAATGCTGGCTTTGAGCTACTAGTTGCACTAGCAGTTGGATGTGTCCGAAATCTGAAGCAGATAGTAGACACCTTGACTGAAATGTATTACATAGGTACAGCAATCACTAGTATGTAATATTTTTAATTATCTTTTTTCTACTTTTTAATGTCTGTATTATGTATAGGGTTTTTTTATATTATCAAGAACTAGATGCTGAGTTTTTTAGTTTGTGGCTTGTTTGTGGCTGCTTTTAATGTTGCAAAATCAGGCTGTCAAAATCTAGAAAAGTTTTTCAGTGTAGCCTTTATTTGTTCTTTATGCAGTAAATGTATTGACTTGCATTACATGGTTGCATCCAAGTTCCAGCCCCAGTCACTTACGCAGTCTGACCCTTCCTGCCTCGATCTCTGGCTACTCCCCTTTGTCCCTACAGCTCCCGGGACCTTCACTCTGTCTGTGTCTTCTACTTTTGTCTCATCATTTCAGGCTCTGCCTAACCAATCCCAGAACCTCATCAGGTATCTTCAGCTTAGTTTTAGTGCAAGTCTCTTGGTTGCTCACCTAATTTGTCATCGTTGTTCACACACAGACACAGGTCCACTGTCTTGTTTCCCTTTTTAGTTCTGTACTCATTCACTGCTTGTCATAGTCCTTTCTCAAACATTTGTTCTTCAGTTTTGGCCTTGCCTCAGCACAGCTCTGCACTCAACTCTCTCCTTCTCACTGGAGAAAGATTATAGCAATTGCAGTATGTACAAAAACTTAGAAATGTTAGTGTTTCAAAAGCTGATAGTCAAATGAAACTTGGGCTAATTTTCACAAGGATGGCAAATGGCTCATAATTAACACAGATTTTGTTATCCACAAAAAGCACGTAAGACTTTCTTAAAAACAAACAAACGAGCATATTTTCTGCAGCCCTAAATGAGATAGCTAAACCATTTTGGCTGTAATATTAACAGGGGGAAAAAAAAACTAAAAGAACTAAACCAAGCAAACCCAAGCTCGTATGGCAAGAAAGGCTGGGAGAGTTGGGGTTGTTCAGCCTGGAGAAGAGGTCTGCAGGGAGACCTTATTGCAGCCTTTCAATACTTAAAGGGGGCTTATAGAAAGATGGAGAGAGACTTTTTACCAGGGCCTGTAGTGATAGGACAAGGGACAATGATTTTAAACTGAAAGAGGTTGCCCAGCAGAGTTGTGGATGCCCATCCCTGGAAGTGTTCAAGATCAGGTTGGATGGGGCTTTGAGCAGCCTGATCTGGTGAAAGATGTCCCTCCCCACGGCAGGGGTTTGGACTAGATGATCTTTAAAGGTCCCTTCCAGCCCAGCCCATTCTGTGATTTAACAGAATTAGCAAAACTATAAGCAACTAGAATAGTACCCCATAGTAGGGATTGTCCACTGCCTTTCACAATGGCAGTGCTACTTGGCCAGTTGGTGGTTATCAGTGAGTCATTTGAGGTTTTTCAGTCTCTTCCTGTTTGGTCCCATCTCAAATGAAAAGGGTAGCTTTATCGTTTTCCCCCCTGCCTCATCCTTTTTTCTTCACCCTTTTCTATTGGGAAGTAGTGTATTTCTTATCCTCAAAATTAGAAGGGTTTTATGGCATTTCCTTCCGCTCAAATATTTGATAAGTGCGATAGAACGCCAGATCTCCATGGTATGTCAGACAGAAGAGAGAACACATGTATGAACTGTGCATGCTGTGTGTTTCATATACCAAGTAAAGCTTGCTTGTAAACATGCATGCTCTCTTACTTGCTTTTACATCAGAATTTTTTATGTTAAAACCACAGAACCACAGGTTAGTGTAGGAAACCTGTGATCATAAATGTACTCTGAAGAGATGCGAGAGGTCTGAGGGAGAAGACTCAGGAGGAAAAAACTCTTATCACAAGTCATACAGATAGCACTATCTAAAACTGTTTCCCATCCTGGAAAGGAAAAGTGAGGCATCAGTGAAATATTGTAATTTTAAAAGGATTATAAATTTGTGAAAGGTTTATAAATTGGTTATATATTCTAGATTCATTCAGCTGAATTCTTCAGCTAAGAAACTTGCTGGTATTGAGGAAAGACTTCTGTTCGATACATAAATAGACTTTTTTTTTTTGTCTGGCCACCTTTTTAGTCATGCAATAGAAGAAAATGGTGTAATGTTAAGATTACAGATAGAACTATCGTTCATAGAAGTTGTGTTAATTTTAGCAATTAAGTTTTCTGGTGAAACATTTGTTTTATTAAACTGCAGTGTGATACAGACAGATACTAATTTTATGCAACTGCCCTTTGTAACTGCATTGATGGTCTAATTCTTTTATAACAATATTTTTCTATTCTGCTATTTTCTTTTAGCTTGTGAAGCGCTTACAGAATGGGAATACCTACCACCTGTTGGGCCTCGACCACCAAAGGGATTTGTAGGCCTGAAAAATGCTGGTGCCACTTGTTACATGAATTCTGTCATTCAGCAGCTGTACATGATTCCAGCCATCAGGAATGGGATTCTTGCAATTGAAGGCACAGGCAGTGATGTAGATGATGACATGTCTGGGGATGAAAAGCAGGACAATGAGGTAAATTTAACTACATAGAACTTGCTTATCTTTAAAATAGAATTCTTTTTTATGAAAAGGTTGTAACAAATTTAAGTTGCCTATCACTTTGCTTTCCAATGCTGGCAGTGGGGACAATAGCATAATATGTCTTACTTGAATAGGCTCACTGCCAGAGCGGCAGTTCAAAAGATCCAAGTAGCAGGGTTTGCAGACTTCCCCCTCAGGGATTTGTATTTGAAAGCACCATACACCACTTCTGCCACCAGAACTCCGTTAATGCATACAAAGACATTATTTGTTTCTTCAGATGAGAATATGAAACACCGTACATTGTTAAATTAAACAAGGGATACAACTAGCTATGAGATAGCTACATGTCAAAGTTAATTGCACAAATTTTCTTCTGCGTTTCAGAGCAATGTTGACCCGCGAGATGATGTGTTTGGTTATCCACATCAGTATGAAGACAAACCAGCACTGAGTAAAACAGAAGATAGAAAAGAGTACAATATTGGAGTTCTGAGGCATCTCCAAGTAATTTTTGGTCATTTAGCAGCTTCCAGGCTACAGTACTATGTACCAAGAGGGTTTTGGAAACAATTTAGGTAAACAGAAAATTTAGTATTGATGTCTGTTCACTGGACCACTGAAATGCAACCAAACTAACCGTAGTAGAAGAAATGATAGTGATGCTAAGTGTAAATTAGCAGAACTTGTGCAGCATTGTATCTGTTATCCTACCTTTTCACCATTCTGTAGAAGTCTGTTAATAAACCGAAGTTTACAGCAAGATGGTTATCTTGAATTCTAGCAGTTCTTGACCTTGGTATTGAGACTTTGAACTAAGTGTGATGTTATACACGAAAACTTGTTTTTACTTACCAGTAAGTGTCAGGGACAGAGTAACAGTTGGTATACTACATCACAAACCAATAAATAGTTTTGCGTAGTAAGAAGGAGGGATTAATAGCTTGAATAATATTTTTTTAGAAAATAAATTGGTGGAGAACAAAACAAAAAATATTTGACAAGAATGTGCTTTTGTTTTCAGACTTTGGGGTGAACCTGTAAATCTACGTGAACAACATGATGCTTTAGAATTTTTTAATTCCTTGGTGGACAGTTTAGATGAAGCTTTAAAAGCTTTGGGCCATCCAGCAATGTTAAGTAAAGTTTTAGGAGGGTCCTTTGCTGATCAGAAGATTTGTCAAGGATGCCCACATCGGTAAGTGTTTTAAGATTCTCCTTTCTTACAGAAAAACAGCCTGTGTTTGTATACTTATAAAAGTGACTAAAGAGTCAAGAGTGGATGTTTTGTGTGTTTTTGTGTTGGTTTTTTTAAAGCTAATAGAATTTGCTACCTTGTTTTTTCTACAGCCTTAACATCAATTTGTCTTCAAGTGCCTTGAAATACTTGATTGTTATTGCTTCTACTTAGCAGATTGTATGTGAAGCGTTGTGTATTGATCAGGGGAGGAAAAGATATAGCTTGTTCCTGTTAAAAGTGAAAGCAACTTAGGGACCAAATGCAATGTATAAAATTTTTAGACATGGCCAACAGCTCTTGCTGTCTTCTGTCTTCCATAGTGTGTGGATAGAGCTGACCCACGTATGAATCTTTAATTCCAGTGAGTAAAACTCCATTCCTACTCACTGTGTAAGCTGTAATTAAGGAGAATGGTGTAGAATCTTTTTCTTAAGATTTCTGATGTATTTTTAATTAACTTAAAATGTGAATACTGAAATTCAGCTTCATACAGGGTATGTAAAAAAACACCCATACCAAATCAGACTGGAAGTCTGTAGCCCACTGTCTTGATGATGGTGATCAATGACAGATGCTTAGTGAAGGAATAGAACTAGGCATGGTACACTTGTACTTCTCTAGACTTTTTTCTTCTGTATCCCTTTTGAGGTGGATGATCAGAATTGCGTTCAAGATTCAAGATGGCCTGATGATGGACTTGTTCTTTTTCAACAGTTGGCTTTTTTATTATTGTGTTAAATTTTGTATCACTAACAGTTGGCCTTCTTACTGTTCACTACATCTTTCAGCTCATGTGTGATTCTTAAACCATATAGATCTCTCTGCACATTACAATTGCAAGTTCTTTTTATTGTGAAAGTTGACCATTTACTGTTATTCTTCAGTTAGCAATTAAAATATGGGAAAAAACCACTGATACAAACTGATTTTATTGTGGTAATCTTTCAACTTCAGTTGAGCTCATGTGTGAATTAGAAGAACTTATAAGTGGAACATCTTAAGTTTCTTGTGTTAAAATGTGTGACCAGAAGTAAGTTGAAATACTGCAAGATAAAGTGAAAGCACTGATTTTATTTTATGTGCAATGGGTAATTAAATGGAAGATACAGATGGGAAGCAACATGAGTTACCATTCATTCCTGATATTATGTACTATTGTGAAGTATTACCTGTCTTTTTGGAACTCTGCTGGATTTGCATAATTGTACTTTGTAATAAAAATGTTACCCTGATTGTAGTTTAGGGAGGAGAAAACTGATGATAAACTAAACTATTGGATTGGGGTATGACAGATTAACAGCTTTTCTAAATTTGTAAGTTATTTAATAGGTGAATGAATATTACTGTTTTGGTTGAAGTGTTTCTAAATACTAATTTATTCACTGTTATAAAAACCTTTGTATGCTTGATTGCATATCAGAGAAACAAGCCCTGCAGGGTTATGTTGGAATAGGTGCAAGGTTTTTAATTTATTCATCACTTCTTTATTTAAAAAAAAAAAAAAAATTGTTTCCACGATGTCTTAACTGCTTGTCTCTCAAGCATTGCTGGTTCATTGCTAGGAATTTGTTTGAAGGTTGTATCAGAACACAGTAAGTCAAAGCCAGTCATAAACATGCAAAGTGATTTTATGAAGACAGCTATTTGGGTTTTTTCAGATAGAAAAATAAAAAGGCTGCTTTTTTTTTTAACTGTTGTCTTTAGGTATGATACAATATTTGTGTTTATCAGTCTAATTCCTGACAGTAAAGGTCAGCAATGGAAAAAGTACTCTACTTTGCTGTTTGTGCTTCTCTACTAGCTTAAGTTAGCCAAGGGTCTGTCACGCTACTTTAGCTGCTTTAAAAGCAAGATGTGCTAAAAGGTTCGACTTCCATGATCTTTTCAGTGAACTTGAGACACACAGGTCATTTCTATGATGTTCATAAAATAACTATAGTTAGTGCACATCAAAAAATACAATGTGCAGATACCATAATACAATTATAGGAAGACTACAATAAAGAGAGTTCAGTGGTGGTTTGGTTTTTTGGTTTTTTTTTACTGCTTAACTCCTTTTGCCAGAAGTTGACATCAAATGCTGAATAAAACTTTTGCAGCAAGGTGCTGTGTAGCACCTGTAAAATGTAAGTTGAACACGTTTCTACCTTTCTCTTACATCTGTCTGTTCATTGGTAGGTACGAATGCGAGGAATCCTTCACAACTCTGAATGTAGATATAAGAAATCACCAAAACCTTCTTGATTCTTTGGAACAGTATGTCAAAGGAGATTTATTGGAAGGTGCAAACGCATATCATTGTGAAAAATGCAACAAAAAGGTAATGATTCCTTATATATTAAATTTGTGTACAACTGTGATGTTATAGCCGTATTAAGTTCAGTCTTAGTTCATGGTCAGGGAAAAAAGTTATCCTTTAATTACTGAATTTGGTTGTTGGTAAGAGTATATGAATGGAAACTTAAGAGCTGATAACTGTTCATGTCCTTTTTTAGGTTGATACAGTGAAACGCTTGTTGATTAAGAAGTTGCCTCCAGTTCTTGCAATCCAGTTGAAACGATTTGATTATGACTGGGAAAGGGAATGTGCAATCAAGTTCAATGATTATTTTGAATTTCCACGAGAGCTGGACATGGAGCCTTACACGGTGGCAGGTGTAGCTAAATTGGAAGGAGATGATGTAAATCCTGAAAATCAGATAATACAAAATGAACAGTCTGAAAATGAACACTCTGGGAGCACAAAATACAGGCTTGTTGGTGTACTTGTACACAGTGGCCAGGCCAGTGGTGGACATTATTACTCTTATATTATCCAGAGGAATGGTGGAGATGGTGAGAAAAATCGGTGGTATAAATTTGATGATGGAGATGTGACAGAGTGTAAAATGGATGATGATGAAGAAATGAAAAATCAGTGTTTTGGTGGAGAATACATGGGAGAAGTATTTGATCACATGATGAAGCGTATGTCCTATAGACGCCAGAAGAGGTGGTGGAATGCTTATATTCTTTTTTATGAACGTATGGACACAATAGACAAAGACAATGAACTAATAAAATATATTTCAGAACTTGCTATCACCACTAAACCCCATCAGATTAAAATGCCATCAGCCATTGAGCGAAGCGTACGGAAGCAGAACGTGCAGTTCATGCATAATCGTATGCAGTACAGCCTAGAATATTTCCAGTTCATAAAGAAGTTGCTTACTTGTAATAGTGTCTACTTAAATCCTCCTCCAGGTTAGTATGTTAGTGCAATAGTTATGGATTAATTTCTTGTAAGAAGAGTTTTGATTTGTGTTGTCAAGAATTTGTCTAGCCAGTGAAAATTTCGTGCATTCTACTTTGAATACTCTGTCTTTCTGGACTTCTGCAGTTAAACATCTGTTGTCGAGTTGTTCATCAGTGCTAATGTGCCAGGATATTTAGCAAAAACTACTTTGATAAATTATCAACTATTATTCAGCTTATGTACTAAGTCATGTTAAAATACTTAAGCTTGTGGGCTGTTCTGCTGAAGACAGTTCTCAAAGGTGAGATGCTGAATTTCTTAAAATCAGACATATATTAGCCTCCAGGTACCTGTCTTAAAGCTTACATTTTCAAATGATACATTACAGAAGCTAGAGGCTGTTTTGATAGAGTTTCTTGTTGAAATTGGAACACAGCGTCAGACAATAGTAATCTGGAATCAGTTAAATTATTAAAAGTAAATTGCTTTTACTTTGTCTACATGTGAATGTTTTGATTTTTCTTTAGGACAAGATCATCTGTTGCCTGAAGCAGAAGAAATAACTATGATTAGTATTCAGCTTGCTGCTAGATTTCTCTTCACCACAGGATTTCATACAAAGAAGATAGTCCGTGGCCCTGCCAGTGATTGGTATCTTGTCTTTTAACAACAATTACAGTTTTGGAAGTTTGATGTCTGTTAAAACATCCCAGTTATATACATAGGACAATAAAAGGTGTTAGTGGTCTGTGCCATTTTCCCCTCTTCCCCAACTGTGTGGTCAAGGTGCACATGAAAAGGGGGGAAAATTTTAACAGAAAATACTGGGAAGAAACTGAGCCTTAAAATAAGTTGCTGAGCTGTAACAGCTTCAAAATTCGTTTTCAAACAGAGCTTAAACCTACCTTTTGTCTGTCTTTGAAAAAGAATAAAGGAGTAGAATTAATCGCTAGCGCAAAACTAATAGGTTATGTATTCTGACTAATTCAGAATGGTTTGTTCATGGTTTGAGTAGTTTTAAACAAAGCTCTCTTCAACCCATTTGTGCAGCTTATATTTGTAGTCTGTTTCTGAAACATGTATATAGTCTTCTAGACTCTGTTAGCAGAGTGCTTTATGTACATTGCTACAGGGCCTGTAATTCAAAACTGTAGTATAACAAACAGTACAATCTTATAGCACCACAGCATTTTAGTCTTTAAGCTAAAAGCTCTGTGCTGGGGAGTGTGAGTTACTACTGGTAGATCTAGAGAGAAGATCTAGTATTCATGATGACCAGTAGTTTACCAGCTACTAGTAAGTAGTTGTGTAATACATGGCAAATATGTACCTCAAGTTTTTCTCCCAGTAGCAACTTTCGGAGTAGCTAAGTTACTCCTGTTATTTTAAGAGATCGAGAGGAGTTCAAATATTGCTGCAGGAAAGAGGACAGAGTCACACAAGACCCTCTCTGGAACAGATATTTTACTCTTTGGGGAGTTTTTTTTTTTGTTGGGGGGGGGCTTTTTTTAGATCTGTAAATGAGAATATAAATTCCTGATAGGTTACATATTTAGTTACCTGTCTTATACACAGCTCATGAAATCTACCTCATACGTTCTCTGCTGCTCACCCTCTCCCCCAATTCCAATACAGAGGGAATGATGGCTGCCAATTTAGGACCTGCTTTGAGTAGGAGTTTGGGAGTTAGGGGATGCAATCCTGTCTTAGTTCCTATGGGTGATAGAAGTAAAATGCTACAGTTAAATGTTAGTTTTTTAATTGAAGTATCTTTTTAATTTGTGATTGCTAGTAACAGAGAGTATCACTGTAGGAACAACAATTTATCTGATTGTAAGCATTTTGTGAGCAAAAACGTTTGGGGATCACCTTTAACATATATTTTCTTCAAATTATGCAAAAGGATATGTCTGCCAAAATTCATTAATGACATTTGGTCATAATTTCTCAGTTGTGTCGTCTTCTATTTCAGGTATGATGCATTATGCATCCTTCTTCGACACAGCAAGAATGTACGCTTTTGGTTTGCACACAACGTCCTTTTTAATGTTTCAAACCGCTTCTCTGAGTATCTTTTGGAATGCCCTAGTGCAGAAGTGAGGGGTGCATTTGCAAAACTTATAGTATTTATTGCACATTTTTCATTGCAAGACGGACCATGTCCTTCACCTTTTGCCTCTCCTGGACCTTCCAGTCAGGTATTTAATTTTCTAACGAAAAACTTTTGAAACTTATTCTTACTTCTTCATTATAAGCGTTTAATGTAAAGTAAATTCTGGAGTAGATGCATCAGTGTTGACAGTACAGTCCATTTTGCACTGCATAACATGATATAACTCAAGCGGTTTGTGTGGCAGTTGCTGTCAGAGGGGTTCAGTTTCCCCTCATTTGTAAACCTCCGTGAAGACTAAGTAGTGAGAACTTTGAGTTGAGTTGCAAGTGTGAAATCTGCAAAGTAAAGTAGTGGCTTATAATAAAGTAATATGTAGGGGAGTGAAGCCTTGTTTTTCATTTAGAATTAAAAAACAAACCAACCAACCCAAGAACAAAAACCACGAAAACATGCAGGAGTTCCTTAAGTTTTCTTCCCCTGTATCCTGCAACGTTGAAATTGTCAAAAATTGTAACTTTGCATAGGAGTAGACAGTGAATTGCCTAATTTTATACACCTAGAACTGACAAACAAACAAAAAAAAAGCCAAAATCTTAATGTAATACTTGTCATAACAATGTTTTTGTTTGGACTGTATTAAAATTTAAAAGATCGACCCTTTTAAGCCTTTGCTTTGTCATGTTTTTAATGTCTACAGTAAGACACTTTTTATTTGTATTGTTCCACTTACTTTCTCAGAATGTTTTCACTACTGTATCCAGCAAAAGAATTTGTATTAAGTTAAAGCTACATATGCTTTGATGGTGTTTTGTTTCATAAGGTATTTGAGATACATCTGTAGAGGTTGATTTGGTTGTTTGTCTTAGTCTATGAAGTTCACAGTGGAACTGCATGTGCTTTTCTGAGTGTTT
The DNA here is from genome assembly GCF_000699105.1 of Pygoscelis adeliae. Classification (NCBI taxonomy): domain Eukaryota; kingdom Metazoa; phylum Chordata; class Aves; order Sphenisciformes; family Spheniscidae; genus Pygoscelis; species Pygoscelis adeliae. The sequence continues at coordinate 1,619,434 of NW_008824306.1, read as the reverse complement.
AAGCCTAGCTGCTATTGGAGAAAAAGCTCAATTAAAAGCTTCTGTACTTGCATAATTTCTTGGACTTACATGGTATGTAGTGACGGGAGTCTTATTCCCTGTATATCTGTCTGTCTTTGTGTGAGATACAGAAGGCTAACCAGCTGCTAGTATTTTAGAGCTTGTATGTATCCCATACCTTTTAACCAGTTCTGTTTTCTGCCATAGTAGAAAGTATAAACTAAATAAAGATTTGATAGGTTCAACCACTAATATTAAAACTTTTTTTTAATAGGCTTATGATAACTTAAGTTTAAGTGATCACTTACTGAGAGCGGTACTAAATCTTCTAAGAAGGGAAGTATCTGAACATGGGCGCCATTTGCAGCAGTATTTCAATCTGTTTGTAATGTATGCCAATCTAGGTAAGCAAATTACACACACTTTTACTGATGACACTGTAATGCACTTGTGTTTTATTAGTGATACAGTTGCACAGGTAGCAGGAGAATCCAGTTTTTCAGCCTCGGGCAGATTGTTATCATTAAATGTCATATAAGTGCTCTCTAGAGCATCTGTGTTCCTTCAGTTTGGAGTTTGGGGCTTTAGTCTTCCTGCATTCCTTGGAAGATTAACACAAGAAGCTTGGAGCAACAACACTTGTGTCCTTCTGAGAGGGTGTAGGGGTGAAAAAATAGCAAGAGAGGTTATGCTTTGTTCAGGGCTCATTTGTAGGGAGGTCATGAGACCCAAGAAGCATGTGGGGCTGTCAACTGGTTTGAGCCTGAAGAAGTTGAGGAAGATAAAAGTTCAAAAAAGAGAGAGATGCAGGACTCTCCTTTATGGAAACGTCAATACAGATGGTCATGCTTTGTCTATATGTTCCAACTGTGCCCTTTCAATATTAATTTCTTCAGTTCACCTTTGAGGTTCGCAGCTATGAATGCAAAACACTGATTCTGTGTCTGTCTTCCCTTTAAAGACTCTTTGGGAGGCTGAGGAAATAGCTCAATCTGTATATGTTCTTAGACATCATTGTTTGCCAGAATGCTTTCACCATAGACATCATATGAGCTAAAAGAAGGCAAGAATCGGGGAAATTCCACTGTAAATTTATCGGATATTGTGGTTCCTCCAGGATAAACAGGCAAGAAAAGCCAGTGTTTTTGCAATATAGGAAGACGTAAGTAAAGTTCTCCCAGGCTTGAGACAGTGATTCTTTTCATAAAGACTAGAGTCCTAACTTTTCTGATGAAAGATGAAAATAGAGATTGAATATAATCGCAAATGAGTATTTATTTTAGCATCTTTGAATGCAAGACTAGTAGGACTACCTGTATTTGCAGGTGCTACACTTAAGACTCATTATACACATGCTATAATGTAACTGAGATGGTTATCAGTTTTGTGCTGTTGGACATGAAATATTGGCTGTGGCACCTCCAGCGTCACCCATTTTTCTTCAGGATCTTAATTGTATCCAGCATTATGAAAATAGAAATAAGTATAGATTTAGAAGTATACAGAAACTTGTATTAAATTCTGGATTATGTAGGTTCTTTGCATATAAAGTCACTAGCCTGTACACTAATAGAATAAAACAATACTAATAATATCTGAAGTAACTATTCAAACAAAAATAATTTTTGCAGTTAAACTGAGATCAGTCCTTTTCACATTCAGATGAACAGCTCTCGTCATGCTTTCTCTTAGCATTACCAGCATGCTGAAAATCAATTGATTGAATAAACTGTTTCTCAGGTGGATTAATCCATTGCTGCTTTATATATTTGCCCTGAGGAAGAGCAATTAAGAGTAATAAAATGCAAGTCAAGTGAATAAAGGATTGCTTTTGCACTCTCAGATTGATGAGGGTAGTCACAGGTTCATATCTAGTGAATTGTCACAGAGCTCTACATTCTTACTTTCCCCAGTTACTAGGGTCTTCTATCGGGGCCCCATTTCTCTTTCACATGTGGTAGCCTAAGTGACAAAGCATCTTTCTCTTCAGCAAGTTCTAAACAGGATACAGTATTCTCCCATAGAGGTAATCTATTACGCTCTCCCTCTTACTCTAATACAAGATATTTTCATCCTTTTATGTAAAGTGGTATGAAGCTAGGTGATCCAGTTCCTTGGAAATTTTACAAAATGCCCATAATACTGAGCAGCTCAGCCATTGCTGGTTATTGGCTCATGCAGGCAAGTTATAAATGTGAATTTCTGTAAGATTACTTTGTGGCTAAAGTGTTAAGTGTATCAGTCCAAATGGAGTTATTTCAGTATTTCCATATAGAATTGACAGAGAGAGAGTGAGTTCTGGAAGCTCTTTCATGTGGGTAGACAATTTTAAAGGAATTTAATTTCCTATCTGTAAAATTAATCTAGGCAAATATGTTAATTTAATTTCACCTATAATGTATGTTGCTTTCATATACTTTGTCTACCAAAGCATTCTCTGTCAGGCAGGGTTCCGTCATGACCCCCAGAGTGGACTTAATGTCATTACAGAGAAGAGAGATGCAATTCTTCTGCTCTAAGTTATCTTTTCTTCTTTACTAGCTTTTCATAGGCAGTCAGTGCAGTTGAAGCCTCTGACTAGGAAAGCACTCAGAAGCCAGATGGGAAATCATAACTAAATTTTATTTGTGGGTCTGATCGTTATCACAATCTACCCTGCAAAGATAAACATGGAAATACCAAGCAGTTGTGCTTGTCTTAACTGCTGTTAACTGGAGGCTTCTGTATGGATGTAGAGTGTTCATTCAGCAAAAGGCACAATACATCATTCCTGCAGCACTCCAAGTTCTGTGGAAAAGATAAAATTGTGTGTCATTCTGAGAAATCAAATAATATATTATTCATGTCAAAGCCAGCAAGAGATCAGTTCTACAAAGGATGTAACTACAAAACTATCTAACATAAGCAAAAAGATACTATAAAAGAGCTCTAATAAGGTGCTATCTGGATTCCTCCTTATCAGAAAGATGGTAGGTAAGGTCCAGTTGTATTTCAGAACAAGAAAAAACTTGGAAATGTATGAAAAGTCATTACTTTTAACCAAATTGAGAAACAATACAAGATCAGAAGGGACATATTGAATTTACTGGTAAGTACTTGTATAGTATGTGCAAGGTATTCTTGCAGTGAAACTAGCTGTATGTTTGGATTTTTTGGTTGGTTGGGTTTTTGGTTGGTTTTGGAGGTTTTCTTTTTTGCTTTTTCTTAAATAGATTTTTTTCACTCATTTACACTTACTGCATAGTATGGCACAGTTGGAAATGTCTTAAATTTGTAATTGATGTATCTAGGACATGATGGAAGAATAACGAAGTATACTGTGGGGGATGTTCACCCTATCCTGGGCCTCACAATAAAAAGATTAATTCTTCCTCAAAAAGCCTTCTCTGAGGCTTTGCTATTAACACAGGTGCTAGTTATTCTAAGTGCTAATGAGCACTGTTAAGAAATTGTAGTCATTTACAACTCTCCTTCAATGTGATTTTTCAGCTGAACATAATTTTCTTGTGCACCTTTACTGATTTGATTATTTTTTTTCCTCAGAAAGCATAAATGATGGTTATAATAAAACCCAGCAACTGAAAAGTTAGGAATCATGTAAAAAGTAGTTATTTTTCTTCTTAAAAAAAAGTATTGTCAGTGCCAGAAACAAGATGTATCTTTCCCCCCCTCCCTGTAAAGGTGTGGCAGAGAAGACACAGCTTCTGAAACTAAATGTTCCTGCAACCTTCATGCTTGTGGCTCTGGATGAAGGTCCAGGTCCTCCAATTAAATACCAGTATGCTGAACTGGGGAAGCTATACACTGTTGTGTCACAACTGATCCGTTGTTGCAATGTGTCATCGCGGATGCAGTCTTCTATCAATGGTATAGTGAATTTTAAGTTTTCTTTAGATTAATTGAATAGATCAGTAAATGTCTTTTGTGTATATTTAGCTATTATTTGTAAAATGGATTAGCTGGAAAAATGTTTGCCTTTTATGTTTAGCAACTCCTTTTGTTTAAAGACAGAAATCTCTTTGTTGTAAGCAAAACTAAAAAGCACAAGACAAATCTGTATTTTATGCTTCTTGGCTTATTCCTTAAAGATATAGGAAAACAACTGAGTAGTAAAGTAGTAGTTTGTTGATTACAAAATAGTAATGATTTTAGAATAGTTTAAGCTCATTGTAAAGAGTTGCATAAAGATCTTTTGATTCTGAGTAGGCAATAAAATAACAAATTACTTCCACATTACCAGTACAAAAGTAATCTGTACAGGAAAAACACTGTAGCAGGCTCTGAAATAGCTGATACTGCTTATCAGTAAAGAGATCTTGCATTGTTGTGGATAGCTCTTGAAAATGATTTGGTGCTTGTTCGCAGTCAAGATGACAAACAGAAGCCAGCACTTTAATTTATAAAAGATAAAGCATCAGCTAGGAATTGGTCAACCACAGTATAAATCATTAATATCTCCAGTAGTTGAATAGAGTGCAGTTATTTTTGAGAAATGGTGACAGAATATTGGGCTACATGGACTTTATAGCCTATATATGTACACGTTCTATTAAGCATATTTTAGAAAACGTAATTAGGAATCTGTAGAGAAGCTATTTAATGGCAAACTCATTACAGCTTGATGTGTCGGCCTATAAAGTCAATAGGCTAGAATGTGCTATAGTAAGATTAATGAACTGAAAATTTTACTGTGCTATAATAAGCTTCAGAACCATTTGGCAATTTTGATTTGATTTTGTTTCCAGTGCATTATTTGAGGCTTACACTGAAAAGATATTACCTATGAAAAATAATGGTATATTCACTGTATTCATAATGTTGTACTAAAAAAAAATTACTTTGTATGAACGTTACTCTGACTACTAATTATGATTACTATTTGCAAAGTGAAGTTATTTTTTGCTTCAGCATGTTAAACTAGAAAAGTTCTCCCTTGGACTTCTAAGCATCTTCAAACAATAACTCAAAAGACTGCTAAATTTAGAAACATCAGGAGGAAATCAGCAGTTTTTCCTTACACAAAATGAAGCTTACTAAATAAGATACATTAATTTTCATTCTTTCAAGAGTATATTACTTCTCTCTACACTCTAGCAATTCAGATGGGGCTGTTCTGACATAGATATTCCTCTGAACCCTTTCCCATTGCCTAGTGAAGTAAATAGACCTTGTGTCCTAAAACATGATATATTTGTTGGTTACACAAGCAGTGAAGCAGATAAATTAGGAGATAAGAGGATTTCACTGATGAAATGCTCAGTAATTTCTCTTCTTGCATATGAACGTGTCTCCAGCTGTTCTGCTTTGATTGTCACTGCATAATCTTATCTGAGAGGGAGAAGTTCCTCTCTCAGGCAGCAAGTGTCAAGCTTCACAATCAGAAAACTTAGCTACTTCATACCATAGTATTTTTCAAAGAAAATGAACTGTTAGGGGGAGGGGTTGGGTTTTTTTCTCCATCTATTGTTTTTTGATGAGTTACGCCAATGCATATATTGTTGTGTCTACACTGGAAGTACTTCAGTACCTTTTCATCTGTAATAACTGTTTGTTCTAGGTAATCCCCCACTTGCCAACCCTTACGGTGATCCTAATTTATCTCAACCTATAATGGCACTTCAGCAGAACGTAGCAGACATCTTGTTTGTGAGAACTAGTTATGTGAAGAAAATTATTGAAGATTGCAGCAACTCTGAAGAGACGATCAAGTTGCTTCGTTTCTGCTGTTGGGAGAATCCTCAGTTCTCGTCCACTGTCCTCAGTGAACTTCTTTGGCAGGTAAAAATAAAAAACTAGGAGAAAGATGGGAATATAAATGTGTATGATGTAAGATTCTGTATTTATATATAGGAATATTGCATTAAATACTGAACAGGTGCTTGACAAATAAACTTTGCTTAAGATGGCATCCTCTGTCAGTATTGACACTCTTAGGTCTATACATCATGTTGGACTACTATGAGAAGTCCTTTTATGAGTTTAGGAAAGCAATTGACCTTTTATGAGTTAGGAATGCTATGTTAAGGATGGAAAGTAAGTAGACTGAGGTGGTCTTTATGTATTGCAAGAGCGTTTCCTAAAGCTTTTCTGTCATTATCCATAAAAGAGCTTCTTACGTTGCATGGAAAGTTAGAATCATTTCCTAAGATCTCCCTTGTATTTATTTTGAGTATGTTCGTAAAGTTCTTTTTTACAAGTCTGCAGAACATACTTGGTTTTAGACTCAGGAAAGACTCTGGGACTGTCTTGTTTTTCCTTTGTAATCTCTGTAAGGTTAGTCATACTTTTCCACTCCAAATAAAATTTTTGACTTCTGTGAGCTCATCTTCATATTCACCCTTTTTTTTTTTTCCATGTAAACATCACATTTTTCTCTGTCCTTTTGTTTGGCACTTGAAAGAATCATAATAAAAATCACTTTACTGATATTTTGCTAGCCATGTATTTTGCATTTTAAGATAACCTTTGAAGATAACTTTTGAACATACTGTCTAAAAGTAGCAATATCAGTGAAAAAATACCATTTTGTAATTGTGCTTTTCTAAAGGTATTTTTTAAGGTTGCTTCTTCAGCATCTCATGCTTGAGGCTTCAGATCAATTGTGTTAGAAACTCAGGAGGACACATTTTGTCCTTTACAAAACCTACTATATTTAAAAGAAAAAACAAACAAAAAACCCCCACAAAACAAAAACCCAACAAAACCACAACCCAAAAAAAACCCTGGCACAATCAACATTTGGAAAAAAAATGTTTGCATTGTATCTGGAAATATGCTTTAAATGACAGTAAACTTCACTTCAAATGAATTGTGTTCTTGTATTGCACCATGTAATCTGCATGCTTCAAGGAATGCTTTCTATGTTCTCTGCATTTTTACTTCTTAAGGTTGCATATTCGTATACATACGAGCTTCGACCTTATTTGGATCTGCTTCTGCAAATCCTATTAATTGAGGACTCTTGGCAAACTCACAGGTTAGTATTTACCTGTCTTTTTATAATTCAAGATTATTATGTTTTGTACAGCTTGTTTTCCCAGTGGTTCTGTTGCTAATCCTTTCAAGAGGTTTGTTTTAAATACATATTAAATCAAAATACAGGAATAAAGCATTTTTTTCCACTTTTATCTCAATTTTTGAGATAAATCTATGATTTTTCACCTTGACCTTCCTTACTATTGAGAAATCTGCTACTTAGTCCTATAAACCCAAGATTTTTCACACAAAAGAGAATGTGCCATTTAGGCTAAACCCATTAGTATTTACTGTGAGGTGCTTAGATTGATTATTAGAAACATCTCATTCAAGAGGGTCCAGTGATAGCCTGGTCTTACTATGAAGCATGTCATTCGTAGTAGTGATACCAAGACATGCATAAAGTGTGAACTTGGGAGAAAAGCATATTGCATACATAAATATTCTCTATGTGATCACATTTCAAGGAAATTTTAACTTCAATATATTAAATATTCATCCAGTTTCAAACCTAATTTTTATATGTCTACAGAATCAGGCTTTTGAAAGTTGAGATTAAAAAAATTTAATTATTGCAAATACTATTAGAGAGAATAGTCAATTTTTCAGAAGTTTTTTATAGAAGTAGTAGTAGGTGAGGTAACAAAATAAATGTCATCAACGTGCTATCTGTCAATATTTCAAAATGTCACTGTTTCATAATAAGTGAATATAGGTAGTATCGGATTTACTAAATTATTTGCAACCACGTCTCATATGACATTTAAAATACTTTGAGTAAGAGCACACTTGCCGTGTGCAGTAAGGGTATTGGAGCAAACTCATGTACTTAACCTGTGGAAGTCGGCTGCACGCTCAGGATTTTATCAGTTGCCTAGCCTTAATTTAGAAGCTACTCTAACTCTAAGAGATGATGGTGGTCTGGCTCACCACACTCCAAAATATAAAGACTGAGTTGGAGGGATTTCTTCATTTTCTTTATAGGAAATACAGCTTAGGTAAGGGATGAGAATACCCTTTGTACATAGGCTTTTCAATTTTGCATATATATGTATATGTAATGCAGTTTGTTTATATTTTCTTCCTGATAAACAAATACTTCCATAAGATGTCTTTAAGTCCACAGAATGCTGGAGGATGGGCATACTTTAGTAGATGTGAAGTAAAATAATATATTTTAGGGTGGAAACACAGGTGAGAAATCATGGAAGTGATTGTTTGGGATAGTGCTATGTTTGAAATAATGGGATATGAAGGAGGTTGAATGTTGTGGTATGGGTTTCACTATACTTGGAGATGTGCATCACTTTGTATTCAAGATTGCAGTCTCAGGAACAGCAGTGTTCGTTGGACTTGTGTTAGGCTTCAGCAGAGGGGTGTTAAGTGGCCAGCTGCAGTCATCCTCTGGTTTCTTGCTGCCGCTTCTGGCAGTAGCTTGGAGTACTGGTCTCTGTCCTGTTCTTGGTTTTGCTGTGATAATCACAGAGTTTTAATGATCTTTGTCTTCTCTTTCAAAAAAAAACCCAAATAGTGTAACTGTCCTTAGTAAATGGTAGTATCTTCTAACTTGCAGAAAACAAGCATCATCTGATCTTAGACAGTGTGCATCCTTTGGTGCTCCTTGTATTCTTGTACTGTGAGATGGCTGCTGCTGTTCTTTGGCATCAGACCTGCTCTCATAAATTTCACTTGATTTGACAAAGTTCAAGTGCCAAGTTTGGGATGATAGTGTTACAAGTACCATTAAGTTAAATCAGCTGAAGTAAAGCTCATCATCGCTTTACAGATGGAGCCTAGGTTGCCAGCTGCCTGGGGTCTAGTCACTGACTGTTGCCAGGGCTATGACGAAAGAGGGCAATTGCTTTTCCTGCAATGAGTGTAGCTCTTGGAGACGTCAGTGTAGGTTCCGTGCCCTCCTCTGAGTTTCTTTTTAAAGCCAAAAGTATGCCAGTTCTCAGTTCTTGCACAGTTTCAGGGTGGCAATTAATTCCTCTGCCCTTTGTTCGAGAGCAGAAGGCAGAGAAAGTGGGCTTAGTTCCAGGGAATGCTCAAGTCCCTTATCCCCATGCACAAGTATGTACCGTTCATTCCTCTTCAGAGGAACTGCATCTAAATGAGTGTATCTTTGAGAAGCATAGCTGTAACATAAGTAACCATTCTGTTGAGGATTTAACTGTTCCAATTCTGGAAGGACCTATTAGGTTAACAGGTCTATTTTGTAAATGCACTTGATTTTAAAAATAAGTGATAAAAATGAACCAGTTAAAGTTGATTGCTGTGATTAGAATTAATCGTACTGTCATGTTTTATGTATCATTCAGAGAGTTTAAATATTACCAAACGTGCTAAAATTATAAGTTACATATGCGATGTGTCGTTAGTTTTCCAATTTAAAAAAAAACCTCTTACTAAAACCAGAAATCAGAATACAAGCTATCCCTTTTATAATTACCTTGAAAGTGAAGACTTAATTCAAATACTAAATCTCTAACACTTGAAGGTTTTTTTGGTTGGTGTTTTTTTTTGTTTGCTTGTTTGTTTTTTAGGATTCACAATGCACTTAAGGGAATCCCAGATGACAGGGATGGACTATTTGACACCATTCAGCGCTCTAAGAACCATTATCAGAAAAGAGCTTACCAGTGTATAAAGTGCATGGTAGCTCTCTTCAGCAACTGTCCTGTAGCCTACCAGATCCTTCAGGTAATACTTTTCTTTCTGTTTTTTGCTGCTTTTTTCCCAGTTCTGTGTATTAAAACGCAAACCAACAACAAAACCACCATTATTCAGTTTTCATTGCCTTGATGAAATTACAGCTTCCAAGTACAACTCATTTGAACCTTCCTATATCAGAAGGTCAATAGATGGGATTGAGAGCAATTTGGTTAAACTCGCACTCATGATTCTGTGATACAGCTGCAAATCAGCAGACTTCATTTCAAACTTGAAGTTTTCTTTGTGCACAAAAGGGTATTTCAGGGAGTCTTTTAAACAGCAGCATATGTGTTGGTGGTCTTTTCTCTGATAGCTGATGTACAGGAAGGGAAAAATATTTCTATTTTGAAGAACAGAGAAATTAATTCTGAATCTGTAATTTTCCGTCTGCAGAGCAATGGAGATTTGAAGAGAAAATGGACCTGGGCAGTAGAATGGCTTGGAGACGAGCTCGAGCGTAGACCATACACTGGCAATCCCCAATACACCTATAATAATTGGTCTCCACCAATACAAAGCAATGAAACATCAAATGGCTACTTCCTAGAGAGATCGCACAGTGCTAGAATGACTCTTGCAAAAGCTTGTGAACTCTGCCCAGAGGAGGTAAAGAATTAATATGACTTCTGGTAAAAAATTTGAGTGAAGTGCTTCTATAAATAATTAACCTTAGCAACGGTCTCCGGTCATTATAGAGGTAACACATAAGTATTTTATAAATATGGATTTCCGGTTTTGTTGCCTTCAGTTACATACTCCTGTGCATTTTTCCACTTTTATTGCTGTTTCTGTAGACATCTGTCACTTAAAGAATTATCAGTATAGAATTGAAATTGACCGTTTAACGTAGATTATGAATGGCTCTATTTTTCCAATAATAGGTTGATAGTGGGAATTTTTCTGTAGTACAATACAGGCTGTGGGTGACACGGTGGGGTGGAATTTTTCTCCAGGCATGTCTGAAACAGTCACTTGCATGTAGGATTGCTTCTGGATAGAATAATCTTAATATGTTTTACCTAAGTATATTAAATGGTTTTTTTTCAAACTTTAGGAACCAGATGATCCTGATGCCCCGGATGAACATGAGTCTTCTCCACCTGAAGATGCCCCACTGTATCCCCATTCACCTGGTTCCCAGTATCAACAGGTAAAAGCTCAGAGTTGAACCATTTATTCAGAGTTCCAGGTTAGCTTTTTTCAGCATTTATGGTAACTTAAATTATAGGCATTTAGCCAGAAGCATGTTATTGTCAAATACCACACTTGGAGGAATAAAGATACAGATACACCTCCATTTTGCCAGGAACAGCTTCACCATCAGAGTTTCAGGTGAGGATTCTAATGTTATCAGATCAGGGATTAATCATCCGTAGAAAAGAGCAGGGGGACAGATGTCATCACAGTCTAGTGCATCCTGAATTTGATTCTGTCGTATTTGTTGACATTGATAATATTTTTGTGAGTTGCTTTCTTTCAAGCCTTAAGGCCTGAATTTCAGTTTGGGTAATTGGAAGGCTTTCAGAAAAATGCAGATGGCTTTGTTATGTGCAACTTGTGCTATGAACACTGATCTCTAAATCTTAAGTACCTATAAAATCTAAATCTGTTTTTATGTTAAATGGCTCCTTCGTTAATATCTTTCAGTGGAAAGGCAGCTCTGAAAGGAATCATAACCGGGTTTTTTTATTGAATTGACTAATTAGTAGATTCCCCCACTTAGTTGCCATTTTTTGTTCCAATTCATTTTATATATTCCAAATCTGCTAATTTAATTTCCTTTCCTGCCCAAACCCATTTTCCCTCCATCTTGCTTTCCTTACTTGATGTTCTCAGCAGAGCAGTTGGTAAGTCATGCAGATTTTCCCACTCCTTTCTGAGCTCCTGAGTTCAGACACATACCGTAACCTCACCATTACCCGTGTGATGCGTTCACTTTCTTGCAAGAGATGGCATTTCTCACTAACACACACAATGCTCATATTCCTGGTTTCTCCATAGTTGGTTAAACTCTGCAAAACAGTAGATAAATGAGATGTTTTCATTTGCCAGATGTGTGTATGACTTTTTAAATTGGGGCAGAGCATCTGCAGAAAACTACTGGTCTAGATTTCATTCAGTTCTGTAACATTAAAGTTTTCCCTCTTAAAAATGAAAATATGCTGCATAAAGACAGGTACGCTTTTTCCATTGTCTTAGGGGAAAAAAAACCCTCAAGCTGGTTGAATCTGTTGATAAAATATGCGCACAGTTTAATGTCCGCAGCACATAGGCAGCCTCTTTTCGTCTCCTTTTCTTCCTTTCTTGCTGCTTTTGCTTTGCATGTGACTGTTCATTATTCAAAAGCTGAGATTACTATTTCAACTAATCCTTTTATCTTTACAAGCTGAAAGTTTGTTTACCTGCTGTGTAAGTTGAAAAGGTAAGCGAAAGATGCGATTCAGAGGAATGAAGAAACTGTGATGGGTGTTCATCTAGCTTTTACTACACGAGAAGCTCAGCGTGCTTGAGCGTAGTCTGAATGTAAAGGGGAAAAGCAAGTAACCAGTCAGGAAACAGCCCACAAGTTTAATGTCCCTTTAAAATGTTTATGCTTTGTTGCAGAATAACCACGTGCATGGACAGCCATATACAGGCCCAGCAGCACATCATATGAACAACCCTCAGCGAACTGGCCAACGAGCACAAGAAAATTATGAAGGCAGTGAAGAAGTTTCCCCGCCTCAGACAAAAGATTAGTGAAATGCACATAATCAATTAACTTGCTCCATCAAGACTGTGCACCCAGGCCTTACAGTCCAACCTTTCTCTGTGTCTGGCTAATATTTAAAACTAGAAAAACTATTCCTAATCAACATGGAGTGGAGAGTCTATTCACTGTCTTATCTGCAGAAAATTGCTGTCAATATATAACCCGCCTGCAGTGGAAAGTGTATAGTGTTTTGTAATAAATGGCCTGATGCTAATGTGTAAATGGCAAAGGTGTATATAGTATATTAATGTTTGACTGTTAATTCTTGAGCAAGAAACTTTTTTTTTGTCTTGATGAGACTCACAGATCTACAAAAACAAAAAAATAATTTCTTGATATATCTGCTGCGCTCTGCAACCAGTGTTGCCTGCCTCATGGCAGTCGGATCAACTCCTTTACAAAAAAGCCTATCCATGTCAACCACAAAAATAGTTTCATGTTAATTCTTTGCCACTGGAGTCGATTTTACTATGAGCAACGTAATGGCTGGTAACCTTTTAATTATTTGGTTGATGTGGAAAATTGGTGATGTAACATTGTTTCTAGATCTTTTTTCATTGCCTTTTTCATTCTGGTATTAGGTTAATCACTTTGAAGCTATAGTTATGCTGTAACATTTAGCATGGCTTCACACCAAGTTAGTGTAGCCAACGAGGGGGGAAAAAAAAACGTGACGGCAGTTGTCCCAATGTGACAACTGTATTGCTCAGAACTTTTTCTTCTTACACCTAGACTATATAAAATGGGGAGGGAAAATGTGACAAACAAGTGGTTTTCAGTTTCACATATGTTCCTCACATCTGATGTTTGACAGTTCTGTCTCTGGGTGGGATAAAGAACACTTAGTTTTCAGTAATAGGAATTTAAAAGATTTAAAACAAATATGCAAAAATTTGCTATGCCAGGATGCCTGGAGCATAATAGACTGTATTTGGTGTGCTTGTTTTGTTTCTTTGGTAGAGCTTATTAGATAAACTTCTAACACTTTCCTTCTACTGCATCCCAGTGAAGTGGAAGTCAACAAAATCACACAGTACTTGTGAGTGCCACTGCACCAAGTTAACTTGCTGGTTTTCTGCTCGTTCACAGTTCTACTTGAAAGCGAGAATTGTCTTAGCCTTTTATCCATTATACAGGAAATCTTAACATTAGAAGCAGGGTTTAATTATAAAAGAAACTACTGGTTACTCAAATACAATTCTGAGGTATCTCTATTCCAGAATAAACATTTGTTTAAAGACTTAAAGAAACGCATCAGTAAATACTGTATTTAAATGAAAATTGGTAACTTGAATGTGTGTAATTTTTTGGAACCTGTCTAAAAACCAAATACCCCTGCAAAACAGATACAGCCCACCCTATACTATTTAAATATTTTGCTGTTTTATTTTATAGAAATTATTTTGCTGAATTCACAAATAGAATTTGATTTAAGAAGAATGTTTTGTCCTGTGGTGTGTGTTGCTTTTGGGTTTTTTTTTTTAATGGACTGCACAGAAAGGTGAATTCTGTGCAGTGGCACTATGCTGAATTCTGGAACAACAGTCACATTGAGATTTCTGTGCACAAAAAAATTTGGCCCTTAAGAATAAAATGATCAGGACAATTACACTGTAAAAGTTTCTTAATGTGATTTATCTTGTACTTTTTGTATGTTTTTATATATACATATATATATTTAATGAGCACAAGCTTGATGGTGTTTTTTACAAATGAGTTGATAGAAACAAAGCTGCTTATCAAATTAAAGGTCTGTAGTTTTGAAACGAGCAAAGGAAAATTCAGTCGCAAGTGCATTCTTACGCATTTCGTATAACAAGGAAGGGACACAGAAGATTTTTGAATATGCTGTGTAGCGATGATCACTTTCATGCTTCCATGTTTTCCCTAGTGCTCAAGTGAATTCAGATTTTTTCATAGTTTTTTAGGAATACCGTTTTACCTGGACTTAGTAAATTTGGATCAAGTGTTCCCTTTTATGTTTGGGAATGCTTGTTGGAGGTTTTAACTCAAAAATTCTACCCTGAGTACTCAAGTTGAAATAGTTCGTATTTATTTGGACCAGTAATTGTTAAACAAGCTATCTCAGAGGCAATGATTATGTATTTTTTACTATATAGGTAAAATATATAATGTGCTAGTTCAGCCTTGCCAAATGTGTTTGCTTTTAACAGTGCAATGATTGTCGCGACATGTCAAACCTGTGACACTTGAAGGCTGTGACTCTTCAGTCATACACACCCCTGTCCCTGAACTGAGAATGACTGCAGTGGCAGTTGTTTTTCAGCAGCAAATTGAGAATATTGTGCATCTTTGTGACTTGGAAGAAGGGTAGCCTGTACTGTTTGTTGCAGCTGCTGCTTTTAAATGGATAGCTACAGTAAAAGGTGCAATGTTTTCTTCACTCTGGGCAAAACAATTTTGAATTGTACTTAACAAATATTGTACAAGCAAAAAGTTTCATATGCATGTTACTGTCACAGCATTTTGGCAGGGGTCATTTTCAGGCGATACACAGTACCTCATTGTTGATGGCACAGTTTAAAATAGCAGTCCTCAAAGTGCCTAAAGATTTAATTCCCCCATCGCTAATTTCAGTCCTGTTTTCTGTTTAGAACAGTTACTAGGGAATCTCTGGTCTTCCATAAAACGAGCCAATAAATAGTAAAGCAATTACGTTCCTGACAATGTAACATCAAATACGTAGAAACTGGAAGTTCATAGGTGGTGGTGTATGGTGGTTAACGTGCAGTTTGACCTAGGGGGAAACCCGTAACCTTACTAGGCAGAATTTCTCCCTCTTGTACGTTTGGATTGTGGTTGTTTAGTGACTAAAAGAAGCTTTTAACGCTTGCTGCTGTTGGTGTTAAAAAATCAGTACAGCCATATATGAAAGGAATTCAGTTACTCTTTGTGTATCGGTAAATGTACTCAGTTTCGGTCACAGAGCTGGTCACCTACACCTGTGTTACCCATTGACAACAATGAGATTGCGCGGAGTTCAGTCAAAGCTTATTTGCCCTGCAGAACCTGATTTGGTGGTGGCGCGCAAGCAGAAAAGGACTCTGCTTGACTTGGAATTTTTCAGATTATTTTCCCTGCTAACTACCAGCTCTGAAAAGTTAACTTCTGTATTTTTAAAGCTAGCGTATCTTGCTGAAATTGAGCCAGAAAGAAATGAAATCCCACAATGACATTCTGTATTTTTTTCAGAGTGAAACTTTACTTTAGACGACAGGAGAAAATGGTGTTACGGTAACTGCTATTATGCCTTCTCAGCCACTTTGTTGTGCCTAGCTTGTGTGTTTTAGCATATGTATCATGAAGAAGCACTTAGGGTTCCAAAACTTTCTATATATTTCCTAAGTTCCAGGAGAGAACGAGATTAGCCATTCTGCCAAAGCTAAAATGGGCAAAAATTGGCTGCTGTAGCAATTTACTTCATTTTTGGTTTCAATAAATTTTGCCTACCTCCGAGTCCTTTGCCGGGAATGAATAGGCTGACAAACTATGTCAAGGCAAAGTGGCTCCACGTTTTTGTTGGCATGTGTTCTGGTTACTGGGCATTGCAGCGAGGCTTTCGATGCAATGAATTTAACTTCAAATGAAAGTTAAAGACTAACTATATAAGTCAGAGGAAGAAGGGGCATGTTAGGAAATTTGCGGAGTAACCGATAAAGTGTTAAATATCTTAGTTAAACCTTGTTAGTCCACTCTTGCAAATCCACATTGAAAGCAAATTCACCCCTGTGGTGAAAGACACACACCTTAATTTTTGGGAGGGTGAGATGCTGATGCTGACCTCGCGTTTCCTAAGACAGGCGTGAGAGTTTCCCGTTTGCGGCCCCGCTCCAGCACAGTGTAATCAGGACAGCAGTAATTTTGGTTCCCCGTCTTCTTACCTCCTGTGCTTTCCATCATGTTCATGATACCACTTTTCTCACAGCCATGAGGTCTCGGGAATAACGTCTAAACCTGCCTTTATCTAGAGCAAGAGGAGGCTTTCTGGGGGCGAAGTAGGAACTGTCTTGTAAATAGCGCATGCTGCACAGCGGTACTACAACAAGCAGAAAGCAAGGTGAAAGAAACCCAGCTACATCCTTCTGCATGATTTCTGTTCCTCTTGCAGGCGGTCTCATGAGGAAGACAACGGCAAATGGCTCTTTAAAGCCCAGAGCATTTTCTTTCTGGCTTGCAGCTAGAATCGGTAGCTAGTGCGGTAAAGATGGCTGTGCAGCGGCAGCACAAGGAGCACGCCCCCTCTATGCCCTCCATACTGTGCCGGGGTGTTCGTTATACCTTCCTTCTGCCGGTCTTTGGGGATTGTCCTGCTCATACATTCGTTTACGCTGAGACTTGCCCTCCGTTACAGGCTAGACAGCTCTACTGCACTAGAAGGGCTTTAACCCGATCTGAGCACTGTCACTTTTTACGCTATGTAACTTCTTCGGGTTTGTACTAAAAATGACCTTCTGTTTCTGAGGTATAAAAATTTCCCTTGGACTAACTATTTTAAAATGTCAAATAGCCATTCTTTCGTCCTTTTTTACAAAAGCAAGTGTTCAGTCCTGCCCCTGTAGTGTCTGTTACGGTCAGCTGTTCGCAGAAGCGTGTTGAGATAGATTCCAGCACTTAAATTCAGAGATCCTCATCCTGTAATCAGATTTTCCAATGCAAGCTGTGGCGGATCCATGGATTTCAGCGGCATTTGTATGAGTGCTGTTGATTTCGGCACCGTAAGAGTTGAAGTCGGTGATGTGTTGCAAGGATCAAGCCAGATAAGCCAGCGGGTGGCACAAAAGGCGGCTACCTTCCTTGCTTTATGTACACTTATTTGCAGACAATGAAATCAAAACAAGCACAGGAGAAACAGTTTCTGAAGGAGAAAAACACTCTCCTGAACAAGGGCTAACTTTTCATCAGATTTTAAAGACCCAACTCCATTTTTTAGCTTTAGAATTCCTTAAAGCCACTTTTTGATAATAAAACCGACCTACAGGCTGTTTCCGTAGAAGAATTTAATATAGCCTTAATTACATCAGCACAATTCTGAAATGACAGTGTCATTCTTCAGTGGTCAGAAGAGCGTGCAAATGTCTTCTAGTTTTTAACAATGAGCTAACCTTGAGTATTGAAAATAGGAGAGAAAAGGAAAACAGGTTCTATGAATTCATCTAAAATGTAACCACAGAAAAACATCCAGTGCAGAAAAATAAGATCATTCCCTTCTTTTCTGTCTCTATACTACTTAAAGTGTCTGATAATGTTAATTTTTATTCTTAATTTACAACTGCTGTTCTTGTAACCTGGTTTATAGTGCCCTAAGCAGTGTCAGCTGCGCAGTTTGCAGCTCCCTGATGCGTTTGCAGTTCTGCCCCCTTTAGTCCTTACCAGAGCAAAATGTTTAAGCGTTTGTTTTTCCCGTACAAGCCAGTTCCCTATCCCGCATTTCCATGTTCATTGTCGTGATGTGCTGTTCCTGTTTTCATACAATGACCAGGACTGGATGAATGCTTTCCAAGTGTGATTTCACCTGAGCCATTAAGCGAGCAGTTATGTTTCTCTTCTGTAATGATACCTCCGTGGATGCAGCTTTTGAAGGTGTTGGCCTTTTTCGTAGCTTTATTTACTGAAATGCTGCTCAGTTCTTGTCCATCACTCCTGAATTCCCGTCCATCACTTCTTACGCTTCTTTCTTACCAAGTTTCTCACTCTGGATTGCCAGGATCATTTTCTGTTTAATATTTTTGTATTTTCTTGGAATCAAATCCCTTCACTTGCCATGATGGTGTTTTACCTCCTTTTCTGCCTACACCTGCTGTTCTGCTCTTAGCTGCTACAAAAGAACCATGTGTGCCAGGCAGCCTGGCGCTCCCGAGCGGAGCCTTTTACACTGCAGTAGCAGCCGGCGCAGCCTTGACCAGGGTGGGC